>NC_048581.1:72365801-72700801 GCF_013265735.2 Oncorhynchus mykiss
TTAACGCTTATTTAACCTCGCACTGAACACTGCATCAATCTCACCGTTTGTTTCTGTTTTACACTCTCTACCCTTACTGCGAGCAAATTCAAATGACAGTGGATTGGATTTTTCTAAAGTTCCCTCGTTTTAATTTAAGACAATCTACTGCAATCCAGTGTAAGGATTTAGATTAAGCAATGTAAAGAAAACAGGAATCTGAAGTGACTTTAATGGCCAGAGATTGAGGATAAATAGTTTCATTCTTGTATTTTTCTCCAAAACGTCCTCCTCTCACAGGGTGGTCATTGAGCAAATTGAGCACAAATTGAGCACACTATAGAGACCCAGAACATCAAAGTTATTTTCTCCTTTAGCAGTAACCACCCCTCCTCTGTGCGGCATGGAAAATGGTAGCCTGCCTAGTGCCTACACCTTCGAAAAGCAAAGTCGTCTCTTGACCCTGGTCCCTATTTCATTAGCCTATCACTGAACGTGTGCGCCCGAGCCCATGGAACAGTCACGAAACAAACAGGAAAGCAGGTGATCTATACAAATCAATGCACGGAATTAAGAATGAAAATTACCCTCTTACCTAAATCTATAAAACCGGTGGAATAGTCAAATTGTTTAGGAATCCGGGGGATAGCACGCTTGCTGTGTTACTTTTTCTTCACTTCACTGAATCCGGTTTCCGACTATAAACCAATCCTTACAGCTGCCTGCCAATCTGGCGAAGCCGGCCACAATCAGACGAGCAGCAGGGTGGGCTACAGTTTATCCGGGTACCACCGCGCTGGAGCTGGGTGAGCTGTCTGAGTTTGGTTACAGACTGGATCCACCCTCTAGTTACAGTATCTTACTGCGTCCCATAACAACGGAAACCAAACGAAGACAGTGGCATAGAGATGTAGAGGTTCATGACAGAAAAAAAGTAACCAAAAGTGAATACATCCAAAAGAGCGAAAAGAGACTAATGTTTTCTAAACGTTCAACACTAGTTCATTGTGTTATTGACAATGGTCCCCCGCCAATGCCCGTCAGACGGGTTCGCTAGCCGCTGGAGAGATGCAAGAGTGATGGTGATGGTAGAATGATAGTTGCGCTCCCCCGCGCGCACACCTCTCGAGCTGGGATCGATTTGACAGGAGAATTGTGAGCTGTCTTTCCCATTCTGAACACATGCGCTGCGCCCGCCCGCCCCATTTGCAATCTATCAAGTATAGGCTACGTTCAGTGATGTCATAGTTTACAAGTCGCCAAGTGACGGATGTGCTGAAATGACGGCATGGCAAGTCTGAGGAGAAGACCAAGTGATGATGACGAGCTCAGTGCGATTCAAAAGTTATTCGTTTGTCAGCCTTGCGTTTCTGTGGGCTGGGGGGGTGGGGGTCCTCTAATCGTTTTTAGACAGATTGGCAGATGCTCAACTATAGATCAATTTAATCGATTACACTTAGCATCACATAATAGGCCGGCTCACTTCCACACTTCAATCACATTACAAACGCTGCATAAATATCAATAGGCCAACTTGATTCTGTGCCCATCTGGAAGCGCGTCGGTGTAATGTAAACCCCCGAGGTGGTGTTAAACATAATTTAATTGTCTCCGTCTCACAGATATGCTCCAAGAGAAAAGCTATCATTTATTTGATCCCAAGATTATTATATGGGGGCTTTGCGATTGATTGTTTAGCGCAGTAGCCAATTTAGGCTAGTCATTAGGCTTTGGCCAGGTCGATGTCCGCTAACGACCTAAGGTGAGGAGGATCCAATATGTTCAGATATTTTTCACGGAATATCATAGGAAGGGGGCTTATCTTTCTGCTCACTAGGCTATATGTTTATTATCTACACAACTTTCGTTACATTGATCGAATAAGCGAAAAATAGGCCTACTGTAGCCTATGCTGCAGAAGTGAATGCTTTGGTGGAGAGAGCATGAAATAAAATCTGTTCTGAGTGTGCTCAGATAAAACACGACTAGACCCGGTGCAATTCAGCCAGTATATTCAATCTCTCCTTGCGATTAATTTCCAGCATCGAGTAGTCTACACTTCTACTGGCCAGGCCCCAGACATTTATCTAATAAAATATTTACCACAGACTACCTCGCGAAGCTCCACCCTGGTTTTTTACGACTTGGTTTAAGTGAGTCAGCGGCTAGAATGTGAGCTGTAAAGTTTCAGTTGAAGGTGTAGACTACCTCTGTCTTTGCATGTCACTTAGTTTCATGGTGACTCGTTATTTCGTTCTGATGAGGTTGTAGGTTAACCTGGGCTAAAAGTAAGCCTCCATTTATGAATGTGCCTGTCTGCATGAAATATCATTTTAAATAGACATTTGAGAAGATACTGCTGCTGTGAAAATAACCATGGGAAGCGCATACAAACGACACACTACAGGCTTTAAATGGCAGATTTGTCAGCCAATGTTGCAATTTTCCGTCACTGACTCTCAGCAGTCTGTCTCTTCTTCCAATAGAGGACAGGGCAGACCAAACAGTGCTCCCACACATTGGCTAACCAGGCTGTCTGCATTGTGTCCCACCCACCACCCGCCAACAACTCTTTTACGCTACTGCTACTCTCTGTTCATCTTATATGCATAATCACTTTAACCATACTACTGTATATAACCTGTCTTTTTACTGTTGTTTTATTTCTTTACTTACCTATTGTTCACGGTGAACAGTTCACCTAATACCTTTTTTGCACTATTGGTTAGAGCCTGTAAGTAAGCATTTCACTGTTGTATTCGGCGCACGTGACAAATAAACTTGATTTGATTTGAACCGTTAAGGACAGTGGCGCGCTATAGGACTTCAGAACCATGGAGAGCTCCCGCATGAAAGCTTAAAATCCGCTGTTGTCTGCATTGACTCAGCTGTCAGATCAGCCGCCAACCGTTGTTTGAATCAACTGAAAAGGATGTCAGGATATTTTGACAAATGTGTGAAACCACCAGAGAGCTAATGTGATTCGAAAATCCGCCTCGTTTAGCGGTGTGGATGTTAGGCCTTTTAGCTCAAGTGTGAACACGGCTAATGGGTAGGCCTACATTCCAAGCTGCTGGCCATTCCGTTAATACTATTTCATCAAAAGCACTTATCTCATCTATCTTCCGCAAACGGCTGGGTTGTATTGGACCAAACCAAATTAACAGAAGAAAACACTTTACTGGGCATTAAGGTATGAGGTTAAATGGTGTGAAATTCAATTCGTGCCATCTGTTTCTCGGTGCATGGCGCAGTCGTCAAACTTGTATTTTCAGCCAGAGTAGCTATTTTCAAAGAGACCAAGTTCAGGATATCAAAAATGCACATTTGTAATAGCCTATTTATAATATCTTTCAATTTCAGATATCCCATTTGGCATGCCTGGGTTTATAGAGGAAATAGTGCTGAATGCGGAAGATTGGAGTAAAGGGCAAGACGACTCGTGTTCCAGGGACCCAGGATATAGGATCCCTTCTGGGACTATTTCCACCCATAATCGTTGTCTCATGGAGAAAAACATTATGGAAATATCTAGTCATAACTTGAGGAATATTTCTTCCCCACTCAATCAATATTTTCACATTTATCCCCTGAAAGATTATGTTTTTCTGCTTTGCGGGATGCCTGTAGGAGTGGTGAGGTAAGATGAGCTGACTGTAATTGATTTATCTCTGTTCAGTGGTGAGAAATATTTGCTTTATAAAATAAATTAGATTAGGTCGAGGTGATACACAATATAATGGATATTGTGCATAAAGACAAGGGGAAATGGATGAGAGAGGAGATAGATGATGAAAACTAAATCAAATATATGGCCTGAGTAGAAAATACATGAGCCTAGTAAGTTCAACAACAAAAAGTGAGCTTCAGAAAACTAGGTGAACAAGTTACTCACCCGTTAACAAGGGACACTATATGCAGATTCATTTAACCCCTCAAACTACTAACATCATGTGTATATATATATAATAGTAATATAAAATAATATAATATATATAATAGTGCGTAAAATAGTGTGTAAGACAGTTTATAAAAATAAAAGATGTGTACAGCATTAGTTATATAGGATGAGCGATGATTAGAATACAGTATATACACAAAGTGGGTATATTAGTGTGTAAACATTATTAAAGTGACCAGTGTTCAATTAATACACATCAATACATCTCTGTGTGTATTCAGAGTGTATCTAAATCATGTATTGCAGTTCTATCCAGCATGTCTATCATTCACAGACTTTGTATACCATTGGCAGATTTGTACACAGTCATGTGATATGTGGTATAGAAAAGTACAATATTAGGGGAAGCTATATCTCTGCAGATGATCTGTCTATCTGGTCAAAATCAAACCTTCACCCTTTGCTGGTATGGATGACTTGTTATTATGTCTCCAGAGAAGCCTAGACTCAAATAAAGGTCCTATCTATCAAATGACTATAGGCCAAATTAGGTATTTCTGGCTGGGATCAAAATGACCCCAAAGGACAACATTTTAGTCCATATTGATACAGAAACACTTAGCAATGATTTCAATTTATTAAGAATATTATTTAAAAAATATCCCTCTGGGGTGAAAATAACCCCAGTCGGTAGTTGTCCTTAGGCCTATATTGACAGTGAGAGCACAATCCTAAAATAAAATAAAAACTATTTCTCCCTAATCTAGTCTGAATCACAGGCTGAGATGTGCGGTAATAACTTTACTCACAGCACACTTCCCCATGAAGAAGACATAGGCTGTCTTTGAAGGAGCACTCCCTCTGCTTGCATATTTCCAGCTCATAAGGCATGCATTAAGAGCAACAGAGGCAGTAATGCAACACCTTCAGTGGACTCACACCATTACTTCTAACATGACCAAATAAGCCCACCCACGCAGAACTGTTCATAAAGCACCACGTGGGACACCTGAAACAAACACTCAAACGTTGCTGTCATAAGCACTAATGGCTGACACTCATAGATAATGAGTGGTGAGGTGGATTCTACCGCGCCCTAAGACCATAACTCAATTAGCACATGCTTTTTCCTAATTACACAGGAGGCACGCTCACACACACCGCGCACGGGTGGCCAATGGACTACATCGGGTTTCCAAGGGGCAGAGCTCTCTCTCACACACACACACTCACGCACAATATTTGACTTTATGAGTCAAGTGACAATAACTCTTTGTACTTAGTTTTCCCATGTTCTCATTTCTTTCCAAAAATACAAATTGTGATGATGTCTTATTCCGTTGTTAAAAGTAAAAAGTGGAGAGAAGGGAACATTGGGCTTGGCATCGATGTTCAACCTGCTGAAGGTTAATGAGCAGCAGACATCTTGGTTTCTTTGCTTTTGATCTCCTGCGTAGAGGTGATTATTTTCTTTATGCTGGTCACTGGCTGTAAACTGAGCCGACCTAGAAATAGTGTTCATCCCAGACAGCACTGGTGTCTGTCAATAATGGGAAAGTTCAACCACAACATTGACAAGAGCAGCTCAGATAGAGACATTTGTGGTGGCAGTGTTTTGTATGGGGTACAACAGTTCACAACTCTAGAACATGAGCTATTCGGCCTGATGCCTCTTCAGATTTAAGAGCTAGCATATCTATCATTCTATGATCAACTCAATAAAACCTGACCTAGATTTCAGAGGATTTCGACAGACTTATACAAGAGAAGCACTCTCACACCAATCAATGCCGTTCCACACATCGTGCAATTCTCTCCTCTGTGATCCTGGGGAAAAAAAGTAATCTAAATTGACTCATGTGTGGTGTTCTACTGCCATCTAGTGGTACACAGGTGTCATGGCAAATTGGTGTCACCGACAGCGCAGCCGTGGTGGTTTTGAGGTCAGCCAGATTTATGGTGATGACAAAAATATCTGAACAAGTGCCCTTTTGTGGGGAGCCATTCCTCCCAGCCCCATGCAAACTAAAATAATGAAACCCTCAGCAAATAACTGTCTGAGATCAGCAATTATGTTTGAAAAGTTCAGGAGATACTGTACACAGTTACTATAAAAATATTAAATTGAATAATGATTAATAAAATCATTGCTGCTTAAATTGCCAAAAAAAGAGACATGTCAACACTTTTGAAAATGTTTATTTCAAAAAATTTCCATGGCTTTGAAATAAAACATGACTTACAAGACTTTCCAAAACATTGACCAAAAGGTCTGACTCCCTTTCACTTATAAATAAAACATGCAGCTTTAGATTGATTATATCACTTGTGTTTTCCCTTTCCTGGAAGTTTACTATATGTAGTGACGACAAAATAGTTGCAAAGACAATTCTGCGGGGTTGATAAAATGGGCACATTTACAACATGTTGAAAGTTCCATCCCTGTCTGTCTACAACACACCAGTTTAATCAGAAAATGCAGAAAATAAACCCATTGTTTTAGAAAGTAAACAAATGATCATTACGGTAAGCACCAGTGGCAGCTTGTAATAGAAATAGTCATTTGTTGTAAGGAGTGTATGTATAGCACATCTACTGTTCTCTAACAAGGAAAATGGTAGCAGGTACTCTAAGTTTGCCAAGGCCATTGGATTTCTCTTAATTATCGCTACTGAGATGGACCTTGGGCTGTGTTGGCCTAGAAGGCTGTGTTAAAGACTCACTGCAGAAAAAAATTAAATAATAAATAGCTGAAAAGTGATGTTGTGAACTTAAATTTAACCTTCATAATATACAAGAACTAGAATTAAACATACTTTTAGATTTATAAGACGACTGTGTTTTAGTCGTGTGTTTGACTCCACCAAACTGTCCTCGTGCTGCAGGCTTACAGTTCATCATGGCTGGGTGGGGGCTGCAGGCTTACAGCTCATCATGGCTGGGTGGGGGCTGCAGGCTTACAGTTCATCATGGCTGGGCGGGGGCTGCAGGCTTACAGTTCATCATGGCTGGGTGGGGGCTGCAGGCTTACAGTTCATCATGGCTGGGCGGGGGCTGCAGGCTTACAGTTCATCATGGCTGGGTGGGGGCTGCCACTTGGGGGGCTGCAGGCTTACAGTTCATCATGGCTGGGTGGGGGCTGCCACTTGGGGGGCTGCAGGCTTACAGTTCATCATGGCTGGGCGGGGGCTGCAGGCTTACAGTTCATCATGGCTGGGTGGGGGCTGCAGGCTTACAGTTCATCATGGCTGGGTGGGGGCTGCAGGCTTACAGTTCATCATGGCTGGGTGGGGGCTGCAGGCTTACAGTTCATCATGGCTGGGCGGGGGCTGCAGGCTTACAGTTCATCATGGCTGGGCGGGGGCTGCCACTTGGGGTGGTGCAGGCTTACAGTTCATCATGGCTGGGTGGGGGCTGCAGGCTTACAGTTCATCATGGCTGGGTGGGGGCTGCAGGCTTACAGTTCATCATGGCTGGGCGGGGGCTGCAGGCTTACAGTTCATCATGGCTGGGTGGGGGCTGCAGGCTTACAGTTCATCATGGCTGGGTGGGTGCTGCCACTTGGGGTGCTGCAGGCTTACAGTTCATCATGGCTGGGCGGGGGCTGCAGGCTTACAGTTCATCATGGCTGGGTGGGGGCTGCAGGCTTACAGTTCATCATGGCTGGGCGGGGGCTGCAGGCTTACAGTTCATCATGGCTGGGTGGGGGCTGCAGGCTTACAGTTCATCATGGCTGGGTGGGGGCTGCAGGCTTACAGTTCATCATGGCTGGGTGGGGGCTGCAGGCTTACAGTTCATCATGGCTGGGCGGGGGCTGCAGGCTTACAGTTCATCATGGCTGGGTGGGGGCTGCAGGCTTACAGTTCATCATGGCTGGGCGGGGGCTGCAGGCTTACAGTTCATCATGGCTGGGTGGGGGCTGCAGGCTTACAGTTCATTATGGCTGGGTGGGGGCTGCAGGCTTACAGTTCATCATGGCTGGGTGGGGGCTACCACTTGGGGTGCTACAGGCTTACAGTTCATCATGGATGGGTGGGTGCTGCCACTTGGGGTGCTGCAGGCTTACAGTTCATCATGGCTGGGCGGGGGCTGCCACTTGGGGTGCTGCAGGCTTACAGTTCATCATGGCTGGGTGGGGGCTGCAGGCTTACAGTTCATCATGGCTGGGTGGGGGCTACCACTTGGGGTGCTGCAGGCTTACAGTTCATCATGGCTGGGTGGGGGCTGCCACTTGGGGTGCTGCAGGCTTACAGTTCATCATGGCTGGGCGGGGGCTGCCACTTGGGGTGCTGCAGGCTTACAGTTCATCATGGCTGGGTGGGTGCTGCCACTTGGGGTGCTGCAGGTTACAGTTCATCATGGCTGGGTGGGTGCTGCCACTTGGGGTGGTGCAGGACGTAGTCTGCTGCTTCCAGCACCAGACGCATGAACTCCTCCACGTCAAAGGAGTAGTTGGTGAACTTAGGATGATCCCCCAGGGTGGGATGGTGACCCTGTGTGTGGTGAGTGGGGGGGGTAAAGTGAGAGAAAGTCTTTATGAACACTGCACTCCAGGTCTGTGATTTGTGAGTGTGTGTGTGAGGCAGCGTGAGTGTGTGTACTAAAAACTAAATGACAGATGAGTGTGGTGATAAATGCTGAAGCTACATGTGAGCATTAGTCGGGTGTCTCTGGGAATCTGGGGCGGTAAGTTAGGTGGAGGTGGTGGCAAGAGTGGTGTTGGAGTTTCCCACCTTATCTTCTGGGAGCACTTTGTCCCTTTTCTGCCAGGTCATATATCGGATCCCCCGTAGCCGAGCCAGATCTCGATAGCAGCTCTCATCCTGACAATTATATCTGTGGAGAACAGATGGAGACACTTCATCTCCTGCTCTCTCTCTCCTCTCTCTGTGGCGTCCGCCTCCTCGTCCTGCCTGATGAATGCCTGTTTAAATTAGGCCGTATTTCACCGCCATGCCTTGCGGCTAAGGGCTAACAGAGCACAGCATGCTGCCAGACCCACCCATCACACACATAGATACACAATACCATATCCAGCCCAGATATCACTCTGCCCTGTTATGCTTAAGCATAAATGCCTTAAAGTACTACTTAAGTAGTTTTTTGGGGGTATCTGTATTTTACTATTCATATTTTTGACAACTTTTACTTTTACTTCAATACATTCCTAATGAAAATAATGTACTTTTTACTCCATACATTTTTCCTGACACCCAAAAGCACTCGTGACATTTTGAATGCTTAGCAGGACAGGAAAATGGTCCAATTCACACACTTATCAAGAGAACATCCCTGGTCATCCCTACTGCTTCTGATCTGGCACTAACTAAATACACATGCTTTGTTTGTAAATTATGTCTCTGTGTTGGATTGTGCCCCTGGCTATTCGTAAATAAAAAATTATAAAACAATTGTGCTAATACAAGGAATTTGAAATTATTTATACTTTTACACTTAAGTATGTTTTAGTAATTACATTTACTTTTGACACTAGAGCATATTTCAAACCTAATACTTTTAGACAAGCAGTATTTTAGTGGGTGATGTTCACTTTTACTTGAGTCATTTTCTATTAAGGTATCTTTACTTTTACTTAATTATGACGATTGGGTATTTTTTCCATCACTGCCTGTAGACCCGTACTGCCATCCACAGAGCATGGAAGGACAGACAGAGACAAGGATCCAGTGAGACAGACAAGACACACAGACCCAGAAACACAAAGACACAGTAAACCTGTTGTAGACCCACAGAGACAGACTGACAATTGTCACTCACAGCTCAAAGATGACGGCCCAATCAGGAAGGAAGAGCAGATGAGTAAGTCCTGCCCCGTGAATCCCGATGAAGATGTCAGAGTTGTGGGTAATGCTGAGCTGCTCCAGGAACGGAACGTCCCTACAGACCAGACCAGACCAGACCAGACAGACAGAGAGGTCACCCACCAAGCACCTGCAGCACTCACATCAAGAGCTTCTATTTAAATTGAACTTACTACTTAACCCAATACCCCGACAGACTTCAGTCCAACATACTATACTGTACATTCAATATTTACTCCACTCTAAAAGCGGTGTGTCAGACAACGAAATCCAGCTGTTACACAATTCCCTTTGTGCTGCTGCATTGTGTTCTCCAGCATTACTATATAAACCAACATTACTTCCCCTAAACTGCGTCTAAAGAACACAAACTGTTCACTCACTTGTATTTGTAATCCACCACTCTGACCTCAAGTAGAGGTACAGTCTTCAGGGCGTTTGTGAGCTGTATGAACGCAGTGAGATGCATTCTCCGATCAATGAGAGCTCAAACAAACACAGAGACTGGCTGCATAAATCATAGGCATTTTACGCTGCCAGTTTATAGCAAATACAATTTTAAATGGCCAGTTAAGAGCTGGAGGAGGCAATGGAGGGAGGGAGGGAGGGAGGGAGGGAGGGAGGGAGGGAGGGAGGGAGGGAGGGAGGGAGGGAGGGAGGGAGGGAGGGAGGGAGCATAGAGTTGGCAGTGCTGCCTCAGCCTGGACTCACCTCCTGCTGGTTCAATATCTTACGGTAGTCTGTGCTGCGTGCCAACAACGTCACCCGAATCCTCCCCTCCTGAAACCAAGAACATAAGGGTGGTGAGATTATACTTACTGCGTGGCACAGTTGGTAAAGTGGAACATGGCCCCTGCAACGCCAGCATTGTGGGTTAAATTCCTGGGGCCACCCATAAGTAAGTGTGTGCATGCACGACTTTGAGATCCTTTGTATAAAAGCATCTGGTAAATGGCATATCTTATTATTATAAATATGACATGTATATTTTATATGGTGCAGTAAGAGCAATTGCAACATCTGCAAATATTATGCTGATCTCATAATCTGACATATTAAGGCCATCCATAGCTTTTCAAGGACCTTCATTTAGACTTTATGTACTTGTAGAAAACTGCCACAACAAATAAGGTAAGGGGAAGTGGGAGTTTTCTACAGAACTTTAAAAAAAAGTATTGATAATTTATTTTTTACAAATATTATGTTCATGATAGAGCTACAGCCGAGCGGGCTGAGCTAACAAGGTTGAGAGCAAGCTTGTTATACAGCATTACCATCTCCTAGTGGCTAAAAGAGCTACAAAACTACCTTTCAGTCTCACTGGCATTGTGCCATCTGAGGTGAAAATAGCCTGAGGAAGACAACTCCTGATGCTAAAAACAGAGAAACTGTGAAAGTGATCAGCCACAAACCACAAAGACTGCCAGGAGAACCCCAGAGGGAGTACACCAACACTGCATAGTGCTAAATACATGCCTTTACCAAACTATAAAACATATTAGATGGAGGAGATGAAACAGCAGTGTGTGCATAAGGAGAGCTGATATGATGCTGAGAAGAGCACAATGGTATGGTGTCTCCCTTAGCCATTAGTCAGAGGAATAAAAGGAGGGGCTGAAAGGGGCTGAGAGGGGGGTCAGGGCCAGGCACACCTCTCATTCAGCTGGGAGACGCTATCGCAAGCACCGTCATCTCACAGGAAGCCTGTTAACATATTCTTAGCATCAGCCGAGAATACACAATGAGCTGCATCCTCGCAAACGTCTTCAATGGTCATAAAGATACAGTCAAATGCACTCAGTCTGGGGTCGTAAAGACCAGTGAAGCCTGTATCGGGGAGTTACAGACCAGTGAAGCCTGTATCGGGGAGTTACAGACCAGTGAAGCCTGTATCGGGGCGTTACAGACCACTGAAGAAAAGGTGTGTGTGCGCCAACAAAGTGACCCGTGCTATGTGTGTGTGTGTGTGTGTTTCAGTGTGTGTGTATGTAGTCGTATGTGGGTGTGTGTGTGTTTCAGTGTGTGTGTGTGTGTGTGTGTGTGTGTGTGTGTGTGTGTTTCAGTGTGTGTCTGCATAGTCGTATGTGGGTGTGTGTGTGTGTTTCAGTGTGTGTCTGCGTAGTCGTATGTGGGTGTGTGTGTGTGTTTCAGTGTGTGTCTGCATAGTCATATGTGGGTGTGTGTATGTGTGTGTGTGTTTCAGTGTGTGTCTGCGTAGTCGTATGTGGGGGTGTGTGTGTGGGCAGTATTCCTTACCATGGGTCCATCCTGTGGAACGCTGAGTCGATATAGAACATGCTGGGAGAAGGCCCTGAACATCCCTTCACTGTAGCAGTCAGATATCTGCCATTAACATGCCAAGAAGAAAACATCCGATCCATTTGTATGTGTCCCTCACACGCACACACACATACATGCATAGAGAGAACACACACTCAGTGTCCCTCACACACACACACACACACACACACACACACACACACACACACACACACACACACACAAGCACAGAGAGAACACACACACAGTGAAATGTGTAATTTGATAGATATCTGCCAAATCCAAACATAACATGCACATGAAAAGACCCATTTCAAATCCATGCAGAGCGCAGATCTGTTATTCACTCCTACAGGCCCGAGCACAGATCTGTTATTCACTCCTACAGGCCAGAGCACAGATCTGTTATTCACTCCTACAGGCCAGAGCACAGATCTGTTATTCACTCCTACAGGCCAGAGCACAGATCTGTTATTCACTCCTACAGGCCAGAGCACAGATCTGTTATTCACTCCTACAGGCCAGGGCACAGATCTGTTATTCACTCCTACAGGCCAGAGCACAGGTCTGTTATTCACTCCTACAGGCCATAGCACATCAGTCATACATTTAAACACCTGAATTTAAACATGATCAATATTTCACACCTCAAGGCTGCCCCCTAAACCTACAGTACCAGTCAAAGGTTTGGAAACACTTATTCATTCAAGGGTTTTTCTTAATTTTTACTATTTTCTACATTGTAGAATAATCGTGAAGACATCAAAACTATGAAATAACACATCTGGAATCATGTAGTAACCAAAAGAGTGTTAAATTCTTCAAAGTAGCCACCCTTTGCCTTGATGACAGCTTGCACACTCGGGGCATTCTCTCAACCAGCTTCACCTGGAATGCTTTTCCATCAGACTTGAAGGAGTTCCCACATATGCTGAGCACGTGTTGGCTGCTTATCTTTCACTCTGCACTCCATCACTCTCCTTCATGCTCAAATAGCCCTTAAACAGCCTGGAGTTGTGTTGGGTCATTGTCCGGTTGAAAAATAAATGATTGTTCCACTAAACCCAAACCAGATGGGATTGCATATCGCTGCAGAATGCTGTGGTAGCCATGCTGGTTAAGTGTGCCGTGAATTCTAAATAAATCAAAGACAATGTCACCAGCAAAGCATCCCCACACAATCACACCTCCTCCTCCATGCTTCACGGTGGGAACCACACATGCAGAGATGATCCGTTCACCTACTCTGCGTCTCACAAAGACATGGCGGTTGGAACCAAAAATCTCACATTTGGACAAAAAGACATGTCCATTGATCGTGTTTCTTGGCCCAAGCAAGTCCCTTCTTCTTATTAGTGACCTTTAGTAGTGGTTTCCTTTATAGCAATTTGACCATGAAGGCCTGATTCACACAGTCTCCTCTGAACAATTTCTGTTGAGATGTGTCTGTTACTTGAACTCTGTGAAGCATTTATTTAGACTGCAATTTCTGAAGCTGGTAACTTTAATGAACGTATCCTCTGCAGCAGAAGTGACTCTGGGTCTTCCTTTCCTGTGGCGGTCCTCATGAGAGCCAGTTTCATCACAGCGCTTGATGGTTTTTGCGACTGCACTTGAAGAAACTTTCAACATGTTTTTTAAACGTTCCAAATTGACTGACCTTCATGTCTTAAAGTGATGATGGACTGTTGTTTTTCTTTGCTATTTGAGCTGTTTTTGACATAATATGGACTTGGTATTTTACCAAATAGGGCTATCTTCTGTATACCACCCCTACCATGTCACAACACAACTGATTGGCTCAAGCGCATTAAGGGAAAAAAATCCACAAATGAACTTTTAACAAGGCATGCCTGTTAATTGAAATGCATTCCAGGTCACTACCCCATTAAGCTGGTTGAGAGAATACCAAAAGTATGCAAAGCTGTCATCAAGGCAAAGGGTGGCTACTTTGAAGAAACTCAAATGTAAAATATATTTTGATTTGTTTAACACTTTTTTGGTTACTACATGATTCCATATGTGTTATTTCATAGTTTTGATGTCTTCACTATTTTTACTATTTTCTACATTGTAGAATAATAAAGAAAAACCCTGGAATGAGTAGGTGTGTTCAAACTTTTGACTGGTACTGTCCGTATTTACATGTTACCATGTGTACACAAATCTCCTTGAAATTATCATTTAAATTACATAAGAGCTGGACACGATGAATACAAAACATAAATATTTGACCTAAATTGCATGTTATTACCAAACTGGATATCAGAAGATGCAGGAAAACGGAATGAGGAGGCGAGAAGCATGAACAAAAAAAAGCACGGACATAAAGTCTGCGTGATAAAAATAGGCAAACGCATGGAGTCAGAAAGGCAGGGACATCCCAAGAAGTTCAAAGGGATTCAGATTTCCTCAAAGGCGGCGCAATTCTATCTCTATATTTTTACTACATAGGAGAGACAGACAGAATACGTACCAAAGGTGTGTTATAGAACAGCCCATATCTCATCCTGGGGAGCAGGGAGAACACGGAATCTTTGAAGCACACCTGTTTCAAGGTAATGGACACGTCAAACAACCATGTACGACCACACTCGAATGCGCACACACACACACACACACACACACACACACACACACACACACACACACACACACACACACACACACACACACACACACACACACACACACACACACACACACACACACACACACAGAGAGACACAGACGCACACACACAGAGACACTGACGCACACGCACACACACAGAGACACAGACACAGACGCACACGCACACACACAGAGACACAGACGCACAC
The DNA here is from genome assembly GCF_013265735.2 of Oncorhynchus mykiss. Classification (NCBI taxonomy): domain Eukaryota; kingdom Metazoa; phylum Chordata; class Actinopteri; order Salmoniformes; family Salmonidae; genus Oncorhynchus; species Oncorhynchus mykiss. Next base: position 72,380,606 of record NC_048581.1, read on the forward strand.
GCACACGCACACACACACACACACACACAACCGAGCTTTGATTATTTTACCCTTTTAGTGTCAAATGTTTTCAGATGGATGATGTCATAGTCAGAGAAAGCCTTCCATGTCTCACTGAACAGATCCCCATATCCACTAAAACTCTGAAAAGGAAGAAACATACATAAGAAAGCCGACTTCGAAATTCAATTGCTTCATCAAACTGGCTAAACTCAATTCCAGATTAAATGGAGACTATTAGGAAACAGTGGTTTGCATTATGAAGTATGTTTCATTAGAACCTTTCCCAGCAGTCAGTCACCAGTTTACCTTACAACTTGTGTTGTTTGTCAGATGAAAGGCCCTTCCTTTCCTTCTCGCTGTCATTTTCTCTCCCTCCCTCTATTTCTTTACCCTTATCCTTCACTTCCACAGCCAGAGGGGGGAACAATGGACAGGATAAGGTTTCCCATAAATCATTCTGTTTTTCACCTACTACTTCCTGTTGACCCCCTCCGCACGCAAGTAGTCACATGTAAAACACAGCACCGCCATACACAACCCTCTGGTCAACAACCATACTAACACTTCTCTACACAACCCTCTGGTCACCAACCATACTAACACTTCTCTACACAACCCTCTGGTCAACAACCATACTAACACTTCTCTACACAACCCTCTGGTCACCAACCATACTGACACTTCTTTACACAACCCTCTGGTCACCAACCATACTAACACTTCTTTACACAACCCTCTGGTCACCAACCATACTGACACTTCTTTACACAACCCTCTGGTCACCAACCATACTAACACTTCTTTACACAACCCTCTGGTCAACAACCATACTAACACTTCTTTACACAACCCTCTGGTCAACAACCATATTAACACTTCTTTACACAACCCTCTGGTCACCAACCATACTAACACTTCTTTACACAACCCTCTGGTCACCAACCATACTAACACTTCTTTACACAACCCTCTGGTCACCAACCATACTAACACTTCTTTACACAACCCTCTGGTCAACAACCATATTAACACTTCTCTACACAACCCTCTGGTCAACAACCATATTAACACTTCTCTACACAACCCTCTGGTCAACAACCATACTAACACTTCTCTACACAACCCTCTGGTCAACAACCATACTAACACTTCTCTACACAACCCTCTGGTCAACAACCATACTAACACTTCTCTACACAACCCTCTGGTCAACAACCATACTAACACTTCTTTACACAACCCTCTGGTCAACAACCATACTAACACTTCTTTACACAACCCTCTGGTCAACAACCATACTAACACTTCTTTACACAACCCTCTGGTCAACAACCATATTAACACTTCTTTACACAACCCTCTGGTCAACAACCATATTAACACTTCTCTACACAACCCTCTGGTCACCAACCATACTAACACTTCTTTACACAACCCTCTGGTCAACAACCATACTAACACTTCTTTACACAACCCTCTGGTCACCAACCATACTAACACTTCTTTACACAACCCTCTGGTCAACAACCATACTTCTTTCTGTACAGTACATACAGCTTTGAACAAAACAACAGCTTGCAACATGGTGGAATCTCCAATTAGCCTATGGAGGGCCCAGCGGAGTCCTCAACAGATTTCTTGCACCTATCCAGTCCTCTCAGCTCAGTGAAATGGATGCGGGCTGCAGAATGTTGTACCTACCGTATCCCACATGAGGATATTGATGTTTCTGCTGAAGGAGTTGTTGATGTGCTGGGAAATGTACAGGTTGACAAAGTCACAGAAATGATGGTACATGTTCACCCCTGTGAAAAAGACACATTCAGGTTGTCCATCACATCTCAGTACATCTGTTACTGTGTCACTAGTTATACACTGTACATAAACAGAATAAGTTATTTGACATTGTACTAAAGGCATGAAGATTGTTCCCACCTGCGTCAAGCTTCATGAATACAGTAGGTTTCTCAATGATGATGTCACAATGCTCTTCATCTGTGGGGTTGAAGTCCAGCTCTGTGTATGCCTGCAGTTCAGCATACCTTGGGAAGGAAAAAGAGTGTGTTTCAGAGAGTTTCATGTATGTGTCATTCATCAATCAATCAAATACTTTTGTTACGAAGTGAAATGTATTTAGAAAGAAGAAACCTTGATATGAATCTGACAGTTCAGGGAGGGGCATAAGGATTCTCTGTGTTGTCTCACCAGGACTGCAGAGGGCTCTTGTGCTCTCCTTCTGCGGCCAGCGCTCGGCTGTTCAGACTGCAACGCCCCCCAATCTCCCCCTCCTGGAGAAAGTCCTCCTTATACCTGCAGAGAAAACACAGGTGTGTCCCACACTTCTTTAATTTGATAATAATTTATTTCATTAGTCTAAGAAAAGTGTCTGCAATATTGCCTGTCCTGTCTTTTAGTTCGATGAAGATGAAGGGACAAGCAAATGGAAGAAACAGATCCAAAATAAACTACGGCTAGGAAATTCTTCCCCTGACATGGTCCACAAAGGAAAACAAGGAAACCAGATGGGTCGCTAGACAGGAAGTGTCAACCAAGGTGCACTGACCTCTCATGACCCCTGCGAGGGTTCCTCAGGTCCAGGTACAGATTGGTCGCCCTGCAGAAGCGAGTGTGGCTGGAGCATTTCAGAGATGAATCTCCCTAGAAATAAAATGTAAGCATTTAGCAAATGCCTTTTCTGTTTATCCCTGTGGATCCCTGAGTCCTCTGTGTGCAGCTGCACCGAGGGATGGCAGGGTCTTACAGGATTGGTGGCCTTGCAGAGGGTCTTCATCTCACTGAGGCGCTCCATGACATAACCAAAGTCTGCCTGTTTCCAGAACAGCTCCTGGGCTGCCTCCACTGAGCTAGCCCTAGGGAGGACAAAGAGCTCTGTTAGGCCAAACCAGCTGCAGAAATACATTATGCACATCCACATGTATGACAGGAGCTTGGCACAATATGCTAATGAATAAAAGGAAATGCAGAGAGGGGGATTGTGTTGTACCATCCAGAGTCGATCTTGGTGCAGACAGGATAGCCAAAGCGGTTCTCTGGGGCACAGTTCTTCTCATACCCCCAGCAGGACGACACATCCGGCAGAGCATCCTGTCGTAAAACATTAAGGGTGGGGGAGGGGGAGAGACGGAGTAAAGATGTGCTAACACATACTTGCATAGACCATGAAAGTCCACACTAAACAGCTACTTGTACCACCATGATACACATAAAAATCGGTGTGTGGTCACTGTCCAAAGCTTTAAATTTGCAATAATCGTAAACTTAAGTTCTTAACGTTTTTGTCACTCTCTGTCCACAAGACTGGCTTGCTTAGAAAATAGTTTCACCTTGACAAAAATCCAACTCAGTTCAAGAATTTAAAAGAGCTAATCCCACTCCACAGTATGAATGACGACACCCAACATGGTACGATACCCAACATAATAACACAGTGATAATAACACAGTGATAATAACACAATAACAAAGTGATAATAACACAATAACAGTGATAATAACAAAATAACACAGTGATAATAACACAATAACACAGTGATAATAACAAAATAACAGTGATAATAACAGTGATAATAACACAATAACACAGTGATAATAACACAATAACAGTGATAATAACACAGTGATAATAACACAATAACACAGTGATAATAACACAATAACTGTAATAATAACACAGTGATAATAACAGTGATAATAACACAATAACACAGTGATAATAACACAATAACAGTGATAATAACAGTGATAATAACACAGTGATAATAACACAGTGATAATAACACAATAACAGTGATAATAACACAATAACAGTGATAATAACACAGTGATAATAACACAATAACATAGTGATAATAACACAGTGATAATAACACAATAACACAGTGATAATAACATACATAATAACCGTGATAATAGCACAATAACAGTGATAATAACACAATAACACAGTGATAATAACACAATAACACGGTCATAATAACACAGTGACGATAACAGTGTTGATAATAACACAGTGATAATAACACAATAACACAGTGATAATAACACAGTGATAATAACACAACACAGTGATAATAACACAATAACACAGTGATAATAACACAATAACACAGTGATAATAACAGACATAATAACCGTGATAATATCACAATAACACAGTGATAATAACACAATAACACAGTGATAATAACACAATAACACGGTCATAATAACACAGTGATGATAACAGTGTTGATAATAACACAGTGATGATAACAGTGTTGATAATAACACAGTGATGATAAGTGTTGATAATAACAGTGATAATAACACAATAACACAGTGATAATAACACAGTGATAATAACACAATAACACAGTGATAATAACAGACATAATAACAGTGATAATAACACAATAACACAGTGATAATAATACAATAACACAGTCATAATAACAGTGATGATAACAGTGTTGATAATAACACAGTGATAATAACACAATAACACAGTGATAATAACACAATAACACGGTCATAATAACACAGTGATGATAACAGTGTTAATAATAACACAGTGATAATAACACAATAACACAGTGATAATAACACAATAACACAGTGATTATAACACAATAACACAGTGATAATAACACAATAACACGGTCATAATAACACAGTGATGATAACACAATAACAAAGTGATAATAACACAATAACAGTGATAATAATAACACAGTGATAATAACACAATAACACAGTGATAATAACACAATAACACAGTGATAATAACAGACATAATAACCGTGATAATAGCACAATAACACAGTGATAATAACACAATAACACAGTGATAATAACACAATAACACGGTCATAATAACACAGTGATGATAACAGTGTTGATAATAACACAGTGATGATAACAGTGTTGATAATAACACAGTGATGATAACAGTGTTGATAATAACACAGTGATAATAACACAATAAGACAGTGATAATAACAGACATAATAACAGTGATAATAACACAATAACACAGTGATAATAACACAATAACATGGTCATAATAACACAGTGATGATAACAGTGTTGATAATAACACAGTGATAATAACACAATAACACAGTGATAATAACACAATAACACAGTGATAATAACACAATAACACGGTCATAATAACACAGTGATGATAACAGTGTTGATAATAACACAGTGATGATAACAGTGTTGATAATAACACAGTGATGATAACAGTGTTGATAATAACACAGTGATAATAACACAATAACACAGTGATAATAACACAGTGATAATAACACAATAACACAGTGATAATAACAGACATAATAACAGTGATAATAACACAATAACACAGTGATAATAACACAATAACACAGTGATAATAACACAATAACATGGTCATAATAACACAGTGATGATAACAGTGTTGATAATAACACAGTGATAATAACACAATAACACAGTGATAATAACACAATAACACAGTGATAATAACACAATAACACGGTCATAATAACACAGTGATGATAACACAATAACAAAGTGATAATAACACAATAACAGTGATAATAATAACACAGTGATAATAACACAGTGATAATAACACAGTGATGATAACACAGTGATAATAACACAGTGATAATAACAGTCATTATAACACAGTGATAATAACAGTCATAATAAAACAGTCATAATAACACAGTGATAATAACACAGTCATGATAACACAGTCATGATAACACAGTGATAATAACACAGTGATGATAACAGTGTTGATAATAACACAGTGATAATAAAACAGTAGCTCACCCTGTACTATTAAAAACAATGAAAGTGCAGTTCTTACTTTAAAAGGGCAGAGCGGGTCCTCTCGACAGAGCCTGGCCACTCTCTTGTTATTGTGGAGGAAGTAGGGGATATGGTGCTGTGGCAGCGCGAGGCTGCTGTAGTGGAGTGGTGGTTTGTGGCTGGTGTTCTCAGCCTCCTCGGCAGCTACCACAGTGTAAGTACAGACCATGACCAGTGCTACCAACAGCAGCATAGTCAGTCCCACAGAAACACATGGGAGAGTCGCCTTGGCTTACCTCACAGCACAACCCAAACTCTGTGGAAAGAGAGAGAAAAAAAGAGAGACAGAGAAAGAGATGGGGAAAGAAAGTGCAATAGAGACAAATACACTGTAATCTAGGATAGAGATGTATACTGCAGTTTACAAGCGTGTGGGTATAGACCATAGTGCGGGAACCTGCCGAGGCGGATCTGAACTCCATATAGGAGAGGTCCTAGTGAAGGAAACATTAGTGACCCTTTTCCTACCATTGTTTGAGAAAACAAGTGCGGGACCTGTATGACATGTGACCCATGAGAACACAGCTACCAAAAAAGGTCAGACTAGAAGAATATCCACATAACATCATCATATTCCCATGCTTCTGTGCTTGTCCTGGGGAAAAAAAACTTCATGGTGGAAAATGTGTTTGTTGATGCATATGCTGACACAACCATAGACTGCTGAGCAGAGCAAAACGTTAAAGACAGTATACAGTTGCCTAGCCTGCTTTACACACCCGCTGGGAGACTTTTTATTTTATTGGTGGAACAATGAGCCAAATGTCTGAGATGCTTTTGAGTCCGTGGGAAAATGCCATAAGGCTTCAAAACATAAAGATGCTCAAGTTGTTAGTGGGCTATATATATGTAAGTTCAGAGCCTTGAATAATAACACCAACAAGCTATATGTGGGATAACATAACTACGACATCCGTTTCTGCTCCCTGAAGCTATTAAGTTAGCCGTCTAGACTTCTCTCAGGGAGTGTCGCTGGCCGTCTATTGTACCTAAGTAATACATTGCGCATCCAGAACACAATTGTTTTGTTGAATGCTACAATGTAAACCACACCATAAACTATACGGCGCAGTGACACATTGTATCCGATTTTAACTAGTTATCCAGCTACAATATAATTATCTGTAGCTTACAGGAAGGGAACGACTATCTCCGCTCGTTAACAATATTGCACCGATATTACTCACATTGCAAAACGCCCCTAAAATGTCTGGACTAAATGTCTGGACTAAATATTTATTTGCATTGCTGGACAAATCATCATCACTGTGCTCCCGCTACGCAGACATCGACAGCTTGCAACATTCTTGGTGGCACCGCTTTTGCTGGTACACCGTACAATTGACTGCAATCCGAGTGAAAAGGGTGACAGTGAAAGTTTAGAACCAGCAAACTTCGAAAACTACTTATCGGAAATAGAAACATTATGTGGTCGATCGGTAGATTAACCTACACATGAAACCTGGCGCTTACCTTCTGCAAACAAAAATGTATGCTCCAGGTCGCCATAACACCGGAAACCTTACACCGGCATGCAGTATATTATTAGTCACAAGGTGGAGTTGTAGGATGTAGTTCAGACTTGCAGAAGTGCAATTGTTTTTGCCTACAATTCTGCAACAATAAAAAAAAATCACATCAAGAATAAATCCCCACCCCAATAACTGTTTATTTACAGACTCAACAGTGTTTCTAACTTCATGTCTATGCCCCATGTGTGATTTGTGAAGAAACCTGTAAACTATTGACTACATACCACTGTGCAATATTCTTTCTTTTTGATACATTTGTTATAACAGTTAATTGTTTGAATTTGGACAGAAACCAAGCAAGGGAAAGACCAAACATTTTAGAGTAAACATCCATCTTATACCTTTATCTATGTTAACATGAGATTAAATAGCTTTCTTTTTAAATTAAAGAAAATGCCTCCGAGATATCTGCAGATTACCCTTGCCTTGCCTCAACACAGCATAACTTTCAATTCTACAGATTTCCTAGTCCACTGATACACACCAAGGGCAAGGTTTGGTTGTCTACACATGACACCTCTGAAGCAAATGCAAACAAGCAATATATAAAATCTTTACTCTTTCATCCTAAAGTAAGATGTACAGTTTTCAGAAACATACGCAGTGATGACAATTAGGATGCTGGGGTCAAGGGGATTGAGACTGTCAATATAACTTGATAGTCCATTCTGAATCATCCCACTACACACAAAGTGAAAAAGGAAGCCAGTTGATCACAATAAAGGACAATGACATCTAAAACAATCTGTTTAACAGGCTGTTGGGTTATGAATCAATGCAAAGGAACTAGTAAATGATGAATGTAGAATATTAATTGTGACTATCCTTCATATCTGTACATGTTAAGATATTGATTTGTTACCCATCATTTCCCACTTAAATAGTTTGATTCTAATTGTTAAAATAATATGACAGATTTTCAAATGTCCCTTCCTTTAGAGACAGTGATGGAAAACCTAAAGAAAACAATAACTGTTCTGTAATCAGAAATAAAAAGGTGCATTAACTCTTCTTTTCCCATCCTTTACAGTAAATGCACTTCTACAAAAAACGGTTTATTGTATCTGTGTATGGTCAAGATGTTAGATGGAACAGTCTACTTCTGGTTCTTGAGCAGTTCGTCAATCTGAGTTTTGAACATGTTCTTGACGTCCTCCAGGTCGAGTCTCAGCTCCTCTGCCTCCTCAGCCTTCTCTCCATACATCTGGAGGATGGTGTTGTGTCTCTGCTCCAGCTCCTACAATAGTCAGTCGCACAACACAGGCTCAGAGGACAACACTAGATCTATATAGTCACAAGAGGGTTTACTAATGGACTTTACCTTTCCTTTATCTGTGCCTAGATGGTCACACATCTCTGCCCAGTAACTCATCTTGTGAGATGTAAGTTTTCACATAACATCTTGGGTTTTAATTAAAGAATCACAACAAGGATTGACCCTAATATGATTACAATGGCTTAGTGGCACTTGTATTTCACTGGCTTAGTAGCACTTGTATTTCACTGGCTTAGTGGCACTTGTGTGAGCTGATCCTCTCCTCACCTGAAGTTGTACTTTCAGTGTGGGGATCTCCTTCACACTGTCCTCCATCTCCTCATTCTGATTGGTCAATCTGACCATCTCCTCCGCCATGGACGAGCGAGTCCTCTCCAGACTAGCGATCTCCAGCTAAGGGAGAAAGAGATGAGAGAGGGAGGGAGACGAGAAGCAAGAGGTAATATCCTGGCAAGCATTGTTTTTCAACATCAGTATATTTGTAAATCACTTAATTGAAAACCAGAAGGCATTTAAAGAAATGCATGTAGGACACTTCCAACGGCAGTCCTCAAAGCAAGGTGTCAGACAGGCAGCTGGTACCTGTAGCTGTGCTATCTCTCCCTCTCGGAGTTTGAGCTGGGATTGCAGGTTCTCTATGATGCTTGAGCCTCCACTGAGCCGAGCAGCCTCATACAGGTTAGTCCCACTCATAGACATTGTTATCGTCCCCAATGAGTGACCCAGAGAGTCCTCCTAACGAAATTCAAAACAGGTCTGTCTTGTTAACCATCCAACCTCAAACGAACCAAATATGCAAACTAGTTAGGATTTGGCCCTTTGTCATATGTTCCCTATTCATCTTACTTAGCTGCATGTAATAAACAAAAGAAACAGAACTTTCTAGGTCACCATCCCAAATACAGGGCTAGAAATGGAAGTCTGGCTGGGTACGAAAGCGTAAAGGGTGGCAAGTACCTGGGAGAAGGAGGAGTGCAGGCCGGCGTGGTCTACCCCACTGATGGAGCTGGAACGGGACAGGGAGGGGGTGGATGAGGCTGGGGGCTCACCCACAGAGTGAACCAATACCTTCCGCTCCTAATGACAGAGAAACATCATATACATCAGGCCAGTCTCACTCCACACAGATTGATTTAAGAACAGACAAACACGGCTGGTCATTGATATAGAACTTACATTGATAAATAGATCTACCTTTTCCTTCAGGGCCTCTTGTGCTAGGTAGCATTTCTTCTTCTCTTGCTCCACCTTCATTTTCTCCATCTCCAGCTGATTGGTCAGGAGGAGCTGGCGGGAGGAACAGAGAAGGTTACAGTTGTGTAAGAAGTGTTGTTCCATTACTGCAGGGTGAGTAGGGCAGGGGAGGGAACATACCTTCTCCTTCTTGGCCTCCTCCTGTGTTCGAGTGTGCTCTCCCCTCAGATTCTCCAGCTCCACATGCTCCCTACACCATAAGGATGACAGGAAATGGCCATTAATGGGAAGGCTCCAAAGCTTTGTAATGGATAGCTGCTAGGTCCAACTTAAGGAAAGTAAAGGCAACTGACTACAATGCGACAGTTATAGTCTCACAAAACCTATGAAAAAAGCCCTCCAGTACCTGCTGCTGTCATCCTCCAGTTTCTCCCGCCTGGTCTTCTCTGCGTCCAGCTGACCGTGGAGACGCCCTTTCTCTTGTCGAAGCAGGGAATTCTGGGACTCCAGTGAGGCCAGCTGGGCCTTAATAGCCATCAGCTCCTCCGTTGCTGCACGCTCCTTTTCCACGGCAACAGCCAGCTGGGCCTGTGCTTCCACTGTTGAGTTAAAGGGTGGGAGGTTAAAGGAATTACATATAAAACATATATTTATTTTTTTAAATAGGAACAATCGGTTGTCCAGAGGAGACTCTTAAAAAGCTTGTTACAAACTAGAGTAACTTTTGGGAGTAACCTAGTCGATCTGAGATGCTCTTCTCCAGTTTCTCCCATGATGCCGTCTGGCCCCCCAGCGAGGCCTGCAGGTTCTCGATCTGTCTGAGCAGCGGCCGCGTTGCAGAGGTAACACTCTGACTCAGCTCTTGGTTCCTGTTCTCCGCCCCCTGCAGTCTCTATGGAGACAACCAGCAAACACATCAGTGTGTGACCTTTGACCCCTAACACAAGCACGGCTTCCCCTTGCAGACAACTCCAAAGAAGTCATGAGTGTCTCTTACCTGCTGCAGGTCACTGATCTCCTCCCTCAGGTAGTCTTCTTTCCTGGCCTGCTGCTGTTCAGCCCTCTGCAGAGCCAGCCGCAGATCAGCCACCTGGTTGACCAGAGCATCCTGCTGCATGCGGGCCTCCTCCTGGGCCTTCACCAGGGCCAGAGCCAGCTCCTCCTTGGCCTGGGTCTCCCTGCTCAAAGCAGCCTCCTGGGCCTCGCTGGCATGGCTTGCCTTAGCTTTGTGCAGTACAGCCAGTTCTCTGACATCACAGACACACGTTGACATTTTAGTCATTTAGCAGACGCTCTTATCAACAGTGACTAAAAGGAGCGATTCGGGTTAAGTGACTTGCTAATCAACAGATTTTTCACTAGTGCGCTCGGGGATTCGAACCAGTGACCTTTCAATTACTGGCCCAACGCTCTTAACTTCTGGCTACCTTCCGCCACATTACACTGACTTGGATATACTGTATGAGTTGGTGCTTCTGTGACCGTCTTTACCCGTCAGAACGTTATGTCTTTGTGGGTTTTCAAAATGACAAGCACATTGCACGTCTGAAGCAGGAGTAAGAAAAGTAGGGTGGAGTGAGTTATTATTTCACCAGTGCGAGTTATACTAGTAGAGTGGAGTACAGAATGTAACCTCACTTGTAGGAGTTGTCGAGGGCAGCCTGCAGGCTCCTGTTGTTTTCCAGGAGCTCCTCTGAGTCACTCTGGAGTTTGGTCATGTCCTTCTCCTGGCGCTCCACCACCACGTTCAGCTTCTTAATGTTGTCCCTGTGCTGCTTCTCCACTTCCTCCTTTTCATCCAGAACCTTCAGACACATATACAGCCAGGCAGGGTTAAATACCAAATGGGCTTTCAGGATCAGGATACACTTCTGATGACTACTGAAGTAATGTGATTGTTCAATAAAATCCTTAAAATTAAAAATATACACACTACCGTTCAAAAGTTTTGGGTCACTTAGAAATGTCCTTGTTTTTGAAAGAAAAGCACATTTTGATGTCCATTAACATAACATCAAATTGACCAGAAATACAGTGTAAACATTGCTAATGTTGTAAACAGACGCCTCACAAGTTCTCAAATGGCAGCTTCATTAAGTAGTACCTGCAAAACACCAGTCTCAACATCAACAGTGAAGAGGCGACTCCGGGATGCTGGCCTTCTAGGCAGAGTTCCTCTGTCCAGTGTGTGTTCTTTTGCCCATCTAATCTTCCCTTTTTATTGTCCAGTCTGAGATATGGCTTTTTCTTTGACACTCTGCCTAGAAGGCCAGCATCCCGGAGTCACCTCTTCACTGTTGACGTTGAGACTGGTGTTTTGCGGGTACTATTTAATGAAGCTGCCAATTGAGGACTTATTCTCGTACATATTCTCTTGCTCAGTTGAGCACCGGGTCCTCCCACTCCTCTTTCTATTCTGGTTAGAGTCCGTTTGCGCTGTTCTGTGAAGCGAGTAGTACACAGCGTTGTACAAGATCTTCAGTTTCTTGGCAATTTCTCACAAGGAATAGCCTTCATTTCTCAGAACAAGAATAGACTGACGAGTTTCAGAAGAAAGTTCTTTGTTTCTGGTCATTTTGAGCCTGTAATCGAACCCACAAATGCTGATGCTCCAGATACTCAACTAGTCTAAAGGCGGACAGTTTTATTGCTTCTTTAAATCAGAACAACAGTTTTCAGCTGCGCTACCATAATTGCAAAAGGGTTTTCTAATGATCATTTAACCTTTTAAAATGATACACTTGGATTAGCTAACACAACATGCCATTGGAACACAGGAGTGATGGTTGCTGATAGCGGGCCTATGTAGATATTCCATTAAAAAAATCTGCCGTTTCCAGCTATAGTCATTTACAACATTAACAATGTCTACACTGTATTTCTGATCAATATGATGTTATTTTAAATGGCCAAAAATGTGCTTTTCTTCCAAAACCAAGGACATTTCTAAGTGACCCCAAACTTTTGAACAGTAGTGTATATTTCCACTGACCTGCTGGAGGTGTTTGAGCTCTTCCTCCTGATCTTTCAGCTTCTTGTTCTGTTTGGTGATTTTGGTCTCGCTCTCCTTCTCCTTCACACGCAGCTTCTTGATGATGTTGGAGTGCTGCAGCTGCTGCTTGGACAGCTTCTCACCCTCCTCCAGCAGTTCGCGGATCTGCTCCTCCTTCTCTCTGATGATCTCCATAGTCTCGTTGGAGTTCAGTCTGGTGGACAGCTCTTCCCTCATCCCCTTTATCTCCTCCGGAGGAAACATAACAGTAAAATAGGCTGGAGAGGCTTTGTGCATAATGTGACTATCATGGTCACTCATTTTCAGTTATTTGACTCAATGATCTTAAATCAATTCTTATGGGGGTAGAGTAACCAGGGACAGTAATACCTGACACAGACAGATATCGGTTTCTGTTTTACCTTCTTGGCAATATCCCTCTCCTTGCACGCTAGCTGGGCTTTCCTCTCTGTGTCTGCGATGCGCTGGGTGAACTCCTCCTTCAGAGACTGCACACTGGAACTCTCCTCCTTAAGACCTATCACCTCACTGCAACACACAGAGACTTCTCAGTCTCTTAAAGGACCATCCTTATCTATAGACTATACTTCACCATAGACACAACCAAGAGGACAAATTGGCCGACAAACTATTTGCTATTTACTTTACCATTCATGTATAGATGGGTTAGTTGTTTAGAAACAAAACTGACACATGCGAAACTACGGGGCAAAACAGACATGGTTGGCTTAGATCGTTGACAACATGTAACCTATATTTCATCTCCAAATGTTTATTGAAAACAAATACATTTGCACAATTAGCACTAGTCTCTCACATACATTATTACAGTTGTTGGTTAGTTTGCTAGTACATTTTGGCCATATTAGCATTGACATGAAAATCAGTCAAAATAAGACAAGATAAAAACTAGCTGAAACAAGACACCTGCGATTCCCCACATGACAGATTCTTGTCATTATTGCTAGCTATCTGACCATTCAGAATCATAACAAAGCACAGCTTCGGGCTTTGTGCATCATTTTTGTGACTTTGTCAGCCAACCCGTCTATAGAGCATGCTGAGTGTACAAAGCATTAGGAACACCTACTTTTTCCATGACAGACTGACCAGGTGAAAGCTATGATCCCTTATTGATGTCAGTTGTTAAATCCACTTCAATCAGTGTAGATGAAGAGGAGGAGACAAGTTAAATAAGGATTTTTAAGCCTTGAGACAATTGAGACATGGATTGTGTATGTGTGCCATTCAGAGGGTGAATTGGCAAGACAAAATATTTAAGTGCCCTTGAACAGGGTATGGTAGCAGGTGACAGTCACAACGGTTTGAGTGTGTCAAGAACTGCAACGCTGCTGGGTTTTTCACGCTCAATAGTTTCCTGTGTGTATCAACAACAGTCGACCACCCAAAGGACGTCTAGCCAACATGACACAGCTGTGGGAAGCATTAGAGTCAACATGGGCCAGCATCCCTGTGGAACGCTTGACACCTTATTGAGTCCATGCCCCCACGAGGCTGTTCTGAGGGCAAAAGGGGGTGTAACTTAATATTAGGAAAGTGTTCCTAATGTTTTGTACACTCAGGGTATTTCCATAGGTGTGTTTGGAGAATGCTTCTTTCTGCTCTTACAATGCATTTAAGAAATGGGTTTTAAACATTGTTAGGATCTTTATACTCACTCTTTAAGGTTGTCACACTCCTCCTCCAGCCTGGCTTTGTCTTTGCTGACTGACAGCAGCTGTAACTCCCTCTTCTCAAGGCGGCTTGACAGCTCATCAATTACCTACAAAGAAATGATTTTCCACAAACCACCGCATTGAAAACACTGATAAGGCACCTTAATAAATGATTAGTACTTCATTCTTGTCTCACAGTCTCCATCAAATGTGTTGTTCAAATTGAGGTGCACATTGTTTAATTCATGATGGTTTGGGAGAATGCATCTTATCCACAGTGACTATTTACTTTGGCATATGAACAGGATTGTCCAACCAGGTGTTTTACTATTCTGCTCTCCAGGCATTGGTATTTAAAAATGGGGACACACCAACTCATGCACACACAAGCAGTTCATTAAAAAGTGTTGTTACAAGTCACAAAGGTCATGTTCTGAACAGGTGTGTTACCTTTTGAAGCTCCAGAATCTGGCATGTTGACACCCCTCTTTTCTCTTCCGTTATTGGTGGGGGCAACTGTTCCTCATGATCAGGGGTGGGACCTGACAGCGTGACGTCCGCCTCTGATTCCTGTTCTATTAGGTCCTCAGGCTGCTCGCTGTTAACAGGTGTGGCACTGCGACCACTCTCCTCCATCTCATTCTCATCCAGAGACTGATCCTTCATTGTTTCTGTTAGCCCCTCTTCATCTTCTTCCTCCTCCTGCTGCTGCTGGTTCTCCTCCGCCTCTTCTTTTTCCCGTTCCTGTGCATTGGTTGCCACTCTGACAGGCGGAGAAGGCGTGGGCCCTGCGGTGACAGATGCCAGTGTCCGGCTCCCTGGGATCTCATCATCAGAATTGACTTCGCTGACACTGCGGCTGTCCAGGGACTGCATGCTGAACGAGTCGATGCGCTCAAAGGCATCTGAGGAGGATCCACAGCTCTCAGTCAGCTTGGGGTAGTCCTCTATGCGGGGGAAGTCCCCACAGGCAGAGGCTGAGAGAAGCTGGAAGGAGCCCTGCATCAGGTGGAGGCCTGCTTTGGCCTCTGCTATCTCCTGCCTGGAACTGGCTGAACTCTCGCTCTGTACACTCTCATGGTCCAAAACCTCAATATCACTGGTGGTGGAGGTGCCTGAGGAGAAGGCGCTGACAGGAGGGGAGGGGGTGTTGCTCTGTCTGTCCTCCGATTTAGGGGAGGGTGTGTCACTCTGCCTGTCCCCCGCTTTGGGGTCTTTGGCCTCCAATAAGATTTCCCTAGGGGGTGTGGGAGGAGATGGATTGAAGGGGGGTTCTAGTTCAGTGTTGACGGTGGGTTCAGAGATGTGATCATCATAATCATGTTGGGTTTCTGAGGGAGTAAATGGTCGTTCGGTTCGTGCATCCTCAGAAACAGCAGTTGTATCATCCACAGTTGATTCTATCCAGCTCTCACTGATTAGTGGACTGTCAGTGTCATCAGGAGAATCACCCTGAGCCAGGACTGGAGGCTCTGGTGTCTGAACGAGAACAATTTCAGAGGAAGACCATAGACTTGAGGACTCAGTCAGGACAGCCTGGTTCTCAGTAGCTTCCTGGTCTTCCAGTCTGTTGGTCTCTGTCAGGCCTGTCTTGTGAGGGTCCACGTCGTCCTTGTCCTCCTCATCCTTCTCTTGTGGCCGCCTGTGGGACTTGGTGGGCGGCACAGAGACAACCTGCGTGTCCATGACACCTTGGAGCTCTCCTGAGGGCAGAAAAGCACTGAAGAAGTTCTCTGTTTCATCCACAACCATGCGGGTGACAGGGGTCGTGATGGCCTCAGATGATGGGGGGAGAGTTGTGGTGCATTCCTCCGGGGGAGAGTCCCATTCTGTCATCCCCCATCCACCGCTCAATGGAGTCTTCCCTGGTAGATCTAACGTGAAAACCCTTGTTGGTTAATGTCGAGAAGATAAGGTCATATAAACTCCAAAGCATATCACATATTAGCTTTATTGGGTAGAGTACATTATACACCTCGTCATGACTACCTTCCTTATCAAGATGACTAGTGTCTTGCTTCCATTGGTAATCACATCAATAATGTTCAAACGAAAAAGGTTGTATAATGTTGACCCCAAAACAACAGCACACTGACATGCTAAGCTAGCTAGTTAGATAACGGTTTACCTACCGTCATAAGGCATTACCACTGTGTCACCCCATTCGTCTTCTTTAATGTCCAGTACTCGGTCGATGGACTTCTGAGCTGTTGTCAAAGCTTGTTTGGCAAAGCTTGACAGTTGGGTAGAACTGAACCAACTCATAGCGGTCTATTGCTAGCTAGCTAACGTTAGTGACCAGGTTAGCTAGCTAGGAGTATGCACTTTCAAATGAGGTTAGCTAACAATATAGTTGACTTATGACAATCTCGATCTGGTATAGCTAAGTTTTGTTACTCCAAAAAAGGAAATGCTAAGCAGCGAGTTGTCTAACTTGGCTACCTAGCTAACGTTAGCTGGTTAGGCAACTAATGTTAGCTAGCTAACAACAATCAGGCAAACCTTTCATCGATCCACGTCAAATGATACTCCATAGAGAAAGCTCGGTCATCCATAAAGTGCAATGAAACGCCTTGCCTCAATCATGACATGTTTAAATGTTATGCTGCTTCATGAACCGTCTTTCGCCTGCACCGTCGATTTGTTTTGGTATTTTTGGCGACTGGCTAGCTGAGCTAGGTACTTCCTGTCCACGTAGCAGCAACCACCCACATGTGACGTCATGCTACCGTCTGATGAAGTGGAGGCTCCTGTCCTGAAGGGCCCACACGCGTTTATCGAAGGAAGAATGATTACTGGGTAACTCTGTTGACATTAACCAAACTGGAACTGTGAGTACTACCAAGAGTACAGTTAATGTAATGCCACGAATAAATGTACCGTTCGAACTACAACTGATGAACGCTTGCCAACTAAAAAAGGAAGTAAATAGATTTGTTATACTGTTAACCACCGCCGGAGTAATCCGAGGTTCACTGTTTGTTTTATTGTTCGAGAAATCTTACAAAAAGGAAAGCTTTATTTTTATATTGTAAACGCAGTAACGATTTTGTCCTTCTTCAGGAAACTCATTCGGGTGAAAATTATTTGAAATTTTGGAAATCACAACGGGGAGATATTTCCTATTTCAGTCATGGGTCAAATCATTCTGCCGGTGTTTTGACACTTATTCACAAGTTTAAAGGTGACGTTCTAGAATCCACATATTCACAAGATGTGAGTTGGGTCGTAGTAACTGTTCAACTTGACAATGCTTTTTTCATCATCTGTAATGTGTACGGACATAACTCACATGCTCCAAATAAGACCATTTTTACCCAACTTAACAGGAAAGTACAGGATTTAAGTAACAAATACTCAGTATTTTCTAATTATTTCAGGGGATTTTAATGAAGCCCTCAAAATAGCAATATTATCACCACATTATACAAGGATCTCTGTGTTGAGGATGCCTGGCATTATTTCAATCCGGATACGAAGGGTTATACCTGGACTTGGGTCATGGAAGTAGATGGGAATTTTTCAAATATAAAGTCAGTGGTAGCTAAAGAGCTGATGCACTGAAATAACCTTAGAAAAAGAGATGAGCAAGCTTGACAGTTTTCTGAAGAAGAGTCTGTATTCAAGTCTTTACAACTAGAATTAGAACAGCTTTACACGGATCTGGTAAAGGGTGCCTTTGTAAGGTCAAGAGCAAAATTGATTGAAGAGGGGGAAAGAAACACTAGTTACTTTTTTGCACTTGAAAGGAGAAACTACAAAATAAAGTCTATAACTACACTCAAAATTAACTAAGTTTTATGCAAAGATCCCATTACAATATCATAATTTGTCAGTTCCTTTTATGAAAACCTTTACAGCTCTCAATTTCAGGAAGATGGTTGTGGAAGCTACATTTGCCACATTTAGAATTATGTCAGTTTGTGATTCACCTGTGGCAATTGAAGAAATTAGAGAGGCTCTGAATTCAATGAAAAAAGGGAAATCAACTGGCCCTGATGGCCTGTCAGTTGAATTCTATACACAGTTTTGGGAGTTACTAGAAGACCCGATTTTTAATGTTTCAAGATTGCATTAAAAGTGGGGAAATGGTCTCCACTATGAAACAGGGCTTTATTTAATTGATTCTGAAGCCCTATAAAGACCTGTGTCTCATTGACAATTTGAGACCAATTACTTTATTAAATATTGATTGCTCTGGTTTATGCCAAAAGATTAAAGAAAAGAATAGATACTTATAATGGTGAGACTCAAACAGGATTTACGAAGGGCCGTCACATAAGCTCTAACATTCGTTTAGTCTTGGATCTTATAGATTATTCAGATGCAATTGACTCAGATGCGGTTGTCTTATTTTTGGACTTCTGTAAAGCCTTTGACACAATTGAACATTAATTTCTCTTTAGGTCTCTTAAACTTTTGGGATTTGGTGAACATTTTATCAAAGTAATTTGCATGTTTTACAAAGATATAAATAGTTCTGTGTTACTAAACCTTAATACGTCCAAAAGATGTAGTATCAACAGAAGTGTACCACAGGGATTACCAAATTTCGCCATTTTTATTCATTTTGGTTGTGGAACTTCTATCTCTAGATATTCTGATTAATGCAAATTTGTATGGCTTAACCATTTTTAACAAAGAAATCCACATTTCCCAACTGGCTGATGATACTACTCTTTTCTTAAGAGCCAAAGACCAGGTTGCCCATGCCCTTAATGCTATAACTGCATTTTCTATTGCATCAGGGTTAAAATGGAATGTTTCTAAATGTGAAATCATATATTTATTTGACTCTGATGATAAAGAAATAGAAAATACAGGGCCTCCCGGGTGGCGCAGTGGTTTAAGGGCGCTGTACTGCAGCGCCAGCTGTGCCACCAGAGACTCATGATTCGCGCCCAGGCTCTGTCGTTACCGGCCGCGTCCAGGAGGTCTGTGGGGCGACGCACAATTGGCCTAGCGTCGGAGGGATTGGCTCGCGCACCAGCGACTCCTGTGGCGGGCCGGGCGCAGTGCGCGCTAACCAAGGTTGCCAGGTGCACAGTGTTTCCTCCTACACATTGGTGCAGCTGGCTTCCGGGTTGGATGTGTGCTGTGTTAAGAAGCAGTGCGGCTTGGTTGGGTTGTGTATCAGAGGACGCATGACTTTCAACCTTTGTCTCTCCCGAGCCCGTACGGGAGTTGTAGCGATGAGACAAGATAGTAGCAACTAAAAACAATTGGATACCATGAAATTGGGGAGGAAAAAGGGGTAAAATTCAACAGAAATAGAAAATATTCCTGTAAAGGACCGTGTTAAATATTTAGGAACACATCTGTCAATAAAACACTTAGTCAGACAACATTTGAATTTCTCTCCCAAAATTAAGAAATCCCAAAATATATTTAATAATTGGCTACATTTAGAGTACTTCTGTCCAAGGCAGAATCTTGTTTTGTCTTGTTTTGCGTACCTCTCATTATCGTTAATGATCCAGCTACTTGTAAAGAGATCAATAATACTTTTTTTTACTTCATCTGTAAAAATAAATCTCACAAACTAAAAGTCAGTCCTTTCTAACAAAAGAGCTGAAGGCGGTCTGGAAGTGTTGGATTTTGTTGACATAAATAACACTTTCAAGATTAACTGGTTGAAAAGATGTTTGATCAATACTGATTCAATATGGTATTTCATTCCAAATAATGTGTTAATAATAATAAGTTGGGAGGTCTTCAATTTTTACTGAAATGTAATTTTTACTGAAATGTAATTATATTCCTGAAAGATTACCTGCTAAAAAAACAGCTTCTATCTCAAGACCATCAGACTGCTAAACAGAAAATCAAATCAAATTGTATTTGTCACATGCACCAGGTATAGATTTTACAGTGAAATGCTTACTTACAAGCCCTTAACCAATAAAGCAGTTTTAAGAAAATGATATTCTTGTTAAGGGCTTGTAAGTAAGCATTTCACTGCAAGATCTACACCTGTGGTATTCGGCGTGTGTGACAAATAAAATTTGATTAGATTTTCTGTTTAGCAGCCTGATGGTCTTGAGATAGAAGCTGTTTTTCAGCATCCCAGCTTTGATCCACTTGTATTGACCTCGCCTACTGGATGGTAAAGGGGTGAACAGGCAGTGGCTCGGGTGGTTGTTGTCCTTGATGATCTTTTTGGCCTTCCTGTGACATTGGGTGCTATATGTGTCCTGGAGGGCATGTAGTTTGCCCCAGGTGATGCATTGTGCAGACTGCACCCCCCTCTGGAGAGCCTTGCAGTTGAGGGTGGTGCAGTTGCCGTACCAGGCGGTGATACAGCCCAACAAGATCCTCTCAATTGTGCATCTATAAAAGCTTGTCAGGGATTTCGGTGACTTGCCAAATTTCATCAACCTCCTGAGGTGCTGTTGCACCTCTGTCACCACACTGTCTGTGTGGGTGGACCATTTCAGTTTGTCTGTGATATGTACGCCAAGGAACTTAAAACTGTTCACCTTCTCCACTACTGTCCCTTCAATGTGGATCGGGGGGAGCTCCCTCTGCTGTTTCCTGAAGTCCACGATCATCTCTTCTGTTTTGTTAACGTTGAGTGGAAGGTTGTTTTCCTGACACCACACTCTGAGTGCTCTCACCTCCTCCCTGTAGGCTGTCTCGTCGTTGTTGGTAATCAAGACCACTACTGTTGTGTTGTCTGCAAACTTGATGATTGAGTTGGAGGTGTGCATGGCCACGCAGTCATGGGTGAGCAGGTAGTACAGGAGGGGGCTGAGCACGCACCCTTGTGGGGCCCCAGTGTTGAGGATCAGCGAAGTGGAGATGAAGTTTCCTACTTTCACCCCCTGGGGGCGGCCCTTTAGGAAGTCCAGGGCCCAATTGCACAGGGCGGGGTTGAGACCCAAGGCCTCCAGCTTAATGATGAGATTGGAGGGTACTATGGTGTTAAATGCTGAGTCAATGAACAGCATTCCTACATAGGTTTTCCTCTTGTCCAGATGGGATTGTGCAGTGTGATGGCGATTGCATGGTCTATGGACCTCTAGGGGCTGTATGCAAGCTGAAGTGGGTCTAGGGTGGCAGGTAAGGAACACATTTGAACATGATGGATATGCAACAAGGAAAACCATTTACCCACTCAGGCCTGAAGTCTCAGTCATAAATCTCCCAAGACTTTGCTCTTCAAACTCAGCTTGACCTAATTGAACGAGTGTGTTCTCCCCAACATCAAACACCAGACGTCGCTGTCATTACATTGCCAACAGAATACAGGGGATTTGACATGACAACGAAACTAGAAGTTTTACCGTGTATTTAATTGAAAATATGTAAGTCAATGCATTTCATCTCCAGTTCTCTGACAGACTTGTAGACACACATATGTTTTGTGTAGGAAAACATTTATTTCAGTTATGTCTGGGTGTGTGAAACCCAATGAAGGAATTACTGCAACGAAATAAAAAACAATAATAAAGAACTCACAAAAAACTGTAAAAGAAGGAAGTTTATTGTTTAAGTATGGTACTGTTCTCTTTTCTCCAGTGCAAGAGAGCTTGTGAGGTTGCAGTGCATATAACACAGAGATATCACTAACAATTCCAGATATGAAATATGACAGTGGAGTAGTTTGGCTTTCCAGAATCAAATGTGTAGATAGAGACTTGAGTCTTAACTTGGCTGCAGGCTGAACAGTTCCCTTGACATTTGAAATAAATATAGTGGAATTAGATAACAATTTATTACCAGGTACCTTTCATCATAGTATTCTTAACCAGAAAGATGTAAACAGAAAACCTACCTTTCGCTGTGGTGTACAGACCATCAACGTCATTAAACAAACACCATGTTGTTCAGAGGAATGTAGGCACTGCAGACAAAGCAGAAAGTCGTGAAATGCATCTTCACTTACATGTACATATGGACTTGTCTAGTGATAATCAGCAATTGAAAACTCATATTGATGCTATTTTGAAGACATCCGTGACACAAGCAGCTAAAATGGGGGGGGAAAGCAGTTATCAAATCTATTTATTGAAAGCAAACACAGAAGGTCCTATCACACAACCTGGTTGCAGAGCGTCTCAATTCCAGAATACACATCTAATGCTGTCTGTTTAAACCAGGTCATAAAACACTTTATTTATATTTTAACTAGCTAAATAAAACGCACACATTTCCTTTTAGTGTCTAATCATTTACCAGCAATAACTACGTTTTCATCCACAGGTTTTATGCGAGTGAAGTCATATCGTAAAAAAATGGAATAACAGCTGTGATCGAAAAGGGTACAGTTTCCGTAAAATTGTATAAATGTAGACAGATAATTTGTTCATTCGACATGGTGGGATCTTTTTGTGTCGGTAAAATTAATTATGCAAGAAATGGTGGTTAAACGCCTTTGTGAACAAGTATTGACAAATAACATCATTCCAAAGTTAATTGGGAGCCACGCGATTATATGGTGTGTGGTCCTCCCACTATGTCTTGGGAAACCATGCAGTTTATTAGGCTACATATGAAATAAATGATGATGAACTGCACAGGGTGGTGAAAGTGCACAGCGATCTAGATTTCAAATACAGTGCCTTGCGAAAGTATTCGGCCTCCTTGAACTTTGCGACCTTTTGCCACATTTCAGGCTTCAAACATAAAGATATAAAACTGTATTTTTTTGTGAAGAATCAACAACAAGTGGGACACAATCATGAAGTGGAACGACATTTATTGGATATTTCAAACTTTTTTAACAAATCAAAAACTGAAAAATTGGGCGTGCAAAATTATTCAGCCCCCTTAAGTTAATACTTTGTAGCGCCACCTTTTGCTGCGATTACAGCTGTAAGTCGCTTGGGGTATGTCTATCAGTTTTGCACATCGAGAGACTGAAATGTTTTCCCATTCCTCCTTGCAAAACAGCTCATGCTCAGTGAGGTTGGATGGAGAGCATTTGTGAACAGCAGTTTTCAGTTCTTTCCACAGATTCTCGATTGGATTCAGGTCTGGACTTTGACTTGGCCATTCTAACACCTGGATATGTTTATTTTTGAACCATTCCATTGTATATTTTGCTTTATGTTTTGGATCATTGTCTTGTTGGAAGACAAATCTCCGTCCCAGTCTCAGGTCTTTTGCAGACTCCATCAGGTTTTCTTCCACAATGGTCCTGTATTTGGCTCCATCCATCTTCCCATCAATTTTAACCATCTTCCCTGTCCCTGCTGAAGAAAAGCAGGCCCAAACCATGATGCTGCCACCACCATGTTTGACAGTGGGGATGGTGTGTTCAGCTGTGTTGCTTTTACGCCAAACATAACGTTTTGCATTGTTGCCAAAATTTCAATTTTGGTTTCATCTGACCAGAGCACATTCTTCCACATGTTTGGTGTGTCTCCCAGGTGGCTTGTGGCAAACTTTAAACGACACTTTTTATGGATATCTTTAAGAAATGGCTTTCTTCTTGCCACTCTTCCATAAAGGCCAGATTTGTGCAATATACGACTGATTGTTGTCCAATGGACAGAGTCTCCCACCTCAGCTGTAGATCTCTGCAGTTCATCCAGAGTGATCATGGGCCTCTTGGCTGCATCTCTGATCAGTCTTCTCCTTGTATGAGCTGAAAGTTTAGAGGGACGGCCAGGTCTTGGTAGATTTGCAGTGGTCTGATACTCCTTCCATTTCAATATTATCGCTTGCACAGTTCTCCTTGGGATGTTTAAAACTTGGGAAATCTTTTTGTATCCAAATCCGGCTTTAAACTTCTTCACAACAGTATCTCGGACCTGCCTGGTGTGTTCCTTGTTCTTCATGATGCTCTCTGCGCTTTTAAAGGACCTCTGAGACTATCACAGTGCAGGTGCATTTATACGGAGACTTGATTACATACAGGTGGATTGTATTTATCATCATTAGTTATTTAGGTCAATATTGGATCATTCAGAGATCCTCACTGAACTTCTGGAGAGAGTTTGCTGCACTGAAAGTAAAGGGGCTGAATAATTTTGCACGCCCAATATTTCAGTTTTTGATTTGTTAAAAAAGTTTGAAATATCCAATAAATGTCGTTCCACTTCATGATTGTGTCCCACTTGTTGTTGATTCTTCACAAAAAAATACAGTTTTATATATTTATGTTTGAAGCCTAAAATGTGGCAAAAGGTCGCAAAGTTCAAGGGGGCCGAATACTTTCGCAAGGCACTGTAAATATCGACAGAGGCTTGATGCTTGTGCCATTTGAAGCATTTGGGTCGGGCAGGACCCTTCACAGCAGTGTGTCTTTTCCTGCCAGTGTGGAGATGGTTGTAGACAGAACATGGTCCTAAGCAGCAGCCACCTATTGCAGTTCAGCTTGAGTTAGTGGTGTGTGCCATCCATCCAGCTCACCCATGCAACATAATTGTGATTTTGGTTCTCTCAGACTGGGTTCTCGATTTCCTCTCCTTTATCCAGCAGGATCTCCACCTCAACATGATCCATCAGAATTAGAGGAGTGAAACTTGGGGACAGATAGTTAGATTGCTCTCCAACACCATCAGACAGATACAGACTCCCACCTCTACACACAAATGACCATGTTCCCTGAAAAGATAGCTATATTTTTCGTGTGACGAACATGTGCACCGATGTCCACAGAAGGGTAGAGGGGATGCATGGAGGGTGGGGACACTGCGTTATTGGGCGTCTGTGCTGTGTGTATGGGCGAGGTTATAGTGTTCAACTTAGTAGCGGTGAGCAGCAGAGTGTCTGTCACAGGGGGAGACAGAGCAGTTAATAAGAGTCAAACTTCAAATTATAACTACGTCATATTACATTAGAATTTAAGACTTCATTTAAAACCTGTTGTGAATTATGTTGAAAATATATTGTAAACATGTTCAGTATTTGGAAAAGGATGGGGGACGGAACACTCTTTTTGTTATTAGAAGAATTAAGGAAAGTAAAGAACCAGCTTCTACCATAACTGTTCACATACCTGCCATGATGTCATTCTGTGTTGGGAAGGTCACTCATCTGTCGTGGGCCTGGGTGAGAAGGCTTGGTCTCAGGCCTGTCAACTGCTAACCCAACATCAGCTGCTGGGTCATCATCAGCCTCAGCAGATCAGGGCTGGAGTTGTTGGTGTAGTCTGCTGTACTAAAGTCTGGACTGCTGGGTGGTCAAGGTACTAGGGTCAAAAATGAACACTGGCCACCTGCCAAATTCGGGTAGATTTTGGCATTGAAGGGTAAAATGTCTATTTCACCAGCCACATTGACAGGTGGTCAGGGTTCCACAATGTACACAAAGCATTTCACTCACATTTGTGAATAAAAATAGTCAAATATGATCACATTTATAGGAAAATAAATGCTGCGGTAGCTATTTTCAAAGTATTTCCTCTTTTGTTTCGTAGCTGGTAAATTAATCACACAAAGTAAAACAACCACAAATCCTATATAGCTTATTCCACTTCACGCTGCAACACTACCTGGCTTGGGGCTGTGCGCACCTGAAGAGCTCATTTTTAGAAGCTCTGCACACAGGCATAAAAGTTGGTCTAATTTACTTGAAATTAAAGTCTACTGAAGTGAGACTTTGTGTTTCTTGGCTATTACATTGTTTTGTTCACAAGCTAGGTTGTTTTTCTATGTTTGAGTTTCAACTGCTAGGGAAGAGAAGACCACTTCTACTAGTCAGACTCCATCTCACAGGCACAAACATGACTGGAGTCGCTCTAATGTTCCATGGTAACCAGGTGAACACTTGGACCTCCTTTTTTGATATTTTCAATGGTATTGTTAACAAGCACGCCCCCATAAAGAAAATGAGAATTAAAAACAGGCTTAGCCTCTGGTTCGACCGTGATCTTGCCGAGTTGACGAAATGCTCGGCACATGCATACTCAGGCTGACTGGCTCTCGTTCAGGCAAATGAGAAATAAGTGCACTCAGGCTATCCGGAAGGCCAAAGTTAGTTACTTTAAGGAGCAGTTCTCTCTCTGTGTGTCTAACCCCAAGAAATTCTGGAAAACGGTTAAAGACCTGGAGAATAAACCCTCCTCCTCGCAGCTGCCCATATACCTTAATGTTGATGATGTGGTTGTTACTGAATAAGAACATGGCTGAGCTCTTTAATCACCACTTCATTAAGTCAGGATTCCTATTTGACTCAGCCATGCCTCCTTGCCCATCCAACATTTCCTCATCTCCCAACCCTTCTAACGCGACTATCCTCGATACTTCTCCCTCTTTTTCCCTTGCCCCGCTACAAAGTTTCTCCCTGAAGGCAGTCACTGAGTCCGAGGTGCCAAAGGAGCTCCTTAAACTTGACCCCAAAAAAACCATCTGGGTCAGATGGTTTAGACCCTTTCTTCTTTAAGGTTGCTGCCCCTATCATCACCAAGCCTAGCTCAGACCTTTTTAACCTGTCTCTCCTTTCTAGTGAGGTTCCCATTGCTTGGAAGGCAGCCACAGTTCGTCCTTTATTTAAAGGGGGAGATCAAGCAGATCCTAACTGTACCAGGGTCAAACATTTCTATTTTTCCCTGTTTATCAAAAGTTCTGGAAAAACTTGTTAATAATCAACTGACTGGCTTCTTTGATGTCTATAGTATTCTCCCGGGTATGCAATCTGGTTTCTGCTCAGGTTATGCATGTGTCACTGCAACCTTAAAGGTCCTAAATTATGTCACCATTGTCCTTGATTCTAAGCAATATTGTGCTGCTATTTTTATTGACTTGGCCAAACATTTTGATACGGTAGACCATTCCGTTCTTGTGGGCCGGTTAAGGGGTATTGGTGTCTGAGTCGCCTTTGGCCTGGTTTGCTAACTACCTCTCTGAGTGCAGTGTATAAAGTCAGAAAATCTGCTGTCTCAGCCACTGCCTGTCACCAAGGGAGTACCCCAAGGCTCAATCCTAGGCCCCGCGCTCTTCTCAATCATCAACATCAACAACATAGCTAGGGCAGTAGGAAGCACTCTCATCCATTTATATGCATGATGATGGTGGTCTTATACTCAGCTGGCCCCTCCCTGGATTTTGTGTTAAATGCTTTACAACAAAGTGTTCTTAGTGTCCAACAAGCTTTCTCTACCCTTAACCCCCTCTTCAAAGGGGGGGGACACTCTTGACCCAAACTGCTACAGACCTATATCTATCCTACCCTGCCTTTCTAATGTCTTCGAAAGCCAAGTCAACAAACAGATTACTGACCATTTTGAATCTCACCACACCTTCTCTGCTATGCAATCTGGTTTCAGAGCTGGTCATGGGTGCACCTCAGCCACGCTCAAGGTCCTAAACGATATCTTAACCGCCATCGATAAGAAACATTACTATTCATTGATTTGGTCAAGGCTTTCGACTCTGTCAATCACCACATCCTCCTCGGCAGACTCGACAGCCTTGGTTTCTCAAATAATTGCCTCGCCTGGTTCACCAACTACTTCTCTGATAGAGTTCAGTGTGTCAAATCGGAGGGTCTGCTGTCCCGACCTCTGGCAGTCTCTATGGGGGTGCCACAGGGTTCAATTCTTGGACTGACTCTCTTCTCTGTATACATCAATGATGTCGCTCTTGCTGCTGGTGAGTCTCTGATCCACCTCTACGCAGACGACACCATTCTGTATACTTCTGGCTCTTCTTTGGACACTGTGTTAACAACCCTCCAGGCAAGCTTCAATGCCATACAAATCTCCTTCCGTGGTCTCCAATTGCTTTTAAATACAAGTCATACTAAATGCATGCTCTTCAACCGATCGCTGCCTGCACCTGCCCGCCTGTCCAACATCAATACTCTGGACGGCTCTGACTTAGAATACGTGGACAACTACAAATACCTAGGTGTCTGGTTAGACTGTAAACTCTCCTTCCAGACCCACATCAAACATCTCCAATCCAAAGTTAAATCTAGAATTGGCTTCCTATTTTGCAACAAAGCATCCTTCACTCATGCTGCCAAACATACCCTTGTAAAACTGACCATCCTACCAATCCTCGACTTCGGCAATGTCATTTACAAAATAGCCTCCAATACCCTACTCAAAAAATTGGATGCAGTCTATCACAGTGCAATCCGTTTTGTCACCAAAGCCCCATATACTACCCACCATTGCGACCTGTACACTCTCGTTGGCTGGCCCTCGCTTCATACTCGTCGCCAAACCCACTTGCTCCATGTCATCTACAAGACCCTGCTAGGTAAAGTCCCCCCTTTATCTCAGCTCGCTGGTCACCATAGCATCTCCCACCTGTAGCACACGCTCCAGCAGGTATATCTCTCTAGTCACCCCCAAAACCAATTCTTTCTTTGGCGGCCTCTCCTTACAGTTCTCTGCTGCCAATGAATGGAACGAACTACAAAAATCTCTGAAACTGGAAACACTTATCTCCCTCACTAGCTTTAAGCACCAACTGTCAGAGCAGCTCACAGATTACTGCACGTGTACATAGCCCACCTATAATTTAGCCCAAACAACTACCTCTTTCCCTATTGTATTTATTTTATTTATTTATTTTGCTCCTTTGCACCCCATTATTTGTATTTCTACTTTGCACATTCTTCCACTGCAAATCTACCATTCCAGTGTTTTACTTGCTATATTGTATTTACTTTGCCACCATGGCCTTTTTTTTGCCTTTACCTCCCTTATCTCACCTCATTTGCTCACATCGTATATAGACTTGTTTGTACTGTATTATTGACTGTATGTTTGTTTTACTCCATGTGTAACTCTGTGTCGTTATGTGTCGAACTGCTTTGCGTTATCTTGGCCAGGTCGCAATTGTAAATGAGAACTTGTTCTCAACTTGCCTACCTTGTTAAATAAAGGTGAAATAAATAAATTAATAAAACCTTGTTCTGAACACCTCCAAAACAAAGGTCATGTGGTTTGGTTAGAAGAATGCCCCCCTTCCCACAGATGTTATTACTACCTCTGAGGATTTAGAGCTTGAGGTAGTCACCTCATATAAGTTCTTGGAAGTATGGCTAGACAGTACACCCTCCTTCTCTCAGCACATATCAAAGCTGTAGGCTAAAGTTAAATCTAGACATGGTTTCCTCTATCGTAATCGCTTCTCTTTCACCCCAGCTGTCAAACTAACACTGATTCAGATGACCATCCTACTCATGCTAGATTACGGAGACATAATTTATAGATCTGCAGGTAAGGGTCTTCTCGAGCTGCTAGATGTTCTTTACCATTCGGCCATCAGATTTGCCACCAATGCTCCTTACAGGACACATCACTGCACTCTATACTCCTCTGTAAACTGGTCATCTCTGTATACCTGTCACAAGACCCATTGGTTGATGCTTATTTATAAAACCCTCTTAGGCCTCACTCCAGCCTATCTGAGATATCTACTGCAGCCCTCATCCTCCACATACAACATCCGTTCTGCCAGTCACATTCTGTTTAAGGGCCCCAAAGCACACACATCCCTGGGTCACTTCTCTTTTCAGTTCGCTGCAGCCAGCGACTGGAACGAGCTGCAACAAACACTCAAACTGGACAGTTTTATCTCAATCTCTTCATTCAAAGACTCAATCATGTACACTCTTACTGACAGTTGTGGCTGCTTTGTGTGATGTATTGCTGTCTCTACCTTCTTGCCCTTTGTGCTGTTGACTGCCCAATAATGTTTGTACCATGTTTTGTGTTGCTACCATGCTGTGTTGTCATGTGTTGCTGCCTTGCTATGTTGTTGTCTTCGGTCTCTCTTTATGTAGTGTTGTGCTGTCTCTCTCGTTGTGATGTGTGTTTTGTCCTATATTTATATTGTATTTAATTTTTTTAATCCCAGGCCCCCATCCCCGCAGGAAGCCTTTTGCTTTTTGGTAGGCCATCATTGTAAATAAAAATTAGTTTTTAACTGACTTGCCAAGTTAAATAAAATAGAATAGGTGTGAGTATAGGGAGAGGCCAGTAGGTGAGGTGAGGTCTCCAGTAGGTGGCAGTATAGAGAGGGGCCTGAGCTGTCCGCAGCAGGATTGAATTGCATATTTCCATGCCCTGGGGTGTATTAATTACACCGATTCTGTTGCAAAACATTTAGTCTGTTGAGAAACCTTTTCCAACAGAAACCGTTTACCGCAAACTGAAAATATTTTGCAATGAAAATTAGAGTTTCTATTGGAAAAATTCCGGTAGGTTTTCCATTACTAAACAAAAGATATGTGAAGTTTAATTTTTAGTGTATGGGTTTTCTTAGCTGGGCACCTATTCAGGGGTGGCAGGTAGCCTAGTGTTTAGAGCTTTGGGCCAGTAACTGAACGGTTGCTAGATCAATTCCCCGAGCTGACAAGGTAAAAATCTGTGGTTCTGCCCCTGAATAAGGCAGTTAACCCACCGTTCCCAGGCCGTCATTGTAAATAAGAATTTGTTCTTAACTGACTTGCCTTGTTAAATAAAAAATGAAGCAGATGATATAACTGAAGACCTAGATGGATTGGGGTGTGCATGTCAATTGACCCATATTCTGGATAGTCTCATAAACCGGACACTAGGCAAAAGCAGTGACTAGGGTCTGATTTCAATGATGGACTCCTTTGTTATAGAGGAACAACATCACTGCCTATCTGCTTGAATAAAATAACAGTTAGCAAGATGGAGATCAAGGAGGTTATTTTTAATGAGTGCATTTCGTAAGTGGCTAGTTTGCATCAACTACCTTAACTTAAACCACTGCAAAGTTTTCGCTGCAAACTTTGGTTTTGAATAGCAAGGTTCTGGTATGTCTGCCTTGTGATTTGTTGGGAGAGTCCCCGGTGTTTTATTGACATAGGCAGTGACATAGTTCCTCTATGCCAAAACAGTCCATCATTGAAACCAGACCCTAGTCTAGTCACTATGTTTGCCTGCGGTTGGGTTTACGAGACTATATTGTGGATGGAAAAAATAAATTCACTTAATCCATTCTATTGTTCTTTGATTAGCAGTCTCTTCCTTCTCATGTCAAGTTAGGGTTCATGAGACACCCTGTAAGAACTTTTGTGCACAAGCCCCTTCAGTGTCAAATGCAAAAGATTTGGTCGTGTGTGTCAAGTGTAAGCAGACGGGAACAGTATTGTATGCAAGCTGAGGTGAAATGCTGCCCTAATTCCTGGAGGCTAAAATGCACCCGAAATCCTGGAGTGCCCTTTTAGGATGAAGGAGACAGAGGTGGCAAGAGTAGTGGCTTTTCAGCGTGTCTCCTGTCTGGAGACGATGAGAAGAGTGGAAGGAGCGAGTGGCGGTGAAGAAACAATGGTAGTAGAGCCACCACCACCAGTGTAGGTTTCTCACCAACCAAGGGATCGTGATATGCAGTATTAAGTGTTAAAAAGGTTGATTTTAATTTATTTTTATTTTTATTATTATTACAATGGTCATACACTTTACAGCACAAGCAGCACAGAAGTTGGAGGAAATTGGCATCATTGTGAGTGCAGCTAAAAGTTTTTGGGGGTCTTTGTGATTCCAAAGCTAGGCCTTGCATGGAATCCTGTCGACCAATGTTCCGCCCTCACAGGTCCCTGAACCTGTGTATGGATGTATTTTGGAACCTGTGTATGGATGTATTTTGGAACCTGTGTATGGATGTATTTTGGAACCTGTGTATGGATGCATTTTGGAACCTGTGTATGGATGTATTTTGGAACCTGTGTATGGATGTATTTTGTCACTGAAGGAGTGGAATAAGTTTTGTTTGTTGATGTATCTATTTTTGTATTTTGTATAATGTCGTTTTTCCCCCTTTCCCGCAAAGGATTTTTATTTTGTCGTTCAATGCCCGTACAGTAGGTGGTGGCATTTCACCATATGGAGTTTCCTTTTTCACCCCTGTCCAGTTGGTGGTGGTAATGGATGCCAACCTTTATTAAACTTCACCAAAGAAGAATAATCTAGCTACTCACAATGCATTGCACAGAAACCGGAATGGACCAATAAGAAATTGCTTATTCAAATCGTCACCAAGATCACAAATGAAATGGTACTGTAAGTCATGTTCGTTTCATCATAAAGTTTGAGTACATTTTAGCTACAAAGTTATGATGACTAGATGTGAGGGGAAGTGGATAGTATGAATAACTGGGTAAGAGCAGCTACTGAGGCGATACCCAAGAGTTCAGGGAGGAGGAGGAAAGTAGACCCGTGGTGGATGGAGGAGTGTGGGGCAATGGTGAGGAGTAGGATCAGGGCATTTGGAGTACTGAAAAGGACACAACTTCCAATATCTGTTTCAGTATAAGCAGGCCCAGGCTCTGATGAGAACTAGTCGTCAGGCAAAGAGGTCATGTTGGCGTCGGTTCTGTGACACCATTGGAAGGCCGACACCTGTGGGAGAAGTGTGGAGGATGATTAAGAGGATGAGTGGGGTCAGAAGGGAGTGGGATTATCCAGTGTTGACGAGGGGGAAGGATGTGGCAGTAACAGAGGAGAAGGCAGAGATGATGGCCAAAGCGTTTGTCCAAGTGTACAGCTTGGCAAATTTGTCAGAGGAGGGGAAGAGAGGAGCATCCTGGAGTGCTGGATAGGAGGGAGGATGTAAATGATGCATTGAATGAGCCATTTACCATGGCAGAGGTGAAAAGGGCAAAAGGTAAGGCTGGGTTAACTTCACCTGGGAAAGATGAGGTGTTCTATGTTATGTTGGCCCATCTTAGTGATGAGGCACTGGATAAGGTATTGGTGTTGTACAACAGAGTGTGGGAGGAAGGGAAACTACCAGGCAGCTGGAAGGAGTTAGTAGTGGTATCAATCCGGAAGCCAGGGAAGGGCCCAATGAGGCCAACAAGCTATCGGCCAATAGCCTTAACATCACATGTATGTAAGATTATGGAGCGTATGATAACGGAGAGGCTAAGTTATTTCCTGGAGAGCTGGGGGTTAGTATCGCCACATCAGAGCGGATTCAGGAAGGGTAGGGGAACAATGGACCCAGTGCTCTGCTTAGACACAGAGGTCAGGAAGGACTGTTGTAGCTGTATTTTTTTGATGTGGAGAAGGCATATGATGTGGAAGGAGGGGTTGTTAATCAAGCTTGGTATTATGGGGGTAGGAGGAAGAATGTACAACTGGATAAAGGATTTCCTGTTTGAAAGATCTATCCAGGTGAGGGTGGAGAAGTCTCTCTCAGGCAGTTACTTGGTGGCTAATGGTACACCACAGGGGAGCGTAATTAGTCCTGTTGTTTTCAATCATGATCAATGATGTTTACTCTCAGGTACAGCCGTATATTGGGAGGTAGTTATTTGCAGATGAGGCCTTATGGGAGAGAGGAAGAAATGTGCCATGCATAGTCAGGAAGGTACAGGAAGCAATTGATGAGGTAAAGCGGTGGGCATTAATGTGGGAATCAGGTTCTCTGTAGGGAACTCAGTGTTCTTTACCAGGAGGAAGTTGGGAGATGAGGTATGCTTGAGGTTATATGGGAGAGGGTGGGGCCCTTCAGGTTCCTTGGGGTATAGTTTGATACTATAATGACCTGGGCAGAACACACTGAGAGTGTGGTGGGAAAGTGTAAGAAGGTACTAAATGTGATGTGCTGTCTGACGGGGAAGGAGTGGGGGGCTGGGTGTTCCTCATTGAAGACCATGTATGTTGCATTGATCTGATCTGTAATAGACTGTGGCAGTAAAGCGTATGGTTCGGCAGCCCAGACATCATTGGAAAGGCTAGATGTCATACAGGGGCAAGGACTCCGAATATGGTGGAGGTGGGGAAAATGCCATTGTAGATTAGGAGACAGCAGCTGGCAATTAATTATTGGGTCAACCTACAGGGACATGGGGTACCTTATCCTGCGAAAAGGATTTTGCAGGCATGCTGGGAACATGAGCGAAGACGGAACACAAGCTTTGGTGGATGGGTAATACCCAGGCGAAGGAGATGACTGTATGGAAGGGAGTTCAACGGTAGCTATCCCTGTGAATCCACCTCCAGTAGTAGATCTAGAAGTATTGAAGAGACTAGGCAAAGATAGGGAGGGTGTTGATCCATCTGATTGGTTTAAGACACGTCTGGATACTGTGTATCAGGATTTTATGGCCATATACACAGATGGTTCAAAAGATTCAAGGACAGGACGTACTGGGTCAGTATTTGTAGTGCAGGAATGTGGGGTGAGAGTCAGGAAACGTGTTACGGATCATCTGGCTCTTTAAACGGCGGAGATGATGTTGGCCTTGCAGTGGGTGGAGGAAGTTAAGCCAGAAAGAGTAGTTATTTGCTCTGATTCATGTGCAGTGTTAAGGAGTCTCCAGTCCTTTATATCACGCAGCAGACAAGACCTGCTTTATGAGGTATAGAATAGAATATAGAATATAGAATACTAATGGCAGGAGCAGTGGAATAGAGATACTAATGGCAGGAGCAGGGGAATAGAGATACTAATGGCAGGAGCAGGGGAATAGAGATACTAATGGCAGGAGCAGTGGAATAGAGATACTAATGGCAGGAGCAGGGGAATAGAGATACTAATGGCAGGAGCAGTGGAATAGAGATACTAATGGCAGGAGCAGGGGAATAGAGATACTAATGGCAGGAGCAGTGGAATAGAGATACTAATGGCAGGAGCAGGGGAATAGAGATACTAATGGCATGAGCAGGGGAATAGAGATACTAATGGCATGAGCAGGGGAATAGAGATACTAAGGGCAGGAGCAGGGGAATAGAGATACTAAGGGCAGGAGCAGTGGAATAGAGATACTAATGGCAGGAGCAGGGGAATAGAGATACTAATGGCAGGAGCAGGGGAATAGAGATACTAATGGCAGGAGCAGGGGAATAGAGATACTAAGGGCAGGAGCAGTGGAATAGAGATACTAATGGCAGGAGCAGGGGAATAGAGATACTAATGGCAGGAGCAGTGGAATAGAGATACTAATGGCAGGAGCAGGGGAATATAGATACTAATGGCAGGAGCAGGGGAATAGAGATACTAAGGGCAGGAGCAGTGGAATAGAGATACTAATGGCAGGAGCAGGGGAATAGAGATACTAATGGCAGGAGCAGGGGAATAGAGATACTAATGGCAGGAGCAGGGGAATAGAGATACTAATGGCAGGAGCAGTGGAATAGAGATACTAATGGCAGGAGCAGGGGAATAGAGATACTAAGGGCAGGCATTTAGTTCAAGTACAGAGGAAAGTTGGGGAGGGGAGAACGGCAGGAAGGAACAGAAGAGAGGAGGCTATATTTACAAGATTAAGGGTGGGACACAGCCAGTTGAATAAGACCTTGCATGTGACAGGAAAGCATCCATCGGGAAAATGTGAGTATTGCCAGTAAACAGAGACAGTGGAGCATGTACTGATACAGAGTGGACATTATTGGAGGGAAAGAGAGAGGATGAGATCTAGTATGAGGGAGAAGGGGATATAGGGAAATTAGTTTAAAGTGTATATTGAGTAGAATGTCATTAGATAGTCTCAAATATTTTATCTTTTTTAAGAGCAACTGTGCTGGCAGGTAGGATTTAGTTTCTCTGTCTCTGGTCCACACTACCTGGGGCGGCAGGTAGCCTAGTGGTTAGATCGTTGGACTAGTAACCGAAAGGTTGCAAGATCAAATACCTGAGCAGACAAGGTAAAAATCTGTCATTCTGCCCCTGTTCTTAGGCCGTCATTGAAAATAAGAATTTGTTCTAAACTGACTTGTTAAATAAAGGTCAAATAAAACAGTAGGTGGAGGTAATGCACCATAATGTTGGATGCCAACTGTTGATAAACCCCACCGAAGAAGATGACTTGAAGTCACAGCCAGTTTAGGTCTTGGCTGCCCTGTGCTAGCAAAAGTGAGTCCCAGATTAGCTGCATAAAACCAGTCAGGTGACTAATATTTTGTTCCGTAGTCTACCTTCAGAGGAAAAATAATTGTTTATTCACTATGATACCAGAAGCTGGCAGTATATACTAGGAAATGTCAGAGATGCCTCTGGGAAGACACTATGAGTTCCATTGCAGTAAAGTTCAATGTCTCGATATCATAATGCTCGGCTATGAAAAGGAAACTGAAATTTCCTCCTGAGGTGTCGAAGTGCTGCACCCCCTATAACCACTTTGGATATTATTTGACCCTCCTTGTCATCCACGAACTTTGAACGTCTTGAAGAACGATCTGGCCTAAATGCCCATGTACTCTTATCATCTCAACCCGGCACAGCCAGAAGACAGGCCATCCCAGTGTGCCTGGTTCCTCTGTAGTTTTATTCCTATAGGTTCCTGCCTTTCTATAGTTTTTTTCTAGCCACTGTGCTTCTACATCTGCATTGCTTGCTCTTTGGGGTTTTAGGCAGGGTTTCTGTCTAGCACTTTGTGGCAACTACTGATGTAAAAAGGGCTTCATAAAATACATTTTGATTGAAATTTGAATAAGTCAACGGGTAGGTCTACTGTGCATCTTAAAAACAACCATGCAGTGTATTTCAGGTACCCGGATGTTGTGTCTTGCCTTTCTCTTTCACATGGTCTATATTATATTTTACTTCTAATTGTGGGTTATTTTGTAACTAAGTTTATATTAGATCCCAGGTGTTGGGTGGATGGTGGTTTAATAATGGCAAAGAGGGTGAATGTGACTCTGTGGTAATTACAGTACTTGATAATTACACCGCTGAGGGAACAGCTCTTTAAGATGAGCAATTACCTATAAAACCAGTTAACAGTCTTGGAGGGGACGGAAAAATGGCCTGTCTGGAGTAAATCTCTCCTTGAGTGGCAATTCATCTCAGTTGTTCTTATTGGCCTGGATACAACCTACAGCACAATTGATTGTTTAGGGATACCTAGGCATGTATTTACGTCATTTTTCTCTTGGGTGTTATTTTTAGATGAAGGGCTATCTATTTACAGCTTTGCAAACGTAGTTAAGAAATGATTGACAGAAAATGAATGGACACAACACAGCTTCCGCAGCAACGTTAATTGTTTTATAAAATGAGCAAAGGAGATAAACAAACTTGGTCTGGAGAAATGTTTACGTACTGTAGGCTTGGCCTACACTCTTAAAAGATTAAGTTCCTGCAGTATCCATTAGGGGTTCTTTAAATTGAAACTGTGGGGGAATCCCTGTAAGTTATTCAAAGAGCTAAAGAACCCCTTTTAATGGATCCTCAAAGAACCTTTTGAAGACAATTTTGGGCTTCATTTTTGATCTACCCCTCCTCCCATATTATTATTTATTATTGTTATTAATAATAATAATAATAATAATAATATGCATAACAATAACCACAATATTTTAGTTCTCAGTGTTTTGTGATTTTAGTGGCAAAGCAGAGTTAAAAAATTGAAATATGAGGTAGACTCCCAGCATAGCCCACCAGAGCCCCAAGTCCAATGGGTATATCCTCTGGCGTGTTGATGTTAATGTGTTGATGGTCTCCGTATCCATAGCCAGAATGATTTTGCAGTGCATGGTGATTGAACAGGTTTCCTGTTATATTCATCAGAGGTGTAGGGAGGGTGAAGTCTGCGAATCCAAAATATAGGAATTGTACAGATGTTTAACAAAACATGCACACAACAGTATTCATACCTTGGTTTTTATGGTGAATGAAAAAACCTGTTTTGATCATGGTTTTCATACACATATCTTGTCCATAATGTTGAGACTTATGGGATATTAATTGACGAGGTAAGGGAGGAGAATGGTAAATGTGATCAGCTTGACATACCTTTGTATGCCTCCTTGTCTGTATACCTACAGACACAAAAGGTGAGCAGTTCAGTCATCTGCACCCCATACAGCCAGCCTTCAACACATTCTTTTAGCCTACATATTCTTACCTCTTTGTTGATTGATATCCATTGAATTTTGTAAATGTTCTGTTTTAGAAAGATTTGCACAAATATGAAAAGATAGAGGGACAACCCTTACCTTAAACTGAGGGGATCTTTACATGTTTCAGTTAAGTGCCTGCACCTGCAGTCCTTTCAAATTGAAATCCAAATGTTTCAGTTGGGCAGTTAGGTTCCTGCAAGTACTCCCACCAACTAAGGAGGTTCCTCGATGAACCCCACCTCCTATGGGGTTCTTGGAAGAACCTTTTGGGGGGCCATGTTCAGTGCCAAGAACCCTAAGGTTTCTCAAAGAACTTTGAGGATCTTAGAAGAACTGTTGTTGAACCACCTATTTTTTT
Source organism: Oncorhynchus mykiss (assembly GCF_013265735.2). Lineage (NCBI taxonomy): Eukaryota > Metazoa > Chordata > Actinopteri > Salmoniformes > Salmonidae > Oncorhynchus > Oncorhynchus mykiss. The sequence goes on from NC_048581.1 coordinate 72,419,247, forward strand.
TACAGTGTAGAGAGACGTGTGATTTTACTCCGTTGGATATGGCTTTCACTCTATTCCTCTGCTCCTCACCAGTAGGCCTACTTGAGTGATCAACTCTTCCCAGATTACACTAATGACACTGGGAGGTTCTTCTCATCACAAAATGATTAATAAACCTTTGATGTGCCTCAACGCATTTTAAGAGACTTGCCTGGGAGCACATTAAATGTCATTAATCTGTCTGTCCAACCACACACACCCGCATTAAAGCAAATTTGCAACCATTACCTGCAGAGGTCACCAAAATCTGCCTAATGTATGCAATTACATCATGGAACTCCTTGTAGTTTGATGCAGAGATATTTTAGAACGGAACCATATGTGTGTGGATGAATTGATGCGTGTGCGTGAGTCTCCTTGTGTTTATGTATGCAGAGCATGTGTGTATTCATGCAATAAAAAGTGCTCTCTGGGTATTATCTGAAGAGAGAATTAAAGTTTTTTTTATAATGAGATTTTTGTTCCATGTGACAGCCTCTGAAATCTGATGACTAATAATCCTGTTAACCCAGCAATGTCCTTCATAGCTGACTGGCTGGCATTACAATCTCTCTCACTCCCTCTCTCTCTCTTTCTATTTGGTCTCTCTATCTTTCTCTTTTTAATTTGCTCTTAATTATGTGAACATGGCAGACAACAGAGCAAACCGGTCAGAATTTTATCTAAGGATCTTAATCACTGTTCAAGAATTTCATTTGAAAACATTTCTATGTGGAATATGCAATTGGATCAGTTATTGTGATCTCATCGGTGGGTGTTTTTAGACATGTTATCTTCATATCAACAGTTGGAGAAGTACACCAACATTCAGAAAATAAACTACTGATGGCCGAAAAAACTGTGATAAGGTACTGTGTTGTGTAACCTTGGTGAAGGAATTAAGATGCCTTCATGATAGAGGACAGAAAGCTCTTATTAGTATAATAACATGCCACATAGTTCAGCTGACAGGGAAGTGATAGCAATACATAACAGTGAAAAAACTCCAGAATCCATACCTGCCCTTTTAATGTGAGAATCCTCCTTAGCTGAGGATACTTGAGACATTTTGTGGAAGTGAGAAGACAACATCATCCATCAATTCTTCTCTCTTTTCAAGAACATTCTCAATGTCACAGGTTTGCCTTTGAAGTGCTCAAACCTTTTGTCATCCATCATAGTATCGTTACTGTTGGAACCATGGAGGGGCTGTAGTGACCATTATACAATGGGTGGGTCTAATCCTGAATGCTTATCGGTTAAAAGCACATTCCAGCCTGTGTCATTTCCACAAGTTACCACCGGCTAAATCTATGATGAATGCTGTCTCATCAGGCAATTTATGAATTTGATCTCCACTATAAAAGCATCTAGATATGATCTCACTTTTCTTTTAGACTAACATTTAGTCTTCAACAGCAGAGTTTTGTATAAACCTTGCTGTCTGTCTCTCCGACATTTGCAACATTGTTTCAATATTCAAATTCGATCTCCAGCTGTCCCATGGTAATGAACTTGTCTGGATGAGAGGGACAGGTCAAAATCATGAAACGGGATCATTTTTAAGGATATATACAAAGAACTATCAATAGAAAACAGCTAGTTTGCAGTCTTTTCAGTTTGAAGTGATTGTGTTAACTATGTTGTTGGCTAGCTCCTCTGAACAACAGTGTCCTGACGAGACAGCACATTTTCTATGCCGGGCGAAATCGTACATCATTAGCTCCGTGTTATGGATGTATCCAAATAAATGTCACTAGAAAAGAGCTTATGCAAATGCAGCTACTTTTCTGTTATTCTGCCTGCACTGTTTGATGTGACTGTAAGTTAGCCGTAGTTGACTAGCTAGCAAGCAAGGGATAAGAGCATTGCCATTTAGAACAAACGACTGGATTGCGTCCATAGATGCAGAACAAAAAGACTGAACGACTGGTTTGCGTCTCGGGCAACCGAACCGATAGAACAAAAGACCAGCCGGCTTGGATAGCAACCCTATATTTCTGTCGGGACTATATCTTGTGGAAGGATGAAATGGTATGAATACATTTTTATGAAAATATGTAAATCATTATTTGAATATGTCGGCAACCCGTTGTATAAAAGTGATAATGCCCTCAAAGCCGGTGTTTTGGAGGATATATCGACTTCATCTCGGGCCTATCAACACCCGTGCCAATATATCCTCCAAACACCGGCTTCTCTGGCATTGGAAAGGTGTACCGTTAACTCCCGGCCTCGACAACATTCGGTGAAATTGCAGAGTGCAAAATTAAAAAAATACAAAATTCGTAATATTAAACATTCATGAAAATGCAAGTGTTATACATCGGTTAAAAGCTTAACTTCTTGTTAATCCAGCCGCTTTGTCAAGTTTCAAAAAGGCTTTGCGGCAAAGCATACCATGCAATTATCTGAGGTAAGTTCCCCGCATACAAAAGCATTAAAAACATTTTCCAATCAAGCAGATGCATCACGAAAGTCAGAAATAGCGATAAAATAAATCACTTACCTTTGAAGATCTTCCTCTGTTTGCAATCCAAAGGGTCCCAGCTACATCACAAATGGTTGTTTTGTTCGATAAAGTTCTTCTTTATATCCCAAAAAAGTAAGTTCTGTTGGCGCGCTTAATTCAATAATCCACCTATTTCCCCTCGTTCAAAATGAATACAGAATTAATCCCAAACGTTACCAATAAACTTGGTACAAACAAGTCAAACAACATTCCTAATCAATCCTCAGGTACCTTAATATGTAAATAAACGATCAAATTTAAGGAGGAGAATAGTATATTCATTACCGGAGATAAATAACCAAGTGCGCGCCTTCACCGGAACGTGCTACAAACACTACAGACAAAATGGGAGCCACTTAGGAAAACTACAAATTCTAGCTCATTTTGGAATATAGTAGAAGCCCTAGCAACTGCAATCTGGGAGGTATTCCTTTTATATTCCCATTGACAGCCATAGTAATCAGGGGTGAGCTGTAAAAATAAATTCTGGATGGATTGTCCTCGGGTTTTCGCCTGCCATATCAGTTCTGTTATACTCACAGACATTATTTTAACAGTTTCGGAAACTTTAGAGTGTTTTCTATCCAATACTACCAATTATATGCATATCCTAGCTTCTGGGCCTGAGTAACAGGCAGTTTACTTTGGGCACCTCATTCATCCAAACTTCCGAATACTGCCCCCTAGCTCGAAGAAGTTAAGAAGAATCCTAGTTCAACCCTCAATCATGGGATAGTCAGTCTGTTTGTGGCATTGCCTTCCTTATGTTAAGGTTTTTAATTTTGAATATCTATTTCTATCAAACAAAATATTAGCAATTGTATTTTGTGGGGGTAAAGGTTATTCTAACATGAGTGCCTTTGCCATACTGCACGTTTTAAAGTATGCTTACTCTACTGGTGATGGTAGTAACGATGATGTGTCTCTATGGTCTGAGCAGTACTATCAGGAAGAGGAGAGTAGTGGATGGAGGGACCTACCCAGAGTGTTGTTGTGCTGTAAGTGATTGATTACTCTCTCCGCCTTAGTAGTTTGATTAAGGTTCCTGTGATTTATCTATGCTATTCAGAACATCATCATACTATCCCTATATGCACTCAACAAAAACACTCTTGAGTTGTGCATATGTGTGTGTAGTGTGCATGTGTGTGTCTCCTTACTATAATATAAATCCCATAACTTGGCAAGTGTGTCTGAATAAATGAATAAGGAAATGTACTCTTTCCATCACTCATTTTGTATTAAAGCGGATAACATCCCCCTTTAATAGACACTTATTAAATTATTTCATATGTGATGGATGTGTTCACTTTAAAGCTGAAATTGCCTGGAGTGTGGTCATTGTGTCTCAGAAGCTCAGTAAATATTTCTTATCTGCTGTGAAAATGAATTTTGTGTGTTTTGATAGTTCAGGTCTGTGAGCTCTAGTTTGTCTTTGTCATCTGGTTGACAGAGTGGAAGAGTCAAGAGTCCCTAGATGTGAATGAAGTGGTGGAAGTAAGTACATAGATGTAATAAAAGAGGATAATTTAATGTCAAATGACTGAGTACAGATGGCTACACATAAATATATTTGAGGGGTGTTCAACTCTCTATCTTCCAACTTGTGCAATATCTCATGTCCATGTACAGTTTAATCTCCAAAATGCTTTGAATTTAATTGACCCTTACTTTATCCCTTTAACAACTGACACTGTGCCAGCATTGGGATTGTCATCATCATAATGGTATCAGTCAAGCTGTAATACATAGACCAGTCTTAATCAGTCTTTAAAAAACAACCACAGAGTTGAATAAAACATCTTCTGGATTCTGCTGTCTTTCTGTTGTGAGGGCAGGCTGGGACGTCGTAGCAGGCACTTTGTACTTCCTCTTTCTGATGGGCAGGGCCCCACATACAGGCAGTTTGTGCTCTGCACTTCCTGCCAGGAGGGGTGGAGGGCTTGCACTGACCTTGCCTCACATGTTTTTCCCCGCTGTTGTCCCCAGGAGCTTTTCTAAGATGGAGGAGAGGCCCTGCCACTGTGGTGTTGGCTCAATCAGAGACACATCAGAGACGCATTGATCCCAGTGTTTATAATTGCCCAAACACAGCATATTCATGTTGAATAAGCAATGGAAAATATAGGAACTTTTGATCGTAGAATGTTTTTGAATTACTGCAGGGCAATTTCTTCTGTCATCTAACAATGTTTATGCTTGACATAGTACAGTAGAGCATTCACCAACTAATTGGGTTGGAAATCTGTTTTGGGATCTATAATCATGCATGATGCAGGTCACTGCCAAAATAAAGGAAACACCAACATAAAGCATCTTAATAGGCCATTGGGCAACCACGAGCCAGAACAGCTTCAATGCACCTTGGCATAGATTATAGTGTCTGGAACTCTTGGAGGGGTGTGACACCATTCTTCCACAAGAAATTCCATAATTTGGTGTTTTGTTGATGGTGGTTGAAAACGCTGTCTTGGGCGCCTCTCAAGAATCTCACATACAGTGGGGAGAACAAGTATTTGATACACTGCCGATTTTGCAGGTTTTCCTACTTACAAAGCATGTAGAGGTCTGTAATTTTTATCATTGGTACACTTCAACTGTGAGAGACGGAATCTAAAACAAAAATCCAGAAAATGACTGTATGATTTTTAAGTAATTAATTTGATTTTTTTTGCATGACATAAGTATTTGATACATCAGAAAAGCAGAACTTAATATTTGGTACAGAAACCTTGGTTTGCAATTACAGAGATCATACGTTTCCTGTAGTTCTTGCCCAGGTTTGCAAACACTGCAGCAGGGATTTTGGCCCACTCCTCCATACAGACCTTCTCCAGATCCTTCAGGTTTCGGGGCTGTCGCTGGGCAATACGGACTTTCAGCTCCCTCCAAAGATTTTCTATTGCGTTCAGGTCTGGAGACTGGGTAGGCCCCTCCAGGACCTTGAGATGCTTCTTAGTTGCCCTGGCTGTGTGTTTTGGGGTCGTTGTCATGCTGGAAGACCCAGCCACAACCCATCTTCAATGCTCTTACTGAGGGAAGGAGGTTGTTGGCCAAGATCTCGCGATACATTGCCCCATCCATCCTCCCCTCAATACGGTGCAGTCGTCCTGTCCCCTTTGCAGAAAAGCATCCCCAAAGAATGATGTTTCCACCTCCATGCTTCACGGTTGGGATGGTGTTCTTGGGGTTGTACTCATCCTTCTTCTTCCTCCAAACACGGTGAGTGGAGTTTAGACCAAAAAGCTCTATTTTTGTCTCATCAGACCACATGACCTTCTCCCATTCCTCCTCTGGATCATCCAGATGGTCATTGGCAAACTTCAGACGGGCCTGAACATGCGCTGGCTTGAGCAGGGGGTCCTTGCGTGCGCTGCAGGATTTTAATCCATAACGGCGTAGTGTGTTACTAATGGTTTTCTTTGAGACTGTGGTCCCAGCTCTCTTCAGGTCATTGACCAGGTCCTGCCGTGTAGTTCTGGGCTGATCCCTCACCTTCCTCATGATCATTGATGCCCCAGAAGGTGAGATCTTGCACGGAGCCCCAGACCGAGGGTGATTGACCGTCATCTTGAACTTCTTCCATTTTCTAATAATTGCGCCAACAGTTGTTCCCTTCTCACCAAGCTGCTTGCCTATTGTCCTGTAGCCCATCCCAGCCTTGTGCAGGTCTACAAGTTTATCCCTGATGTCCTTACACAGCTCTCTGGTCTTGGCCATTGTGGAGAGGTTGGAGTCTGTTTGATTGAGTGTGTGGACAGGTGTCTTTTATACAGGTAACGAGTTCAAACAGGTGCAGTTAATACAGGTAATGAGTGGAGAACAGGAGGGCTTCTTAAAGAAAAACAGGTCTGTGGGAGCCGGAATTCTTACTGGTTGGTAGGTGATCCAATACTTATGTCATGCATTAAAATGCAAATTAATTACTTAAAAATCATACAATGTGATTTTCTGGATTTTAGTTTTAGATTTCATCTCTCACAGTTAACCTGTCTACGATACTGGTTCCCAATTGGGAATCAACCCTCCCACGTTCAGCTGAAACGGTGGCGCATGGAACGCAAAAATATTCTTAAAAATATTTAACCTCCACACATTAACAAGTCCAATAGCTCAAATGAAAGATAAACACCTTGTTCATCTAGCCAGATTTCTAAAATGTTTTACGGCGAAAACGTAGCACATATATATGTAAAACCACCACCAGACACAGCTCATTTGAATAGCCAAAACATGCAATCAACAAACGCAGGATTAAAAAAAAATCGCTCACTAACCTTTTGAAAATCTTCATCAGATGACAGTAATATGACATGTTACACAGTACATATTTTTTTTTTTTCAATAATATGCCATTTATATCCATAAATGTCCATTTACAGTGAGTTCACGTTCAGAAATTACTCAAAAATGCCCGCAGGAAATCTATGTAGCGCGGCAAGATAACGTAAATAGACATCATAAACTTTGACTAAATATACATGTTCTACATATAGTTAGAAAGATACACTGCTTCTTTATGCAACCGCTGTGTTAGATTTATTTTTAACGTTACAGAAATCGCACACTATTCCATATGCTGAGACAGCGCTCAGTTCCAAGCTACATTTCTACGTAATGTTGGAGTCAACAGAAACACAGATTTAAGCATAAATATTCCCTTACCTTCGATGGTCTTCGTTCAGAATGTTCTGGAAGGCTTCATACTTACCCAATACATCGTTTGGTTTCAAGTCTTGCGTCTTTGTATTAGCTACTGCTAATAACATCAGCTGAAATGCACCCAAAACGTCCTCTGGTCCGGAAAAGTTGCGCATCAAAACTTCAAAATTACATATTATATGTCGACTAAACAGGTCAAACTAAGTGCAGAAGCAAGCTTTATGATGTTTTAGACACGCAAAACAAACTTCAATTCAATCGGCCATCGTCTCCCCTTCTCCTGAGTGCTGGAACAAAGGAATGGCTGGGACCAATTCGCGCCCATACGCACAGCCTATTCTCTCGTGGCACGCACTAATTTCACTCCCATAGGGTCAATTCTCGCGGGATTTGAACGATTCAAAGCTCTACTGAAAGAGGACATCTAGCGGAAGAGATAGAAAGTGTCCCCAGAACTATAACTGGTTGGGAAGGGTGGGGGCCATGACGTCAAAGTTGCTCCAACTTTCATGGCCACAAAAACTAGTTTGGAAGAATGCCTGCCCTGTGAGTTCTGCTATACTTACAGACATAATTCCAACGGTTTTAGAATCTTTAGAGTGTTTTCTATCCAATAATAATTTTTATTTGCATATATTAGCAATTTTTGACAGATTTTTTTTCCAGTTTACTAGGGGTACCCAATCTCTCCAAAGGGGGCGTATGTCTGCCATATCCTTAACAGGTTTTAAGTGTACCTATGATAAAAAAAAACATAAGACGGCCATGGCAAATGGTTTACATCTTTTTCATGTTTATCAAACCATTCAGTGACCACTCGTACCCTGTGGATGGGGGCATAGCCATGGTAGACAAAATAATGATCTGCCCAGCGTTTTTATACATGATCCTAAGCATGATGGGATGTTAATTTCTTAATTAACTCAGGAACCACACCTGGGTAGAAGCACCTGCTTTCAATATACTTTGTATCCCTCATTTACTCAAGTGTTTCCATTATTTTGTTGGTTCCCTGTATATTATTCACACATAGTGTTGTACAAAGATTTTTCAGTCCCTATGTACCTCTGTGGTTCGGTGTCTCCTCGGTGCTGATCTGTGCCACTGTATTGGATGTTTCCTATCAGTCACTGCATCTGACAGATAATCACAGGCTGTGTCTTTCAAGGACAGCACAGGACTATTACTACTAGAAGCCTTAAGACAGAGGAACGGATATTTATTCTCAGGCTATTTTAACCCTGTTATTCCTGCTTGAGCTTCCTATTTCCTGTCCTCCTCAGTATACTTCCTGTCGAGCCATATCTTATGTTTCTCTAATATAGAATGTCATCTGCTGAGCAACAAAAATAACCTGGAATTTAGTAAGCTATGGGCAGTTCATATTTTTCATTGTTCAACATTGTCAGGTAGGCCTACCACTGCAATGCTGGGCAAAGGGGAACTATTATGCAACTACTGTATATAGGCTAATGAACCATAACAGACAGAGGCCGCATTCCATCATGTTTGCAGTGAAGAGGCTTTGGACTGGTGGATCCACTGTGTTTTATGTTTGTCTGTTCCCACCCTCTGGTTTATCCCCTGGGGAGTCTTTCAGGCCCACATTTTTATTCCCTCCTCTTTCCTCTCGGTACGCTTGGCTTGGGCAGGGTGGAGCTCTAGGAAGTGGGTGTATCCTTCCTCTCTGCTGAGGACATGACTGAGAAGGGGGTGGCCAAGCCAGGGGAGTGCTGGAGGCCTGGTGTTGGTTCAGGGATACAGATACAGAGTGGAGCCCTCAGCCTGTCTCTCTGCTCTGACAATATACACCACCGGCCAAAAGTTTTAGAACACCTACTTATTCAAGGGTTTTTCTTTATTTTTTACTATTTCCTACATTGTAGAATAATAGTGAAGACATCAAAACTAGGAAATTACACATATGGGATTTTAACAAGGCTAATCTGAAAACAAGGCTCCCTAAATTTTGTCAGCATATCAAATGCGCAACCCGGTCTGGCAAAATTCTGGATCATTGCTACTCTAACTTGCGCGACGCATACAAAGCCCTCCTTTCAGCAAATCTGACCACGACTCAAATTTGTTACTCAAATTTGTTGCTAATTTTTCTAACAATTGTTTACAGACAGATTTTTTCACTTATAATTCACTGTATCACAATTCCAGTGGGTCAGAAGTTTACATACACTAAGTTGACTGTGCCTTTAAACAGCTTGGAAAATTCCAGAAAATTATGTCATGGCTTTAGAAGCTTCTGATGGGCTAATTTACATCATTTGAGTCAATTGGAGGTGTACCTGGGGATGTATTTCAAGGCCTACCTTCAAACCCAGTGCCACTTTGCTTGACATCATGGGAAAATCAAAAGAAATCAGCCAAAATCTCTGAAATAAATGGTAGACTTCCACATGTCTCGTTCATCCTTGGGAGCAATTTCCAAATGCCTGGAGGTACCACGTTCATGTGTACAAACAAATGTACGCAAGTATAAACACCATGGGTCCACACAGCCTTGCTACCGCTCAGGAAGGAGATGCGTTCTGTCTCCTAGAGATGAACGTACTTTGGTGCGAAAAGTGCAAATCAATCCCAGCAAAGGACCTTTTGAAGGTGCTGGAGGAAACGGGTATACAAGTATCTATATCTACAGTAAAGCAAGTCCTATATCGACATAATCTGAAAGGCCACTCAGCAAGGAAGAAGCCACTGCTCCAAAACCGCCATAAAAAAGCCAGACTACGGTTTGCAATTCATATGGGGATAAATGCAATCTTTATGTAATACATGTATCACTAGCCACTTTAAACAATGGCCCTTGTATATGTTTACATACCTACATTACTCATCTCGTATGTGTATATACTGTACTCGATACCATCTACTGCATCTTGCCTATGCCGTTCTGTACCATCACTCATTCATATATCTTTATATACATATTCTTTATCCCTTTACACTTGTGTGTGTATAAGGTAGTTGTTGTGAAATTGTTAGGTTAGATTACTTGTTGGTTATTACTGCATTGTTGGAACTAGAAGCACAAGTATTTCGCTACACTCGCATTAACATCTGCTAACCATGTGTTTGTGACAAAAAAAAATTGAAATATCAAACTTTTTGGAGAAATGTCCTCAGGTCTTTTGGAACAAAAAGAGAACTGTTTGGCCATAATGACCCTCATTATGTTTGGAGGAAAAAGGGGGATGCTTGCAAGCTGAAGAACACCATCCCAACCGTGATGCACAGGGGTGACAGCATCATGTTGTGGGGGTGCTTTCCTGCAAGAGGGACTAGTGCACTTCACAAAATAGATGGCATCATGAGGACTTCCGTTGGAAGTTTACATACACCTTAGCCAAATACATTTAAACTCAGTTTTTCATAATTCCTAACATGCTGTTCGTTTACAGCTCAGCATTTAACACCAGAGTACCCTCCAAGCTCATCATCTAGCTTAAGGCCCTGGGTGTCAACCCTGCACTGTGCAATTGGGTCCTGAACTTCCTGAAGGTCTGGCCCTGTTGGTGAAGGTAGGAAACAACACCTCCACTTTGCTGATCCTCAACACTTGGGCCCCACAAGGGTCCATGCTCAGACCCCCCATCACCCATGACTGCGTGGCCATGCACGCCTCCAACTCAAACAAGTTTGCAGATTACAAAACAGTAGTATGCTTGATTACCAACAACGATGAGACGGCCTACAGGGAGGATGTGAGGGCTCTGGGAGTGAGGTGTCAGGAAGATAACCTCTCACTCAACACCAACAAAACAAAAGGGATGATCGGGGACTTCAGGAAACAGCAGAAGGAGCAGCCCCCGATCGACATCGACGGGACACCAGTGGAGAAGGTGGAAAGTTTTTAAGTTCCTCTGTGTACACATCACCGACAAACTGAAATGGTCCACCCACACAGACAGTGTGGTGAAGAAGGCGCAATAGCTCCTCTTCAACCTCAGGAGGCTGAGGAAATGTCTTGTCACATAAAACCCTCAAACTTTTATGGATGCAAAATTGAGAGCATCCTGTCGGGCTGTATCACCGCCTGGTACAGCAACTGCACTGCCCACAACCGCAGGGCTCTCCAGAGGGTGGTGCGGTCTGCACAACACATCACCGGGGGCAGACTACCTGCTTTCCAGGACACCTACAGCACCCGATGTCACAGGAAGGCCAAAAATATCATCAAGGACAACAACTACCCGAGCCACTGCCTATTCATCCCGCTATCATCCAGAAGGCAAGGTCAGTACAGGTGCATCAAAGCTGGGACCGAGAGACTGAAAAACAGCTATTTCAAGGCCATCAGACTGTTAAACAGCCACCACTAGCACAGAGAGCCTGCAGCCTACATACAGACTTAAAATCATTGTCCACTTTAATAAATGGAACACTAGTCATTTTAAATAATGTCATTTAAAATTATGTGTACATATCTTGCATGTATTCTGTATTCTATACAATCTATTGTATCTCAGTCTATGCCGCTCTGACAATGCCCGTCCATATATTTATATATTCTTAATTCCATTCCTTTACTTGTTTTGTGATTTGTGTGTATTAGGTATTTGTTGTGAAATTGTTTGATATTACTTGTTAGATATTGCTCCACTGTCAGGACTAGATGCACAAGCATTTCACTACAATAACATTTGCTAAACACGTATGTGTCAAATAAAACTTGATTTGATTTGTTCGTGTTCAAAAATTGCACCACTGTTTGCTGTATTGCCCTTAGCTACATCCATTAGATCAATTTCAGTGATGTGCATCCAGTGTTTTAGTGGGGTTTTGTCTTCTGTTTGTCTGCGTCTGGACTCATGTGTAACCTGCTCAAACTATTTAAAAAATCCCTGTTTATTATTTTATATCATAGTAAATTAGATTGGCATCTTTGGGTGATAGCAGGTTCTTCTGGATAATTTAAATAATGTACTAGAGTGTTTTCAGGCTCATTTTTTAAATTACAACCAACTCTTAAGATATTTTTGGATATTAACAATACATTTTTCACAGGTACACTTTCTTAGGTGATGCGTCAGGTGAAAAATTGTGCCATATGTCATGGAAAAATTATAAAGAGCAACAATTTGAGGTACATAACATATTTTGGAGATGTGGTAGTTTATATGATAGACTCTGCTGTGACCACTCTAGATGTTGTGGATTTAACCTTCTTCTCCAAGGTGACCCAGTGTCCCCTTCTGCCAGTAGGTCCAGCACCTGGTGGATCAGAACCAGACGGGCTTAATCTACTCCCGTCTGTTTCACTCCCTGCAGTCCCAGTCCATCACAACATCACAAATACAGCTTTTCCACAGCTACAGTAAAAATACAACTCCACATTGCTCCCCAGGAAGGTACAATGCTATACACTTCCATGGAGCTGCACAACACTAATACAGAACCAGTCTGCAACTGAATCTTGGACTTCCTGACGGGCCGCCCAGGCGGTGTGGGTAGGCAGCAACGCAACCGCTATGCTGACCATCAATATGGGGCCCCTTAGATGTGTATGCTTAATCCAATCCTGTACTCCCTGTTCATCCACGACTGAGTGGTCGAGCACAACTCCAACACCATCATCAAATTTTCTGATGACAAGAAGGTGGTAGTATTGATCACCGACAATGATGAGGCAGCCTATAGGTAGGCTGAGACCTGGCAATGTGGTTCCAGGACAACAACCTCTCCCTCAGCATCAGCAAGCAAGACAAAGGAGCTACTAGTGGACTACAGGAAACGGAGGGGCAAGCACACCCCCACCCGCATAGATTGGGGCTGTAGTGGAGCAGGTTGAGAGCTTAAAGTTCCTTGTGTCCACATTACTAAGGAATTAACATGGTCCACACACCCACACAGTTGTGAAGAGGGCACGACAGTGCCTCTTCCCCCTCTGGAGGCTGAAATGATTTGGCATGGGCCCACAGATCCTCAACAAGGTTGACAGCTGCACCATTGAGAGCATCTTGACTGGCTGCATCACCGCTTGGTACGGCAACTGCAAGGCACCTGACTGCAAGATGCTACAGAAGGTAATGATAATGGCGCCGGAGGGGAGGGCTGCAGTTCTACGGGCTCCAAACCAAATGTGCTATTTTGCTTGTTTTTTGTTTTGTTTGTAACTCATTTTGTACATAATGTTGCTGCTACCTACCGTCTCTTATGACCGAAGGAGCTTCTGAACATCAGAACAGCGATGACTCACCTTGAACTGGACAAAGATTCTGGACAAAGCGAAGGATATACAGCTTTGTCAAGACAATGCCCACATCCCCGTCATCAGCATGAAGAAAATACGGAGGAAAAGGGTGAGGAGGGCGGGTTGCCCTGCTTATCTTGGATCACTCCAAGATAGCCTACCTCATCACGCTGATGTCCAGGAGGGCTCTCACCTGGACAACTGCTGTATGGGAACAACAGATGGCCACATGTGTTAGTTTGGAGGGGTTCGTGGAAGAGGTGAAGAATGTTTTTGATGCCCCGTTCTCCGGGAGAGAGGCTGCCTGGAAGCCAATAAAGCTTCGGCAGGACACCCGCAGTGTGGCAGACTATGCAGTGGATTTCCGCACACTGGCAGCGGAGAGTGCTTGGAACCAGGATGCGTTGTTTGATATGTTCCTGAACGGTGTCTCGGAAGAAGCCAAGGACGAGCTTGCTGCTCAGGAGTTACCTATGGATCTCGATTCCCTCATCGTGTTTACCATCCGTATCAATGGGTGAGTATGGGAACGATGGAGGGAGAGGAAATTAGATTTTTCTCACACATCCAGACATTCCACCTTGCCTCCGAGTCATCCCGGAAGTCCCCAACGTTCCCGTTACCGAGAGAACCCGAGGCTTCCTGACCTCCCCCAAGAGTCACCGCTTCCCGAGCCTATGCAACTAGGCAGACCTGGGCTGTTTCCAGCAGAACAGCAATACAGGATCAACACGCAGAGTTGTCTGTATTGCGAGACTCTTGTTCATTTTGTGTCCTCTTGTCTTTAAAAAGACCAGACTCACCGATAGGAGCGAGTACTCTGGTGGGCCATATTTTCATGCCATTCTGCTGTTGGGAAACCTGTCTACATCTCTCCATGTCCTCATTGAAGCTGGGGCCGATGAGAGCTTTTTGGACACTACCCTTGCGTCCAAGCTGAACATCCCCACTAATTCCCTCTCCATTCCCATGGATATTAGAGTGCTGGACAGGCACTCTATAGGCCGGGTCACTCATAATACCACTCCCATCAACCTATGGGTGTCAGGGAATCACAGCGAGACTATTCAATTTCTGCTCATCAAGTCTCCTCAGATTCCCGTGGTTTTGGGATTCTCCTGGCTCCAGCGACACAATCCCCTCATCAACTGTTCTACGGGTGCCATCATGGTCTGTAGTCCGATCTGCCATGACCATTGCCTGAAGACAGCGCAACCTGTCCCGAGACATCTTCCTGGGGGCTCGGAAAGTGCCCCGGACCTCTCCTCCATCACCGTGGAGTACCAGGACCTCCGGGAGGTGTTCAGCAAGGCCTGGGCCACTTCGGTTCTGCCGCACGGACCCTATGACTGTGGGATTGACCTTCTCCCTAGCACCAAAATGCCCTGGTGACATCTGTTCTCTCTGTCGGGACTGGAGACCAATGTTATGGAGACCTACATTGGGGACTCCCTAGCTGCAGGATTTATCCATCCCTCTTCCTCTCCCGCCAGCGCAGGGTTCTTCATGGAGAAAAAGGACAAGACCCTGTGCCCGTATATTGACTACCGGGGACTCAATGACATTACTGTTAAGAACCCTTAACCGCTACCACTAATTTCCTCGGCCTTCAAGCCGCTCTAGGGGGCCACTGTTTTTCAAGCTAGATCTACGGAACGCTACCACCTGGTGCGGATGCGAGAGGGGGGCGGGTGGAAGACCACCTTCAACATGTCCAGCGGCCACTACGAGTATCTGGTCATGCCTTTTGGCCTCACCAACTCCCATTCTGTGTTCCAGGCTCTGGTAAATTATGTTCTCCGTGACATGTTGAACCATTTTGTCTTCCTCTACATTGATGACATCCTCATCTTCTCTCGCTCCCCCAAAGAACACATGCTCCACGTCCGGCAGGTTCTTGAACACCTTCTGAAGAATCAGCTGTTTGTGAAGTCGGAGAAGTGCGAGTTCCATCACTCCACCATCCCCTTTCTGGGTTACATCATCTCTGCTGATAGTGTCCAGATGGATCACGGGAAGGTGACAGCGGTTCATCACTGCTCCCGTCTTGGTTCATCCTGGCTCTTCCTGTCAGTTCGTTGGGGATGCTTCAAATGTTGTAGTAGGGGCTGTCCTGTCCCAACATTCTGCCCTGGACCTTAAGCTGCATCCCAGCGGCTTCTTTTCTCACCGCCTCACCGTCATGGAGAGGAACTACAATGTGTGGAATCTAGAACTTCTCGCGGTGAATATGGCATTGGAGAAGATGGCGTTGGAGGAATGGAGGCACTGGCTGGAGGGGTAGGACATCCGTTCATTGTGTTGACCGACTATGGTTCCGGATGTCACCACATTTGCTGCTGCCTGCACTGTCTGTGCTCAGAACAAGATTACTCGGTCTTCTGCAACCACTGTCTGTCCCTCACCGTCCCTGGTCCCACATATACCTGGATTTCGTCACGGATCTCCCTCCGTTTGAGGGCAACTCTGCCATCCTGACTGTGGTTGACCGGTTTTCCAAAGCCGCCCACTTCATTCCTCTCCCCAAACTACCCTCGGCCTAGGAGATGGCGCAGCTCATGGTGCAGCATGTCTTCCCGATCCATGGACATGGTCTCCGACCGGGGGCCTCAATTCTCGTCCCGGTTCTGGAAGGCGTTCTGCACCCTCACCCTCACGTGGAGCCAGCAGCTGGTGTGGGTCGAATACACCCGCAACACTTTCCCTCCCACGGGTCTGTCACCTTTTGAGTGTTCCCTGGGGTATCATCCCCCTCTCTTCCCTGAGCAGGAAGAGGAGGTCGGGAAATACCAGATGTTTGTCCACCGCTGTCGTCGTACCTGGAGGAGAGCCCAGTGGGCCCTCCTCAAGACCACCTCCAGGTATCGACAACAAGCAGATCGCCATCGGACCCCGGCTCCCCGGTATCATCTCGGGCAAAAGGTATGGCTATCCACCCGGGATCTGCCCCTCCGGGTGGAATCCCGCAAACTCTCCCCCCGCTTTATTGGCCCATTTTCCATCTCCAAAATGATTAGCCCCTCTGCTGTTCGTCTTCTGTTGCTATATACCCTTTGTATACATACCACCTTTCATGTGTCCAGAGTCAAACCCATGTCTCACAGCCCTTTGTCTCCTGTTTCCAGGTCCATCCCTCTCCCCTGTCTCATTGATGGGGGAGAGGGGTCATGTTTTGGTCAACAATGTCATTTTTTGGTCAACGATCTATACAAAATACTCTAATGTCAAAGTGGAAAATAATTATAACGTATAAAAAAAAATCACGAGAAATAAAACACTAATATATCTTGATTTAGTCAATACATAGAAACACCTTTGGCAGCAATTAGCGCTGTGAGTCTTTCTCGGTATGTCTCTAAGAGCTTTCCACACCCGGATTGTGCAACATTTCCCATTTATTCTTAAATTCTTTAAGCTCTGTCAAATTGGTTGTTGGTCATTGCTAGACAACCATTTTCAGGTCTTGCTATAGATTTCCTTGCAGATGTAAATCAAAACTGTGACTTGGCCTCCCAGGAACATTCCACATCGTCTTGGAAGGCAACTCCAGTGTTTATGTTGAAAGATGCTGAATTTGTATCCAGTATCTGTCGGAAAGCAGACTGAACCAGGTTTTCCTCTAGGAATTTGCCAGTGTTCTATTACATTTATTTTTATCCCCAAAAAACATCTCCCTAGTCATTGACAATGACAAGCACACCCATAACATGATGCGGCCACCACCATGCTTGAAAATATGAAGAGTTAATTTAAAAATATATATATATATACTGTATATTTAACCTTTTATTAAACTAGGCAAGTCGGCTAAGAACAAATTCTTATTTATAATGACGGCTCACCAAAAGGCAAAAGGCCTCCTGCGGGGACGGGGGCTGCAATTAAAAATACATTAAATTAAAATATAGGACAAAACACACATCACGACAAGAGAGACAACACTACATAAAGAGACACCTAAGATGACAACATAGCATGGCAGCAACACATACCAACACAGCATGGTAGCAACACAACATGACCACAACATGGTAGCAACACAACATGGCAGCAGCTCAACGTGGTAGCAGCACAAAACAGGGTGCAAACATTATTGAGCATAGACAACAACACAAAGAGCAAGACGGTAGAGACAACAATACATCAGTGATGTTGTGTTAAGATTTTCCCCAAACATGACACGTTCTTTTCAGGACATAAAGTTAATTTCTTTGCCACATTTTTTGCAGTTTTACTTTAGTGCCTTGTTGCGAAAAGGATGCATGTTTGGAACATTTTATATTCTGTACAGGCTTCCTTTTAACTCTGTCAATTAAGTTAGTATTGTGGAGTAACTACAATATTGTTGATCCATCCCTAGTTTTCTCCTATCACAGCCATTAAACTATGTAACTGTTTTAAAGTAACCATTGGCCTCATGGTGAAATCCCTGAGCGGTTTCCTCCCTCTCTGGTAACTGAGTTAGGAAGGACGCCTGTATCTTTGTAGTGACTGGGTGTGTTGATACACCATCGAGGGTAATTAAGTGTAATTAATAACTTCACCATGCTCAAAGGGATATTCAATGTCTGATTTTTCTTTATTTTTACACCATCTGCCAATAGGTTCCCTTCTTTGTGAGGCATTGGACCCCCCCCCCCCCCCCCCCCCCCCCACCATATTTATATTTTGTTTATTTTTTCATTATCTTTTAACTCTGCACTCTGCTACACTTGTTGTTTTAAATGCATGTGACAAATAAACATTTGATTTGATTTTAAATGTGGAAGCTATAGCACTTCCATTGTTCTTGCCAAAAGTTATTTCAGAAATGGCATGGTAGGTTTGTTAAGAGGTAGTTGAGCCTATAGGTAACAGCAATAAAAGGACGGAAAGAGTAGCAAGAGATGGGAGAAGAAAGAGAGAGTAGCAAGAGATGGGAGAAGAAAGAGATAGTAGCAAGAGATGGGAGAAGAAAGAGAGAGTAGCAAGAGATGGGAGAAGAAAGAGAGAGTAGCAAGAGATGGGAGAAGAAAGAGAGAGTAGCAAGAGATGGGAGAAGAAAGAGAGAGTAGCAAGAGATGGGAGAAGAAAGAGAGAGAGAAGAAAGAGAAAGAGTAGCAAGAGATGGGAGAAGAAAGAGAAAGAGTAGCAAGAGATGGGAGAAGAAAGAGAGAGTAGCAAGAGATGGGAGTAGAAAGAGAAAGAGTAGCAAGAGATGGGAGAAGAAAGAGAGAGTAGCAAGAGATGGGAGAAGAAAGAGTAGCAAGAGATGGGAGAAGAAAGAGAAAGAGTTGATAATCAGGGCAGAAAGTAAATCAAATCCTTTTCCTGTGCTCTGCCACAGAGGGATACAGTGAGTCTTTGGGGACACTGCATCACTGAACACACATTTTAACATATTTAGCATATCACATACATTAGATCACTTAGCCTTTTGTGCTGGGACTGTTTATATGAAAACTCGATGACTCAAAGGAGAGCTTGGGATTTATGCCTGGTATGGCTGGCAGCCTGGCGCTGTCTTCAGCATCAGAGGACACAATCACATTTAATGGCCTTCAATAGGATGTAAACCAGCCCTTAGTTATTACACAGCTTCTCTCAATTCACTTACCATCAACTCACTTACCATCATCTCTCAGCTCACTTACCATCATTACCAAGTCTGACCATAAAACTGTTCATTACTTCACATCTCACTGTCACCTATGAATGATACATAATAGGTCTTTGTAATAAACACGTATTATTAAAGACTTAAAGATTACATTAAAAATTAGATTAAAGATATCATCAGGAAAAGAAAGAGAATTTGTAACATGTCAGAAAATAGGGTGTTTTAGGTAGAAAACAGACATTGCCCATACTGAGGCAGCAAAACATTTTAGTCACGGTTTTACTCTATGTACTAAGTGGTGAGCATGGAATCTATGGTGTCACTTTGAATGGCGGGACAATTAAATTTAACTGCCGGAAGACACTTTCTGGGCTAGTCATTAAGAATGATGTGTAAAATATCTACTAACAGGTCGATGTTTAGCTAAGTGTTCTGTTAATTGCATCGGGTTAACAAGAAAAGCGCTGAGGGGAGAATAAGTAGGGTGTTGTTGAAATACGGTAGTTTAAGTGGGAATCAAAAAAATCTCAGACTTAGCCTACACATACAATATGATTGAAATTGAATTCCTATCAGAGCTCTGCAATACATTTCGAGGTTTAGGTGGTACAATGACTATGCACTGCTGGTCTTGTCACACAAAACTCAAACTAGCTGAACCATTAGAATTGTAGCAACCAGGCAATGGCGGAGCGATTCCCCCATATTGCACCTTTTTTTATAATTAGAATATATATATATATTTTGAACTTTTACCCTTTTTTTGTGGTATCCAATTGGTACTTTAGTCTTATCTAATTGCTGCCACTCCTGTATGGACTCGGGAGAGGCAAAGGTCGATAGCCATGCGTCCTCTGAAACACGACCCAACCAAGCCACGCTGCTTCTTGACACACTGCTCGCTTAACCCGGAAGCCAGCCACACCAATGTGTAGGAGGAAACACCGTACACCTTGCGACAGTGTCAGTGTGCCCGGCCCTCCACAGGAGTCACTAGAGCGCAACTGGACAAGGACATCCCTGCCGGCCAAACCCTCCCCTAACCCAGACGATGCTGGGTCAATTGTGCGCCGCCCCATGGGTCTCCTGGTTGCGGCCGACTGCAACAGAGCCTGGGCTCTAGTGGCACAGCTAGCAACTGCGATGCAGTGCCTTAGACCACTGGGGCGCTCGGGAGGCCATATTGCACCTTTATTGGCTATTCTAGTTCCTGTTGTATGTACTGAAGATTGTACTGTGCTGTTGCCCATGGATGCCTTAATTAGCCCCCTGCTGTAGAATCTCAGTGAAACGTCTCCTGTTCCATCTCACCTCCCACCACCGCTTCATTTCCGTCTGTCACATCTCACTTTCTGCTGAGGACAGGAACACTTCCATAAAAGTCACTCCATGCATATTACTTCTCATTTCTCCACAGCAAGAGCAGCATTTTGGAAGTAAGTTCCCTCGCCTGTGTCCTCACCTCATCACCTTACCGCAGTAAGGAAAAGTGCAGATATGCATGAGCACAGGCCATCCCCCATCAGCAAGAGGGGGGGGGATGCTGAAACTTGTATAACAACCGGAGAAAAGGTTTTTACAGCAGAATAAGCACATAGCATATTATGTTCAACCTGAGAAGAAGAGGAGTTCAATGTTAAGTTTGCCCCGAGGATGTTGTTTTATATTGTATGGCCCATTCACGTCTGTGTTAACACAACCCATAATAGGACTCATTAAATCTGCTGTAGTAGAATGGACCACATCCCCTCCTGGGAGAACCTGTAGCAGGAGTAGTGGTGCGTGGATAGAATCACTGGGGAAGCCAAGCCAGGGGAAAAAATCCATATTACAACCTATGTGTTGTGATAATTGCGTTGTTTGCTCTATAACCTGTTAGTTCATATGCCTTGCGACAGTGATATATAGGCCTACGGGTAAGACAATACAAAGACACAGTGGCAGAATAAATTCAACCACACCTTTGTTTCATCACAAAACTGGACAGCAACCTCTGTACGGTGAAGTCCACAAAGCATTTTGTATGTAACAAACAGTTACATAACCTACAGCATTACATGATCAAATCACCAATGCTTTGTCTAATACAGTGACCACTAAAAGATACCAAAACTATTTAGTCCAATCAACGTAAGCTAAATATGATGTGGCTGTCCATGTTTCTGATTTGTGTGTTTGTGTGCATGCATTCGCAGAAAAAAACATGTTGACTCACCCTACTTGTAGAGAAATGCCAATGCCGCCATCCTCTCTTTCATTTTGATTAAACTGTCTATCACTCTGTCATACAGTGCACACTTATTTTTTGTTGTCCTTAGGCAAGCTGACTAAAATGCTTGCTCGCTAGCCTAACTTCCTTCATGGGCAATGTTAGCTAGTTAACATTAGCCTTCTACATCGAGCTACATATTTAACTTCCAACCTCTGTCCTGGGGCACAATGTATGAATTTATGGTTGGATCAGAATCGCCTTTATGGTCAATGGCCAGTACGGAGAATGAAGTAAAACCACAAGTTCAAATCCTGATCTCCATCCATGGCTAATTTAGGAAAGGGATGATTTTAGCTAGCTAGCTAGCCACCGGAGGACAACACAACAAAAAGCAACAATTCAAGTTGTTTCTGTCAATTACGTATTTCCTTTGATGCGATGTGATAGGAGTGAAGCCAAATCCAAACTTGCTTCCCTTGACACTTTTTTAAAATGTTGTATTCAATGCTACGGGTCGCAACAATGTCATACTCTTTATGACCAGACAGCATCAGATAGATGGCCTACACATACAGAGGGGTGCTGTTCGCTCGCTCGTATGCTTTCTCTAGTGAGATACAGTACATTCAGCCTCTTTCGAATTTTTGGAAAGTTATGAAAACACAGAGAGACTAAAGATCATTTTTATTATTTATTTTTCTTGGTCAATTGATTGGGGAGCTTGGCTTCCCTTGGCATCCATGAATACATTCCACTGTGCATTAGCACAATCTCTGAAGCTTGTCTCACTTGCTCATTCTTTATGATCACTCATATAGTAAAGAGATCTCTACATCTTCACACTGCACCTTTGATCATAAGCGGTCAGTGGTTGTTATTAGTGCTACATAAACCACAAGCAGACATTTTCGCGAAGAGGTCAAGAAATAATGGGGTTCAATCCGATGCAGCAAGCTGCTGGAACCTGCTCTTTAAACAGTTTCTCAAGAGCCCTCAGAGTAAATGTTTGAAAATGCCATACACTCGCCTCCACCCTCACAATGAGTGTGTGTGCATATACAGTCTGTGTGGTCGACATGATTTCATTGATAAGCTTCAAGTCTGGTACACTTTTGTGAGAGTGGGAGATTAGAGAATGAGTGAGAGAGAGAGAGACATGTCTAAGTTTATATGTCTGTCTGCCTGCCTGCCTGCCTGTCTATCTGAGTCTGACCAATCTATCCATTGCAGCTTTATCACCAAGTGTTTTTTGCCTTGAATACAATGTATTGACTTATGAGTCCACTGCTTCAATACCTTGATGCATATCGTGTGTGTGCTAGCAAGCGTTCGGTCTGCCTGTCCGCTTCAGTGGAATCTGAGAATCTCTGTCTTGTCTAATCTTGCTACAATGTTGAGATCTTATGCTAACAATGTCAAGGTCAATCCACCATAGCTTTATTAAGACTGTGAATGGCACTCCAGAAGAGAAAGGTGACTGCCATAACAATTACGCTTCATGACAGAATACTTAATACCACAGCTCATGAATCGGGATGCCATTTGAGTAAATCTCTTCTAGCTAATCAAGCATATTTGATTGTTTGAGTGAATTGTTCTCACTTTATCACCACATTTGTCAGTAAGCATTTCACGGTAAGGTCCTACACCTGTTGTATTTGGCGCATGTGACAAATAAATAAAATGTGATTTGATTTGACGTATTACTCAATAACAGTCGGATACATTTCAACAGTGCTCGGGGGACTCAGGGAATTGGGTTTCACTGGGGTGACAAATGGGATCTGAATGAAATAAGGGACAGATGGGGGGGATCCAAAGTAGGGGAAGGTTTGTGTGGTTTGTTATTCGACACAGGGGATGGTAGTGTGTTTTTTTCCCGGCTTTACATTAGCTCTTTTGCAGGTTTTACTATATCATTTCTTCCATCCTAGCCACATTTCCTCATCTGCTTGCATGCACCTCCCCCATATCAAGGTGTTTTGGTACTTCCCTAATGCACTACGCTTTTCCATGTACTAACTTTTTTTATAAACTGAGTGTTTCAAGCCCTGAATGCTGATTGGCTGACAGCCGTAGTATATCAGACTGTATTACACGGGTATGACAAAACATTTATCTTTACTGCTGTAATTGCTATTATAAACTGGTTACCAACGTAATAAGTCACTTCGGGGGTTTATTGTATATGGCCAATATACCACGGCTAAGGGCTGTACCAGGCACTCCGCATTGCATTGTGCATAAGAACAGCCCTTAGCCGTGGTATATTGGGCATATACCACACCCCCCCCCGGGCCTTAATGCTTGACTATACCTCAGGTCAATATAGTCTACCAGTCTAACTCTCTATCCTGCCCTCTATCCACCATTCACAGTGAGAATAGTGGAAGGTGTATAGTTTGTCCAGATCTGCAATAGGTTAACTAGCAATCATACCACACATAAAAGCATACATTTTCAATTTTAATCCACAAGAACGAATAGCAGATAGGCAGCAGACAGGCCATGTGCATCATTCCCATGGAAGGACACTGAAGACATGAGACACACAGCTCAAAAAGCTTCCCTATTGATCTTGTTTAGGGACAATAAAATGATCCTACACAGACTAGCCTACAACTCTACAATGCAACGAATAATTGCATTATTGTTTTAAAGTAAGGACAAAATTCTACTCTAGGCTGCAGTGAAAATGTCATCTGAATAACGGCGCAAAAGTCCTGTGAATTGAATGTTTCATTCCATTTGGATCCATTGTGGGTTTCCTCTGGACAGTTTAGAAATACACAGTAGCAGGACAGTCTGTATGTTTACTTCTGATACTGAGATGCACTGTCTGTTGCAGATCATCATTCTCCCAAGTAGTCCTATAATAATGTGGCCTCTGCAAACCTATGCAGACATTTTTGTGGCAAAACCATCAGTAGGCCAAGAGAGGAAAATGCTATGGAAAACCATTTAGCTTGTATTTTTTATTTGGTACTGTACATGGGAATTTGACCGCAAAAGTAATTTTTGTCCACTATAATGTGAACTCACAGACTTTTATCTGCAACATGTCAATTTGATGGAAACAACTCTGATGGGAAAATGTGAATATGGTTTTTATGCCGATTTTAGAATATTCACATAGTTCGTGTACTTCAGGAAACAGCAGAGAGAGCACCCCCCCCCTTCCACATCGACGGGACAGTAGTGAAGAAGGTGGAAAGTTTTAAGTTCCTTGGCGTGCACATCACAGACAAACTGAAATGGTCCACCCACACAGACAGCGTAGTGAAGAAGGCGCAACAACGCCTCTTCAACCTCAGGAGGCTGAAGAAATTTGGCTTGTCACCTAAAACACTCAAACTTTTACAGATGCACAATTGAGAGCATCTTGTCGGGCTGTATCAACACCTGGTACGGCAACTGCTCCTCCCACAACCTCAAGGTTCTCCAGAGTGTGGTGCGGTATGCACAACGCATCACCGGGGGCAAACTACCTGCCCTCCAGGACACCTACAGCACCCGATGTCACAAGAAGGCCAAAAAGATAACCATGTGTATGTGACCAATAACATTTGATTCGATTTGATAGAAATCTGTCGCCAACTGGATGTAAACCCAGCTATTGACACCCTAAAGACTCTGACAATTGCGCAAGTCCACTGTCACTTTGATTATGCCTGCACAATATGCACATCATGGTTCACCAGCACCCCATACATCTAAAGAATAAGTTGCAGACCAGCCAAAACAGGCTTGTAAGATTTGTACTTAACCCCCCCTCATACTCATCTGGTTGGTCCCATGTTTCATGAAGTGAAATGAAAGATTCCCTACATTTTCCATATGCACAAATCTTATTTCTCTCGAAGTTTGTGCACACACTTGTTTCCCTGTTAGTGAGCGTCTCTCCTTTGCCAAGATAATCCATCCACCTGACAGGTGTGGAATATCAAATCAAATCAAATCAAATGTATTTATATAGCCCTTCGTACATCAGCTGATATCTCAAAGTGCTGTACAGAAACCCAGCCTAAAACCCCAAACAGCAAGAAATGCAGTTGTAGAAGCACAATATAAATTATCTGATTAAACAGCATGATCATTTTTACACAGTTGCACCTTGTGCTGGGGGCAATAAAAGGCCACTCTAAAATGTGTAGTTTTGTCACACAACACAATGCCACAGATTTATCAAGTTTTGAGGGAGTGCACAATTGTTATGCAGGAATGTCCACCAGAACTGTTGCCAGAGAATAGAATGTTCATTTCTCTACCATAAGCCGCCTCCAATGTCGTTTTAGAGGCGTGCATACTCACCAGACATGTCACCCATTGAGCATGATTGGGATGCTCTGAATCAACGTGTACGACAGTGTGTTCCAGTTCTTACCAATTTCCAGCAACTTCACACAGCGGTGAAGAAGAGTGGGACAACATTCCACAGGCCACAATCAACAGCCTGATAAACTGATTGACGTCCATATCTTTTTTTGAAAGATATGTGACCAGCAGATGCATATCTGTATTTCCAGTCATGTGAAATCCATAGATTAGAACCTAATGAATGTATTTAAATTTACTGATTTCCTTCTATGAAATGTAACTATGAAATGAAAAAATCTTTTAAATTGTTACATGTTGCGTTTTGTTTATATTTTTGTTCGGTGTAGTATTCATTATTTTGTTCGGTGTTATTTTGTTCGGTGTAGCATTAATTCATTGGTCTGGTCCACAGAATTACCACGAACTCAGCCCCCAGGTATCTATCAACCCATTTTCCATTTGTTAGAGATGTCCACCAGCATAATGCCAAAGACTCTAATATTCACTGTTTTAAATGTAAGAGTCTATCTGGTATGAACAAATTTTTATATAGCCTACTTGAGCTGGAGAGTGAGACAAACTGTCACAGCAACTCAAAGCCATACCAACCATAACCACTTTTAAAGATAATGTCAAAAGCTGGCTGATGTGTAAACAGTATACTTTTTTGGTCTGTACCTCTAATGTATACTGTGTCTGCATCCATGTAATTTTAAATTATATATGTATTTATGTAAAACATAGGGACCACAATGGAAATAAGTCCCCAACTTTATTGTGCAATCCTCACTTTTAAAAATCTTTGTACTGTGTGTATTTTTGTCGACAATAAATCAATCAATCAAAACAAACTGAGCAGCGGCCATTTGATGAATGCAAAAATACATCTGTTACAAAACACCAAAAAGTTGACAATCAGAGATTGCCAAGCCTTCAATATTGGGTAGGACTACAAGATAGGGAGGTATGTATTTTCTGTTTTCTGTTAGACTATTTATAGTGGTTTTGAAGAAAGAAAACATGATATTGAAGTGCCAGAAGTCGGTATGCTTTGTTTATTGGTCGTGGACACTGGCACAGAAACCTGTTGGTGGATTTTTTTCTTCATATACAATATTTTATATAATGGTAAATATGGCATCAAAATGTTGAAAATCTGATTTCCTCCTAGCTGATCATTGTCTGCAGCTGGCTCTGATCATACTGTAGCTTTTGAAAAAGGGTTGTGGAAAGTGCAAAGTGTGCGTTTGTGTGCGTTTTGCCATGGCAAAAGCATGCTGTCTGCTGCTCCAGCTCCGACCACAGCTGAGTATCACCTTCATGTGCCACTTAATGTTGTTACAGGGAAATTAAAAGACACTTAAAAGACAGACAGACTATAGACACTTTGCACTTTCCACAACCCTTTTTCAAGAGCTATTCATCTTTATTGCCCACTTAAGGTAAAGTGCCCCAGAGAGTTGAGGTTAAATCTCTCATTTACTGCAATGGCACCTCAACAATGGATCCATATAATAGTGACGGTGACACAACATATCCATCATCCTTGTCAAGAGCGAGCCCCTGTCTTGGCAATAACGACTGAGATCACAAAAAGATGGATGAGGAAGGGGAGTTTGACCCTAGAGAAAAGGAGAGATTCACATGAGGTTTTCATTTAAAACCTGAGAATAAAGGGACAAATTATCAGCCGTCAACTGTTTACCAAGATAGTGATTAGTGACATTTGGAGGGGGTATCATTATATTAAAAACATACCTATTTGACCCCTGTGCAAATCCATCACAATTCAGGTGCCCAGAGTGATATTTTTTTTTATTTTTTTTATTTCACCTTTATTTAACCAGGTAGGCTAGTTGAGAACAAGTTCTCATTTGCAACTGCGACCTGGCCAAGATAAGGCATAGCAGTGTGAACAGACAACACAGAGTTACACATGGAGTAAACAATTAACAAGTCAATAACACAGTAGAAAAAAGGGGAGTCTATATATACATTGTGTGCAAAAGGCATGAGAAGGTAGGCAAATAATTACAATTATGCAGATTAACACTGGAGTGATAAATGATCAGATGGTTATGTACAGGTAGAGATTGGTGTGCAAAAGAGCAGAAAAATAAAAATAAATAAATAAAAACAGTATGGGGATGAGGTAGGTGAAAATGGGTGGGCTATTTACCAATAGACTATGTACAGCTGCAGCGATCGGTTAGCTGCTCGGATAGCAGATGTTTGAAGTTGGTGAGGGAGATAAAAGTCTCCAACTTCAGCGATTTTTGCAATTCGTTCCAGTCACAGGCAGCAGAGAACTGGAACGAAAGGCGGCCAAATGAGGTGTTGGCTTTAGGGATGATCAGTGAGATACACCTGCTGGAGCGCGTGCTACGGATGGGTGTTGCCATCGTAACCAGTGAACTGAGATAAGGCGGAGCTTTACCTAGCATGGACTTGTAGATGACCTGGAGCCATAGACATCAGTTGATATGGAGGTTGGCAGGACAAAGATGCAGAGAAATTGTCACGAAACGTCCTATTTGAAATTCCCCCTTTCATCCTATGTCCTTTTCCTGATGTCCCATGCAGCGTAATTGACACAACCAATGTTTATTGCATACATGGTTATTAAAAAATGCAGTCACGCACAAAACCTCCCATACATATTTCCCCGAAATGAACATTGAATATGCCATTTGAGCTTCCTCCCTCCATCCCCTGGGCTGGGGCGTCCTGTGCATGTGAATGAAGGAGAGCTCCTGCTAAGACCATCCAAGCAAAACCTTAACCAACCCTCACAAAAGATATGTGTGTGTGTGGGTTTGTGCGTGTGGAGAGCAGAACAGACGCATTGAGAGATCTGACTATGAATGACACACTATGCTCCACGCAGTCTTAGCAGTACCTCAGAGGACCTGAGCAGAGGATCCCACGGGCTTCTCCCCTACAAGAGGGGCACATTGCTCACCCAGGGGATCCTAGCACTGTGGGGAGTGTACGTCCTGCTTATATTAGGAGATCGTGATGAGTTACCTGGAGGGAACCCAATCATCTCTGGGCATAAGGGGTGACAACATAAGACATGAGGGCATACCATTAAAGCTAGAATCCACAGTTTTGTTCAAAAGGAATGGGACTGGAAAAACGTAACCACTCTCAAATTCATAGACAGAGCTAAGGACTGATCATCCATGATATCAAAATGATAGTTTTAACCATGTTTTGAGGCTATACAGTGATTATTTAAACGTACATTGTTTACAAACATTGGAGTAAAACAAACTTCTATTTTGGGTTCTAATGGGGTACGACAGTTTAGCTATAAGCTCATGAGGCATGTATAAGTTATTTTCTTCAAGAATCAATGGGTATATATCACACATTTATAAGTCTAAATATGGATTTAGCAACTAAGGATTCTAGCTTCAAGGACACTTACTGTACTGTACAGTAGATGTACCACTGGCAGCTGTTATAGAACTGGACTGACCCATGAAGCCCCATGTAGGCTCCTGTCAGGATAGTAAACAACAAACAGAGCAGATTGACCGTTGAGTGGTCTGACATGTCCCATATCTGTCTCCTAATGAGAGCTGGCTGTCATTCACTGGCTGTCATTCATTGGCTGTTATTCACTGGCTATTTTTCAGGGCAGGAGAACTTGCATACACCGTTTACTCCCGACAGGTGACATTTTGACTGTGTACTATTGTCAAAACTGACTTCAAATTCTCTATGGCATTCATTAAAAATGACTTTAGACAGCAGCTGATACAATGGGGCACTATGGGTAGGATAGGTGGGTGGAGACACATTGAGTGTCAGCTGTGAATGCTGAGTATGCATAACTTATAGTATTATACATAGCTCTCGTATTATACAGTCTAACACTAAGGTTATTTTGACCTGGATTTCTAATTTCCTGTCCATCAGGGATTAGAAAATATTTAATTAATCAAAATCAAAGGCAGAGGATAAAAAAGTGGAGCTACTGATATTGCCATATCAGACAGCCCTGAGCAAGAAGGAAATGCTCTGTCTGAGCTGCCAAGAAGCAGTGTTTTGGGGAGGGGGGTGGGGGATAAGAGACTGCTTTGTGTAAATGTCACGCAGGTCTGGCGGAAGAACCAAAACAACAACCATCTGTGTTTTGTAGTGGCCTATCTCCCCTGCCTGAGCAAACCAGTAGCCAGTTGACATCACAGAACTCCCTCATATCTACACACAGGCAGCATGATGAAAGGTGCATTGTCAATGCATGTGAGAACCCCCAACATATGTTTTCTTTCTTAGGCTTGCCCTTGTGTGATTGTTTTTCCAATAGACTACATTTTTCTTCGCTATAGAGGGTAGATTACGTAACCTAGGCCTACATACTTACCGCTGATACATTATGAGGTTTGAGTTATTTTTGGTACACTAAATGATTATGGTGCATAAATGTCTGAATCGACTTTCCACTTCTTTAGGGAAAATATCTACTGTTACTGTCACTTTTTTGTGATATCCTGGTGCAACGTAATCACATAACTTATTCCCATATAGTTACACATGAACAATGCCTACGCAATGTAGTGTTGCCAAATATATGTATTTGGCTAGAGTAGTATCTGCATCTTCTCAGTCTCCTTTGACTGAAAGATCACAGTCCACAGGAAGAGTAGGCTAAATCCAGGCAAGAGAATGTTTTAATTCATGATCCTATTATTTCATTCAGGCCCTGCAGAAAAATACCTTCGAACCACACGCTACAATTAAGCAATTAGGCACAAGGGGAGGTGGTTAATATACTGTTCCACAGCTAATGGCTGTTCTTAAGCATGACACAACGCGGAGTGCCTGGATACAGCCCTTAGCCGTATATTGAACATATATCACAAACCCCTGAGGTTCCTTATTGCTATTATACACTGGTTATCAACGTAATTAGAAGAGTAAAAATACATGTATTGTCATACCCGTGGTATACTTCTGGTCTGATATACCACGGCTTTCAGCCAATCAGCATTCAGGGCTCAAACCACCGAGTTTATAATGAGCTTGATAACACAATTAAGGATTTCACATTATATCATGGGCAGAACCATGGGACATGCCGTAACTGTTCAGTCCTATGACCATGATAAACAAAAACATATTACACAGAATGAGGAAATATAAAGCCATCAAAGAGTGCACAAACCATACACTCTCTCAAAAGGATATACCTTTACAGTGCTCATAAATCTATAGCACTAAAGGCTATCGGCTGATGTTTTGACTGTGCCATTGTGCTTCGTTTTAAAAGCCATGCACAACTCTTTTTACAATGCTTCTTGAGGGGTTTTGGGCCTTATAAATGGTTGTTTTTACAGTCAAGCGTGGAGGATTGTCTCTCTATGAATAGAGAAAGTAGAATGACAAATCAGTCTGTTATCAGACTCTCGGCTAATTAACAGCCATTGTACTGCCATTGTACAGACACATATTATACCATGTTATTAACTGGGGAAACAAAGCTAGAGAAGCACTTCATTCTTCATTCATGGCCTAAACCTTTGTCATTGTA
The DNA here is from genome assembly GCF_013265735.2 of Oncorhynchus mykiss. NCBI lineage: Eukaryota > Metazoa > Chordata > Actinopteri > Salmoniformes > Salmonidae > Oncorhynchus > Oncorhynchus mykiss. The sequence continues at coordinate 72,450,314 of NC_048581.1, forward strand.
CACACACATTACAGAGATACCATTACAGACAAGTTGCAAATAATTAGACAATGTAAAAACATTTGAAGCAAAGCACTTAGTAATAACAAATGCAGAATGGAAAACTCTTCACAAGACTTATATACAGTAGGAATACAAACACACGTTACAGTGCAGTAAATAAAAGAACCAGGCAAAAGGCTGTAGCAATGTGTATTATCAAGTCGAGGTTGGTTTCGGTGACCTAGGTGATACAGGCGGGCTGTATTGATTGGCTGCGGAGGTTCTTGGGCCTGTGGGAAATTGAGCCTTTTTTTGCTTTTTTTGCTGACTTCCCAGATCCAGCTGTTTACTGCAATACTGTGCTCCAGACTGTGTTACTGGGGGAGGTGTGAGTAGTGGTCCTGGGTTTGTGCTGGTGGGAGAGCATACTGTATTATACACACATTTGCTGACACCAGGATTTTTCATTTCACTTTTATTACAAAGAAAAACAACTGAGCTTTGGCCAGTTGTACGACTTCAGTGGATTTGGGTCATTGTATACAAGTCAATTTACACGCAATCAACCTTAATGAATTAAAATGGTTCATTACGATTATTTTCATCATATTCTATTTTCATGCTTCAAATATTCAAGGGACTTGATGTGTGTAAACCTCAATAAAATATGTCAATACACTTTCAGTGTGTCACGCTTTACCATCGACTAATCACAGAGGGGTTGAGGTCATTTTATGGAGGGTTTCTTCTTGATTGCTCTCTGAAATGACACACATCAGTACACTAGAACCCTTTGCAAATAATGTGTAATCTTGGCTAATCGTTCCATTGAATTAAACTTCACAGGTAATACATCTGTGACGCACAGTAAGGACACATTGTGCAATGTTTGGGAGTGTGAATAAATACCTACCAAAACAGTGGTTTCCAGTAATTGGCCTCATTACAAAAATAATGTCTGACAACTTTATTGACTGGGGACAAAAACATTGAGAACATCCAGGGCCAGTGGGTAGCAGAGCAGGTGTTACATCTGGACATGTCTAAAGGGCTGGGAACAAGTCGCTAACCCCTTTCCCTGGTCTCTTTCCTGTCTAGGGCAGTGGGGGGAAAGGAGAGGAGGGGGGCTGGGGATCGATTTGTTCTTTGACATGTTTTTCCTGGTGTCTCTGCTCCCTTTCTCTCTCTATTGCTTTGTCTGTGTTCCAGGTGGTGGGACAGAGCACTGCACACAGAGACCCTCATAGTCCAGGAAATGTGTCTTCAGTCCAAAGCATGTTTTTATAGTCTATGCTACATCTGGTGGGATATTTACCCCTGAACCCATTCTCTTGTCTGTCCAGACCCATACTCCAGTAACAAAAGAGGTTTGTGAAATAATAATGAAAACAACACGGTCAGATACAGCACTCAATACAGCACTCTCCAAAGAGAAACACAACTGACTGTGCCAACGACCAGGCAAGTGCTATCTTTAGAGGTGATTTGCCATTTGCAGAACATAAGGGCAGGAACTGCAGCTGTGAATGTGCTACTGACACATAACATTGACCTGGCTGGCTTGAATAGTAGGCTAATATTTCATGAAAACATTAACAAGCCCATACAAAACTACACTGTGTGTAATGAGTCATATCATTTGAGGCTTTGTAAAAGTTAATCAGCCTATGTAAGAGAATACAAACTCCACATACAGTAGCAGGTGCCATCCATTTTTCAGATAGTCTAGTCTAGCGGACCTGAATCACCTACTGTGGCCTAATATATCTGCAACACACAGTGCTTTCTGCACCAAGCCATCTGGATTGGGGAGTTTGCAATGTGTAACACATGACATGCCTCTTCAGTCCATAGGCCAACCCACTGGGCACAGATGTCAATTCAATGTGTATTCTTTGGGTCAATTTAATTTCATTGAAATGATGTGGAAACAACACTGATTCAACCAGTGTGTGGCCAGTGGGAAGTGCTCTCCAGCGATTGAACAAAGGTGATTATTCTATTGTACTTTCCTCCATTCACCTCTGACGGTAATATATCCAGGAGGATCAGCTACAGTGTCTGACCTTCTAGTTTGTAGAAGAAAAAAAAAAAAAGAGGCTAAATTTGACCCTCCCAACCTGTGGGTGTTTAACCAGCGATGTCAGCTGGCAAATCAGGGGCCCCAGGTGACTGACTATTCCAGCTTCCCCTTGTGTCTCGGGATGTCTCTGTGTCCTTGAGCAGCCCATGCTTGAGCCCAGATAGAGGTTACTGAAAGTTTGGCTTTCCTTGAGCCTTGAGGAATGTACACAGCACCACTCAATCAGCCGACATTAGCATACCTAAGGGGTTAACGTTGTCAGCCTTGTCCATCTGTTGCTAAGGAAGGGTTGCCTGTTGTGCGGGAAACAGGGAGAGCGGTTTCCTGTTATGTAGAGCGGTTTTTAAAGGGTTGCTTTTCTCCAATCATGCAACAGATGCCCAGCCAGAAAGCCGGGCCAACAGCAAAAGCTTTTGGTGTCCTACAGAAACTGTTTTTAGAAACTGTTTTTGGGAACTTTAGAGTTCCTAGTAGTCTGGAAATGTTTGAGGGACAAATACTGTATGTTCTGGAATATTATAGTAGCTCTTACAACACAAGTTTACCATGACTCATACATATTGGAAAACGATTTTGCTGACAGAGTTCTCAGACCTATCTCACATTCAATTTGTATTAATTATATATCAATTTCAATAAAGATATCAATATTGAAAAGGAACGTTTGTTTTCTTATTTAATAATAAGTTAATAATTAGAGACACTATGAAACCACAGATTCCAAAAATATCCACTTCATGTGACTGTGATCAATGCCTCATATAGCCTTGTATACGCACACATCTAATACATCCAACTCTGTCTCAAATACATACATCAAAGGTTAATGCATTAATTTATGGTTTACATACAGTATATAGCTATTGAAATTTGAAATGTCGACTTTTTAATGATCTGAATGTAGATTAAGTGGGTTTGGTCAGTGGTCCTTGTCCGCGCGATAGACCTTCCTCCTCATCAGGAACTGCGAGAGAGCACCTCCCTTCACGAGCGCACCAGTCGCCCATCGGATGCAAGCTATGTGGACAAACAGCTGCTACCTTGACGGAGAAATCCTCGACAAGTAGCGAACACTTGGATAAACAGCGAGAGAAGGTTGTGAACTTTTGAATTTAGACGAGTTGAATACTTTCAACATGAATTGGGGATAAGTTTCTAGAACCTGTGGATACATGTGGCGATTGTTTCCTGCTTGTGAAAAATATATGGATATATGTTGCTATGGTGGATGATGTTCCAAAATGAACCCAGGTACTGTATGTAATAATATTCATGTAGCGATGCGCATTCAATCAAATTGAGCTGCTATAGACTACTCATCCACCCAGTGTATTTACATAAAGGATGCTCCAAGTGTGTGTGCGTGACATAGAGAATTTCTCTATTTTGTGTTCACAACAAATTCACCTTTTCCTACACCACTTGAAATAGCATTGGATAAATTAAATGTAATTTAAAAAATCATTGCAGCATCATAGACCAAACAGGTACACAGTTTAGATTCGTTTTTATTTATTTGTATTACTTTTTCTTTGAGAGATCGCCTAATAGGGGGTCAGATCACTCTGGGTGAGAGAACAGCTATTGCGGAATAAAATGCAATGAGTAGTGATGGGTAGTGAAGGCACTCACCAGTGTCATCATGGATGTCCTGCAGCAGCCTATAGAGTGATTCATGTGGCATGTTATACTGTATGACCGATGATGTGATTATTTATTCTACTTTTGAGGTGAACCCAAAGATCTACTGCATTTCTACTGCACTGTGATGATTGGCCTATTTACTGTGTAGTTTATAGAAATATTGTTATTATTTGATGTGACATTTCATGATGTGACATTTCATGATTCCCTCACAGTCTGAGATCATATCATGTGAGCTTGGCAGAGTCAGGGTCCCAGTGTGTATTTTTCATTTGTTTTTTAAACATTTGTTTTAATTGAATTCTTGTTGCATAATTCATATCCTGTTGTTTGCAGAGGGACTTAGTGGGATGTTTGTTTTTTCTCCGTTTTATTGTTCTTTGACACACTGAAAGGACCTTTTCAGCAAAAGTGTGTGTGTGTCAGGGGAAAAATGACAAAAAGGAAGTCCATTTGTGTGAGAATTTGTACTCCTAGAAGGGTTCATGAAGGAGTAAGGGTGCGCTGTTAATGTCCTTTCCTCATGGACTTCCTGCGTGGAGTCCTCAAGGGGTGTCTGCTGGAATAGTTTATTAGTGGTGTTGGAAAACAACAATGAGAGAGAGCGAGAGACAGACAGACAGACAGACAGACAGAGGCAGACAGACAGACAGACAGACAGACAGACAGACAGACAGACAGACAGACAGACAGACAGACAGACAGAGGCAGACAGACAGACAGAGGCAGACAGACAGACAGACAGACAGACAGACAGACAGACAGACAGAGGCAGACAGACAGACAGACAGACAGAGGCAGACAGACAGACAGACAGACAGACAGACAGACAGACAGACAGACAGAGGCAGACAGACAGACAGACAGACAGACAGACAGACAGACAGACAGACAGACAGACAGTCAGAGGCAGAGAGATGGACAAGGAGTGAGAGAGCATAATGCCCGCAGGGTTTAATACGTTTTGTTTCACGACAGGTACTAAATTACAGGAAGAGGGTAAGTTTTGTTTCACGACAGGTACTAAATTACAGGAAGAGGGTAAGTTTTGTTTCACGACAGGTACTAAATTACAGGAAGAGGGTAAGTTTTGTTTCACGACAGGTACTAAATTACAGGAAGAGGGTAAGTTGTATGTCACAACAGGTACTAAATTACAGGAAGAGGGTAAGTTGTATGTCACAACAGGTACTAAATTACAGGAAGAGGGTAAGTTGTATGTCACAACAGGTACTAAATTACAGGAAGAGGGTAAGTTGTATGTCACAACAGGTACTAAATTACAGGAAGAGGGGTAAGTTGTGTGTCACAACAGGTACTAAATTACAAGAAGAGGGGTAAGTTGTGTGTCATGAAAAGACTTAACAACCAGTCAGCTATCTTTGACAGGTTCTCCATCCTTGAATTGTACTAGTTATTGAAAGCAAATAGCTAGAAAACACTTGACTTGACTGTAAGCTACATGCATGCAGTGCCTGAGTCTCAAAACATGGGACTTTGATATAGGTGAAATACAATAAAACTGGGTTGTGTCTGTCTGTGCATGTCGTTTTTGGATGAACATTAACTGATGATCATGCCATTTAAGTGTAGAACAATACGTCTCTATATTCCAGTCAGGAAGATATTGTTCCTACAGTGTGTTCCCTATGGCTTTGTTGTTTTCCCAGTAGATAGCCATCTGCATATCATAGAGTTTGAGACAAATCTGCAGTTTTTCTCTTTACAAATAAAAACAAAGGCTAAGGGATTGCTTTTTATATATCCATTCAACCAACATTCAACCAAATGTTTAAAAGGGTATGGAAATATGATTCTAGGTAGGTATTGCACCTTCATCTACTACTTCAATTACTAATGAGGTTGAACATTGCAATTGGACTGAAATTAATCATACTTTTCTCTCCTTTTCATTCCAGATTTACAGAAGCGACTCCAAGTTCCCCAACCAAAGATCCGCAATCACCTAACGATCAAGGTACAGTCCAAACTGATGTCAAAGCCTTGTCCCTCTACCCGGGGTCCCAAACCTCCCATCGCCCCAAAGCCCAGACCCTCCTTATCTGAGACAGAGCAAGAGGAGGAGCAGTGCCCCCCTCACGGTCTGAGCAATGGAGACCTGACCTCCTCAGAGGAGGAACCTGAGGACCCTCAGGAGGTGGCAGAGGACCACGTAACTCACCCCACAGAACACAACCAGGAGGAAGCAGAACCAGAAGAAAACCTCAATGACATCAGAGATGATGAAGGGGGGAGTGAACAGGAGGAGAAGGGAGATGAGGTAGAGAGAGAGGGAGAGGCGTTGACCGATGCAGCCCCATTGGATAACACTAGTGCTACTGACACTCACGTTGCAGTAGAGGAGGAAAACTCTAAAGAAACAGATGACTTGAACCTTGAGAGTGACAGTAATGACACATCTGTGGACCCTGAAGATGTTTTGATGCCGTGTCTCTCAGAGTGTGAGAGAGGGAATGAAGAAGCAGAGTGTGTCAAAGAGTGGAGGGAGGAAGAAAATATTTTATCTGAAGAGACTGAAACAGCCGAGGAGCCTACTGGATGTCCAGAAGAAGATGCAGAAGAACCAGACACAGAGGATTATGATCATGGGAACTTCCCTAGTCAACCTGCCGCAGACACTAACAGTGGGCTTGAAGATGAGGACAGATCCCCTGGTGGATATTTGCAGTGCAAGGTACCCACTGATGAGGCTGAGGAAGAAGCAGAGGTTCTCTCACTGGGAGCACACTGCTGTACACACACACCCGTCTGTGAAGACTATCCCTACGACGTGATTGGCCCTTCAGATGAGCCTGTTTACACATGTGACGCTGGTGAGCCCGGTGACACAGGCGTGTGGCAGCCCGAGCGTGCCACCAAGGACCCCTCTGGGCGTTTCCGTTTCTCTGGCAGCACTGAGGATATGTTTGGGCCTTACTCTGTCATTGAGGCGGTGCCTGCTGACAGGATTCGCACCGCTGAGCCTGATGTGAATCACGACGATATATGCTGTGGTGACAAACCACACACTCCAAAGGAGATGGACACAGCAGGCACCTTTAACCAAGAGCCTTATTATGTGTCATCAGACGACGTGGCAGAGCTAGAGGATAAACAGAAACTCCCAGAAGAGTGTGAGGTCCAGGACAGTCCTGAGCAATCCACCCAAGACAGAGAAACAGCTAAGGAGGATATGGATGAATACGCAGACATCGATGACTCCCTCTGCCCAGAGGGCCATGACTTTCAGCATCTGGAGGGTGCATCATCAGAGGACTATGTGGAGATTGGGGACGATGATGAGACGGATGACACCGAGAAGAAGCAGATCAGAGGCAGGAGTATGAGAGAGAGAACAGCCAAGCGTGAGCAGGCTTTCTCCAGCCAGCGGAACAGCTGCCAGCCCCGTCTCAGGCTGTGTAACATCACAGTGCCAGCAGACCTGGACCGGACACGGACCCCAGAGCTCACCAACAGGGTGGTGTTCGCCCACACCACAGAGGCCTTCGAGGAGGACATTGAGGAGCTGGACGGCCACATCGTGCCTTATTACGAGGACTCCAACTCAGATAGTGAGGAGCACATCTATGAGGAGGCTGGCTTTGACTCTGAGGGGGAGAACTTTATCTCTAAGAGCATTGTGACGCGGTCACGCTCCTACTCTGGGAAAGTTCCGGGTTATGTCCCTGAGACGGTTCCTGAGGAGACATCAGAGTACCAGAGTACTCATGACTACTGTACTGTGGCCTTAAACCAAAATGGAGAACCTCTGGTACGTCCTGAGCAGCCTGAGATCAACAGACTCATCCCCTCTCTGAAGCCACGCCGCTTCCTACTATACCCACGCTCATACTCCGTAGAGGGTCAAGAACTGTCATCAGGCGCTCACACAGAGGCTGACCAATCGCTGAAAGAGGAAGACAGGATGAAAAGGACAGATGACACCCTCTATCTGCCATGTGTTGTCACTTCTTCAGGAAGCATTTCTCAACAGAGCCACCAGTCATCCAGCGGCATTTCCACGCCAACTTCTCTGGTGGACATTCCACCTCCCTTTGAATTGGCTTACATCACCAAAAGACCCGTCACTAAAAGCTCCCCATCCCTCCTGATCAGCGTCTCTCCTGAGTCCACAGACAACAAGCCCAAGAAGCAGAAGTCCTCATTCAAGCGCTTCCTGGCCTTGAAGTTCAAGAGGAAAATGGACACTAAAGGCTTTGGTGATGGTAGCAGCCGCTCCTCGCGCTCCTCCTCTGAGTCCAGCCACCACGGGCCAACAAGAATCCTGGACCTAGAGCGCAGGAGCACTGGCTCCCCTCAGCCCCAGTCCCAGTCTCGCATGGTGAAGCCCCAGCAGCGTCCTCCAGACCTGCCCTCAACCTTCCTGCCCTACAAAGATCACAGGAAAGGAGACCCTAAAGCCTACGGAAGCAGGGGCGTGTCCAGGGTAGAGTCCTTCGAGGAGCGCTCCCGTCGCCCCCTCATGCCCCTCCCCCTGACCAAACCCCGCTCTATCTCCTTCCCCAATGCAGACACATCAGACTATGAGAACATCCCAGCTATGAGCTCTGACTATGAGAACATCCAGATCCTCCCTGGAGGGAGACCCACCAGATCCATGACTGTCACAGAGTTCTTTGAGGACCCCAACCGCATGGTGGCCCCCTCTAATGACAACGATGGCTATGTGGATATGAACAGCTTCCCTGGGATCGACAGCAAACCCCAGTCACCTGAGCAGGAGCCTGAAAGGTACAGTAATTTGTTATACTCTCGAATGTTGGGCCTCTTCAGTGATTGTCTGAACTGAATTACCAGCACATGAAAAAAATGCCTCTCAATTTCATACAGTCTGCAGAGAGGGCTCTTCCCCATAGTACTCTGCACACACTGTTTTCTAGTGAACTGGTTTGACCAGGCTCCTTCAGTTCAACATTGCAATCTCCAGACCAGCTGAGAGATAACTGTAGCTAAAATGAACAGTGGGCTCCTGGCTGACCACACTTCTCTTTTTTGGAGAGTGTTGTGTTCTGTGAGAGATGAGCAGCCTGCTGTGCGGAGGCTCATTGGGTTTGGGAAGATGGACAATGCTTGTGGGAGAGCTTATCCCACTTTGTCATTTTCTGGATTTCAAGGTCACACCTGGTGTTGGTTTCATATGTCTTTTGAGGGGATGGAATAGCTCACAGACACTGAACACTGTAGACAGAGCTTTATGAGAGAGAGAGAAAGAGAGAGAGAGAGAGAGGTAGGAGTAGATTGGTATAATTGCTCTCCTGTCCTTGACACCTGTGGTTAAGTTTAGGATCGCTTTTATTAAAGGCAGTTTCCCCAATTGCCTCTCTTTCATTGAGCCCAGGAGGGGTGGTGAGATTTACAACAGGGCTGAATAGAGATAGGAGGAGGACTCACTAGGACCTGCTAGAACCAAATCTCTCTGTTCTCAGCCACTACTCTCTACAGCCACCTCAGGTCACCCTCCAGTCACATTTAGACACCTGTTTGATGGTGGCTGTGTTTTCATAGGGGCAGAACATTTCTACAGGCCTCTTAACAGATGTTTTATTCATTTTCACAGCAATTTCTGGGAATTTATGGTTGCGGTATGCAAAGCTGCTTATTTCACACTTATTGTGATCATTTGAATTCATTATTTATATTTTGAAAGATTTGCCTAGATGGAGTGTTCTATTAACATGCAATTACAGTATATTTTGATTAATAGAATAATTAAGCAATAAGGCACGGGGGGGTGTGGTATATACCCAATATACCACGGCTAAGGGCTGTTCTTATGCACGACGCATCGCGGAGTTGGCCATATACCACAAACCCCAGAGGTGATGTATTGCTATTATAAACTGGTTACCAACTTAATTAGAGCAGTATAAAATTAAAGCTTTGTCATACCCGTGGTATACGGTCTGATATACCACGACTGTCATCCAATTATGGCTACAGTAGGCATGTATCTTTCCTCTCCCCCAGAGCAGGATATTTTTCAGCTGTTGACGTTATCGATTGGGCTCATTGTGTGGTGGTGGTCTGAAATCTCAGGCCCTGCTCACCGATCTAAAGGGGACTATCTGTCCTGTCGCCTCGGCTGCATTCTCCCTGGAGATACCTCTGTTGCCGTGGATGCTGTGTCTGTTTTGTTTCATTTTGCTGTGTCTGTGTGTGTGTTTGTGTGTGTCTGCATTCGAATGTTAGGGTGTGTGTTTGTATTTGCCTGCCAAGCTTATGCTGAAGGGTTGACATTGCCACTGTCCGGTGGACCGATGATGGCAGGGTGATTTATTGAGCATGTATTCAGAAGTGAACACTCTTCTCTCACCACCCAATAGAGAGGAGCGAGACTGTTGAGGGCAAAGGGACAGTGGGCTGAAGTAAGACAATGGGATAATGCCCACATAAGAAGGCAAATAGTTACCACAAAGTTAGAACGTTGCAACAGTATCTTTTTTTTTACACCAGATTTGATTAATATACAACACAGTTCTCACACTGTTTAGCATAGAAAGGCAACGAAAAACACATTTTGTTTGTAAGTGTAAAGTAAGGCAGGGTAAAGAAATGCAAAGTAAGAATTTATGCAGACATGAATGAATGTGTGTGCCTGTTTAAACTAGGGTCCTGCTGGATCAGAGCTGGAGCTCACCGGGACAGACTGAGACTGTCTTACCCTTGCCAACATAGCTGTATAGGGACAAACAGAAGAGTGAGCTCTGTGAGAGAGCATCATGTCAGAAAGGAAGGCGTCTTGACTGTGCTTGTGTTCTTTTCAGAGGGCAGTCAATGTGCTTATGCAGTACCAGTAGGATCAACAGCACCAGTGAACTAATGTCATCCCACTGGAATAACCTCACAACAGACCAAACCACAATAGTCAAGATAATATATATACAGTGTACATACTGTATATATTGTGCAGGTCTTGTTATAGATTTATATATTTGTTCCATCTGCAACATATGCAAATATATTATTAGAGAGAGTGAGAGAGACCTGCCAATTATACACACACACACACACACACACACACACACACACACACACACACACACACACACACACTCACCGGACAGTTTATTAGGTACAGCACCCCGTTCACGAACATGGATCGCTCCTACAGTGAGTCACGTGGCCGTGGCTTGCTATATAAAGCAGGCAGACAGGCATCATGACATACTGTTTGATTGAACACTGGAATGGGCAAAACGAGTGACCTAAGCGACTTTGAGCGTGGTATGATCGTCGGCGCCAGGTGCGCCAGATCCAGTATCTCAGAAACGGCCAACCTCCTGGGCTTTTCACACACGACAGTGTCTAGGGTTTACTGTGAATGGTGCGATAAACAAAAAACATCCAGTTAGCAGCAGTCCTGTGGGCAAAAACAGCTCGTTGATCAGAGTGGTCAAAGGAGAACAGCAAGAATTGTGCAAGCTAACAGACGGGCCACAAACAGATAAATAACGGCGCAGCACAACAGTGGTGTGCAGAACAGCATCTCGGAATGCACAACTCGTCGATCCTCGTCACAGATGGGCTATTTCAACAGACGACCACACCAGGTTCCACTCCTATCAGCTAAAAGCAAGAAGAAGCAGCTCCAGTGGGCACGCGATCACCAACACTGGACAATTGAGGACTGGAAAAACATTGCCTGGTTTGATGAATCCTGGTTCCTGTTGCGTCATGCTGATGGCAGAGTCAGGATTGGGCATCAACAGAATGAGTCTATGGACCCCTGCCTGGTACAAGCAGGTGGCGGTTTTGTAGTGGTGTGGGGAATGTTTTCTTGGCACAAGTTAGGTCGCTTGATACCAATTGAGCAATAAACGTGTCCGACACTTTGTATGATTCATGCCCCGAAGAATTCAGGCTGTTCTGTAGTTCTAGATGGGTGTACCTAATAAACTGGACAGTTTACAGTGTACATACTGTATATATTGTGCAGGCAAATATAGTCTTAGAGAGAGTGAGAGAAACCTGCCCATTATTCTTATTTATGGTAAAAAGGTTTACTCGACCTTGAGATACAGCAGCATGATGGGTAAACCCCTAGTGCAGCCTGTACAAATAGTTCCTCTTTGCCTCTGTGCTGTGTTCTGTTAGTTCTACTCAGAGAGCCGTCCTGAGTGCATTGTTGAGGACGGTGGCTGTCCTCTGTGGCGAGGTGGCCGGGTGGACTGCAGGCCTGTTGGGCGGCAGGGCTACGGGACTTTGGGGCTGCAGGGAAGGGTGTGGGTACTGCAGGCCTGGAGCCAGGCCCTCTGAGGTCATTGCCAGGTCATCCCCAGGGAGGAAGAGTCCTGCCTTAAAGCCTTCCACACTGCTCTGCTGTTTACAGGAAATGCAGGATAAGGGCAGAGGAGGGAGGGAGGGAGACAAGGGTGAGTGGGTAGGGGAAGACTGAGGAGATCAGGGTCACCAGGGCTGGATTGTTTGTGTGTGTGTGTGTGTGCGTGCGTGCGTGCGTGAGTGTGTGTGTGTGTGTGTGCGTGCGTGTGTGTGTGAGTGTGTGCGTGTGTGCGTGTGCGCGTGAGCGCGTGAGCGCGTGAGTGTGTGTGTGCATGTGTGCGTGTGTGCGTGTGCGTGTGTGCGTACAACAAGACGAGGTGTTGTCAGGAATGTAAGGTCTGACCTAGAACTAGAATGTTCTGATGTCTTCACTGGTAGAAGAGGGGAGGGGTTACTGGTTTTACTTTCCAGTGATGATGACATGGATGTCTTATGGTGGGTTTTCTAAAATGGTTCAACATTCAGCACCTTTTGAACCTTTTGGCATTCAGGTCCAAAAAGTAACTTTATGAGCACTTCTGCAATGGGCAAATATGAGTGGAAGATGTCGTTCAAATCAAATAGATTTACCTCAGGGCAAGGCGGCATTTGCCACACCACTTTTTAATCGTGTGTAGCAGTGCCCCATCATTTGTTTTTTAGACCGATTTGCCACATGATTTGACAACTCGTGCACAATTTCTCTGTCCTTCACATGGGACTTCTGGCTGCAGGCTCTTAAGGTGTCTTAACCATTCAGATACACGTAAATCGCAGGTCGCGTGGGTCGGGCACAAAGATCAAGGCGTTGTCTCCACTTTCCTCTGGTATTTATTTAGCAAGCGTGATAACACATCACTCCCGATAGACACAAGCAAAAACTCTTCCATAAATGTAGCAGCCTATACACCTAATCATTAGCCAAGTGACATGCTGTATTGCATGGAATTACAAGACAATTATTTAGTCTGATTAACTGTAGGCTACTAACAACAGCAACTGCATAGTCTAGCCTTCTATGTACCTCTGGCCGGGGTTAACGGAGCGGTAAAGATGTGTATTTATAGCCCTTTTATTTGTAAGAAAATGTAAATGGGAGAAAATGTGGTTTATATTAAAACTTGGGCTGACTAGTTTACTTCTACTTTTTCTGTTACGGTGCGTGAATGAGGACCCAAAAGCGAATTAACGTAAACAGAGCTTTAATGACAAAACATAGGTAGGCTCAGATGGACCGGCAGATTCCGACAGGACAGGACAAGGTTGCAGCAAACATGACGATAGTCTGGTTCAGGCATGAATAACACAAACAAGAATCCGACAAAGACAGAAACAAAAACAGAGAGAGATATAGAGGACTAATCAGAGGGAAAAAGGGAACAGGTGGGAAAAGGGGTGACGAGGTAGTTAGGAGGAGACAAGGAACAGCTGGGGGAAAGAGGGGGAGAAAAGGTAACCTAATAACGACCAGCAGAGGGAGACAGGGTGAAGGGAAAGGACAGAAACAAGACACAACATGACAATACATGACAGTACCCCCCCACTCACCGAGCGCCTCCTGGCGCACTCGAGGAGGAAACCTGGCGGCAACGGAGGAAATCCTCGATCAGCGCACGGTCCAGCACGTCCCGAGAGGGAACCCAACTCCTCTCCTCAGGACCGTACCCCTCCCAATCTACTAGGTACTGATGACCACGGCCCCGAGGACGCATGTCCAAAATCCTACGGACCCTGTAGATGGGTGCGCCCTCGACAAGGATGGGGGGGGGGGGGGGGGGAGACGAGCGGGGGCGCGAAGAACGGGCTTGATACAGGAGACATGGAAGACCGGGTGGACGCGACGAAGATATCGCGGAAGAAGAAGTCGAACTGCGACAGGATTAATGATTTGAGAAATACGGAACGGACCAATGAACCGCGGGGTCAACTTGCGAGAAGCGGTCTTAAGGGGAAGGTTCTGAGTGGAGAGCCAAACTCTCTGACCGCGACAATATCTAGGACTCTTAGTTCTACGCTTATTAGCAGCCCTCACAGTCTGCGCCCTATAACGGCAAAGTGCAGACCTGACCCTCTTCCAGGTGCGCTCGCAACGTTGGACAAAAGCCTGAGCGGAGGGGACGCTGGACTCGGCGAACTGAGATGAGAACAGCGGAGGCTGGTACCCGAGGCTACTCTGAAAAGGAGATAGCCCGGTCGCAGACGAAGGAAGCGAGTTGTGGGCGTATTCTGCCCAGGGGAGCTGTTCTGACCAAGACGCAGGGTTGCGAAAAGAAAGACTGCGTAAGATGCGACCAATAGTCTGATTGGCCCGTTCTGCTTGACCGTTAGACTGGGGGTGAAAGCCGGAAGAGAGACTGACGGAAGCCCCAATCAAACGGCAAAACTCCCTCCAAAATTGAGACGTGAATTGCGGACCTCTGTCCGAAACGACGTCTGACGGAAGGCCATGAATTCTGAAAACATTCTCGATGATGATTTGTGCCGTCTCTTTAGCAGAAGGAAGCTTAGCAAGGGGAATAAAATGAGCCGCCTTAGAGAACCTGTCGACAACCGTAAGAATAACAGTCTTCCCCGCTGACGAAGGCAGTCCGGTGACAAAATCTAAGGCGATGTGAGACCACGGTCGAGAGGGAATGGGAAGCGGCCTGAGACGGCCGGCAGGAGGGGAGTTACCGGACTTAGTCTTCGCGCAGACTGAACAAGCAGCCACGAAGCGACGCGTGTCATGCTCCCGGGTGGGCCACCAAAAACGCTGGCGAATGGAAGCAAGCGTACCCCGAACGCCAGGGTGGCCGGCTAACTTGGCAGAGTGAGCCCACTGAAGAACGGCCAGACGAGTAGGAACGGGAACGAAAAGAAGGTTCCTGGGACAAGCGCGCGGCGACGGAGTTTGAGTGAGTGCTTGCTTTACCTGCCTCTCAATTCCCCAGACAGTCAACCCGACAACACGCCCCTCAGGGAGAATCCCCTCGGGGTCAGTGGAGGCTACTGAAGAACTGAAGAGACAAGATAAAGCATCAGGCTTGGTGTTCTTAGAGCCCGGACGATAAGAAATCACGAACTCGAAACGAGCGAAAAACAGCGCCCAGCGCGCCTGACGCGCATTAAGTCGTTTGGCAGAACGGATGTACTCAAGGTTCCTATGGTCAGTCCAAACGACAAAAGGAACGGTCGCCCCCTCCAACCACTGTCGCCATTCGCCTAGGGCTAAGCGGATGGCGAGCAGTTCGCGGTTTCCCACATCATAGTTACGTTCCGACGGCGACAGGCGATGAGAAAAATACGCGCAAGGCTGGACCTTGTCGTCAGAGAGGGAGCGCTGAGAAAGAATGGCTCCCACGCCCACCTCTGACGCGTCAACCTCGACCACGAACTGTCTAGAGACGTCAGGTGTAACAAGGATAGGAGCGGATGTAAAACGATTCTTGAGGAGATCAAAAGCTCCCTGGGCGGAAACGGACCACTTAAAGCACGTCTTGACAGAAGTAAGGGCTGTGAGAGGAGCTGCCACCTGACCGAAATTACGGATGAAACGACGATAGAAGTTCGCGAAGCCGAGAAAGCGCTGCAGCTCGACGCGTGACTTAGGGACGGGCCAATCAATGACAGCCTGGACCTTAGCGGGATCCATCTTAATGCCTTCAGCGGAAATAACAGAATCGAGAAATGTGACGGAGGAGGCATGAAAAGTGCACTTCTCAGCCTTCACAAAAAGACAATTCTCTAAAAGGCGCTGGAGGACACGTCGAACGTGCTGAACATGAATCTGGAGTAACGGTGAAAAAATCAGGATATCGTCAAGGTAAACGAAAACAAAGATGTTCAGCATGTCTCTCAGGACATCATTGACTAATGCCTGAAAGACAGCTGGAGCGTCAGCGAGGCCGAAAGGAAGAACCCGGTATTCAAAGTGCCCTAACGGAGTGTTAAACGCCGTCTTCCACTCGTCCCCCTCCCTGATGCGCACGAGATGGTAAGCGTTACGAAGGTCCAACTTAGTGAAAAACCTGGCTCCCTGCAGGATCTCGAAGGCTGAAGACATAAGAGGAAGCGGATAACGATTCTTCACTGTTATGTCATTCAGCCCTCGATAATCTATGCAGGGGCGCAGGGACCCGTCCTTCTTCTTAACAAAAAAAAACCCCGCTCCGGCGGGAGAGGAGGAGGGGACTATGGTACCGGCGGCAAGAGCTACAGACAAATAATCTTCGAGAGCTTTACGTTCGGGAGCCGACAGAGAGTATAGTCTACCCCGGGGGGGAGTGGTTCCCGTACTACAATCATACGACCGGTGTGGAGGAAGAGAGGTGGCCCTGGACCGACTGAACACCGTGCGCAGATCGTGATATTCCTCCGGCACCCCTGTCAAATCACCAGGCTCCTCCTGTGAAGAAGAGACAGAGGAAACAGGAGGGATAGCAGACATTAAACATTTCACATGACAAGAGACGTTCCAGGAGAGGATAGAATTACTAGACCAATTAATAGAAGGATTATGACAAACTAGCCAGGGATGGCCCAAAACAACAGGTGTAAAAGGTGAACGAAAAATTAAAAAAGAAATGGTTTCGCTATGATTACCAGAGACAGTGAGGGTTAAAGGTAGCGTCTCACGCTGAATCCTGGGGAGAGGACTACCATCCAAGGCGAACAAGGCCGTGGGCTCCCTTAACTGTCTGAGAGGAATGTCATGTTCCCGAGCCCAGGTCTCGTCCATAAAACAGCCCTCCGCCCCAGAGTCTATTAAGGCACTGCAGGAAGCTGACGAACCGGTCCAGCGTAGATGGACCGACAAGGTAGTGCAGGATCTTGAAGGAGAGACAGGAGTAGTAGCGCTCACCAGTAGCCCTCCGCTTACTGATGAGCTCTGGCTTTTACTGGACATGAAGTGACAAAATGACCAGCAGAACCGCAATAGAGACAGAGGCGGTTGGTGATTCTCCGTTCCCTCTCCTTAGTCGAGATGCGGATACCTCCCAGCTGCATAGGCTCAGCACCCGAGCCGGCAGAGGAAGATGGTAGAGATGCGGAGAGGGGGGCAACGGAGAACGCGAGCTCCTTTCCACGAGCTCGGTGACGAAGATCAACCCGTCGCTCAATGCGAATAGCGAGTTCAATCAAGGAATCCACGCTGGAAGGAACCTCCCGGGAGAGAATCTCATCCTTTACCTCTGCGCGGAGACCCTCCAGAAAACGAGCGAGCAAAGCCGGCTCGTTCCAGCCACTGGAGGCAGCAAGAGTGCGAAACTCAATAGAGTAGTCTGTTATGGATCGATTACCTTGACATAGGGAAGACAGGACCCTGGAAGCCTCCTCCCCAAAAACAGATCGATCAAAAACCCGTATCATCTCCTCCTTAAAGTCCTGATACTGGTTAGTACACTCAGCCCTTGCCTCCCAGATTGCCGTGCCCCACTCACGAGCCCGTCCAGTAAGGAGAGATATGACGTAGGCGACACGAGCAGTGCTCCTGGAGTAAGTGTTGGGCTGGAGAGAAAACACAATATCACACTGGGTGAGGAACGAGCGGCATTCAGTGGGCTCCCCAGAGTAACACGGCGGGTTATTGATTCTGGGCTCCGGAGATTCGAAAGCCCTGGAAGTGGCCGGTGGATCGAGGCGGAGATGGTGAACCTGTTCTGTGAGGTTGGAGACTTGGGTGGCCAGGGTCTCAACGGCATGTCGAGCAGCAGACAATTCCTGCTCGTGTCTGCCTAGCATCGCTCCCTGGATCTCGACGGCTGAGTGGAGAGGATCCGAAGTCGCTGGGTCCATTCTTGGTCGGATTCTTCTGTTACGGTGCGTGAATGAGGACCCAAAAGCGAATTAACGTAAACAGAGCTTCTTTAATGACAAAACATAGGTAGGCTCAGATGGACCGGCAGATTCCGACAGGACAGGACAAGGTTGCAGCAAACATGACGATAGTCTGGTTCAGGCATGAATAACACAAACAAGAATCCGACAAAGACAGAAACAAAAACAGAGAGAGATATAGAGGACTAATCAGAGGGAAAAAGGGAACAGGTGGGAAAAGGGGTGACGAGGTAGTTAGGAGGAGACAAGGAACAGCTGGGGGAAAGAGGGGGAGAAAAGGTAACCTAATAACGACCAGCAGAGGGAGACAGGGTGAAGGGAAAGGACAGAAACAAGACACAACATGACAATACATGACATTTTCAATCCAAAATGATTAACTGGAATTAATCAACAAACGCAATAGCTGACATAGACTGTGACTTAATGTTTTATTAGGCCTACAGTTGCAGGGATACAAACCTGCATAAAGCATGCTTAGCCCTGTGAGTTGTATTGTCCAATCATGTTTCTGTAACGTCTGAAGAGTGATGGGTGTGGAGTCAGGCGCAGAGAGCAGAAGATACGAGGGAAAAACGCTTTAATGTCCAAAACAACCAGGAACACGTACAAATGGGTGAAGCCAAAACACAGGCGCAAACACAACCCAAGGACCACTGGTAATAACCTGGACAGCGAAAACCCAAAACGAAACAATACACCTCTACGTACAAAGCAACAAGCCCGCACAAACACAAGCGGGCTAAACAAACTTAAATAACACCAACCCCAAAACCCCAACAAGAAACAGGTGAAAACAATTAGACAAAATCAAACGAAAAGGAAAAGGGATCGGTGGCAGCTAGTAGGCCGGCGACGACGACCGCCGACCGCCACCCGAACAGGAAGGGGAGCCACCTTCGGTGATATTCGTGACAGTTTCTTTCTCTGTGTCTGTATATAGGAAACCCCCTAGTCCTTTAAAATATAATTAATATGAACAAGTACAAGTTTGCTACACTTTGACAGAGTTTTCATCCTCCCCAAGGCCAGGAGTTTGTCCAGGAGTTTTTTTTTAAACTATTTGACCTGATTAGAAAAACTCTGGTCCCATCATAGCCCATATTAAAATGTTTTACAACACATAATTGACGTCATACTGTATAAGTTCCAGAGTTTTACCTGGTTAGGTTACCAGATCAGCAAAAACTACGGGCCCCAGAATTGTTTCTGTTGCCACACCACTCTGGGACCTGTGGTGCCACCTCTGATTTACCCTAATTTAAAGAGCAAGTGGGACCCAGTCTTGACCATTTAAACAGGGTGCTCACAGTATGACATGACACAGGCCCCACTCAAAAGACAAATAGCCTCTCAGATGCTCTTCTGTTGTTTGTGTGGATGCTCTATCATGGCAGTCACGATCATACAACACTGTCAGACATCTAGCAGAGCAACAAAACAATTTAAAACTGTTCTTGTGTTTTTAAATCCCCATCTGCGTTTACATTTCCCTTGTTGAGTCAACTAATGACCCTATTTACACTTTTCTTGTTTTCCAGAATAGCACCTGACCTGTGAATGCACAGAATACATATTTAAATGCTCAATGTTTAGCCTAATTGAAATACATATTGCAGTTGAAGTCCGAAGTTTACATACACCTTAGCCAAATACATTTAAACTCAGGTTTTCACAATTCCTGACATTTAATCCTAGTAAAAATTCCCTGTCTTGGGTCAGTTAGGATCACCACTTTATTTTAAGAACGTGAAATGTCAGAATAATAGTAGAGAGAACTACTTATTTCAGCTTTTATTTCTTTCATCACATTCCCAGTGGGTCAGAAGTTTACATACACTCAATTAGTATTTGGTAGCATTGCCTTTAAATTGTTTAACTTGGGTCAAACGTTTCAAGTAGCCTTCCACAAGCTTCCCACAAGTTGGGTGAATTTTGTCCCATTCCTCCTGACAGAGCTGGTGTAACTGAGTCAGGTTTGTAGGCCTACTTGCTCGCACACTCTTTTTCAGTTCTACCCACAAATTGTCTGTAGGATTGAGGTCAGGGCTTTGTGATGGCCACTCCAAAACCTTGACTTTGTTGTCCTTAAAACCTCTTTAGGGCTAGACACATTTTTTCTAAATATCTGCCTGACTGACATGCCCAAAGTAAACTGCCTGTTGCTCAGGCCCTGAAGCCAGGATATGCATATAATTGGTACCATTGGAAAGAAAACACTTTAACGTTTGTAGAAATGTTAAAATAATGCAGGAGTGATTATAACACAATAGATATGGTAGGAGAAAATCCAAATAAAAACCAACCAGAAATTATTTTTTTGGAGAGACCAATCTCTTATAAAAGTATAGGGGCATACTGAATTCTAGCTCCCATGATGCAATTCCTATGGCTTCCACAGCGTGTCAGCAGTCTATGTTCAAGGTTTCAGACTTGTAACTTCCAAAACAAATAAGAAATATGAGTTTTAGTACAGGGACACAGTCTTGGAAATTCGTGTTTGGGCGTGCGATGAAGACAAGACGCACCTGCCAAAATCGGTTTCCTATTGAACATACTTCTATCCATAAGAAATATTTTAGGGTATCTGAGGAGTAAATATAAATTTATTTTAACTTGTTGAAACAAAGTTTAGTAGTAGATTTTCGGATTCCTTTCTTTGCATGTTGAACGAGTGGATTACTCAAATCGATGGTGCCAAATAAACAGACTTTTTGGGATATAAAGAAGGATTTTATCAAACAAAACAACACTACATGTTATAGCTGGGACCCTTTGGATGACAAATCAGAGGAAGATTTTCAAAAAGTAAGTGAATATTTAATCACTATTTGTGAATTTATGAAACCTATGGAACAATATTTTGATGTGGGGCGCCGTCCTCAAACAATCACATGGCATGCTTTCATTGTAATAGCTACTGTAAATCGGACAGTGCAGTTAGATTAACAATAATTTAAGCTTTCAACCGATATAAGTATGCTTGGGGTCATTGTCCATTTGGAAGACCGATTTTCAACCAAGCTTTAACTTCCTGACTGATGTATTGAGATGTTGCTTCAATATATCCACATCATTTTCATACCTCATGGTGCCATCTATTTTGTGAAGTGCACTAGTCCCTCCTGCAGCAAAGCACCCCCACAACATGATGCTTCCAAACCCTGTGCTTCAAGGTTGGGATGGTGTTCTTCGGCTTGCAAGCATCCCCCTTTTTTCCTCCAAATATAATGATGGTCATTATGGCCAAACAGTTCTATTTTTGTTTCATCAGACCAGAGGACATTTCTCCAAAAAGTACAATCTTTGTCCCCATGTGCAGTTGCAAACCGTAGTCTGGCTTTTTTATTGCTGTTTTGGAGCAGTGGCTTCTTCCTTGCTGAGCGGCCTTTCAGGTTATGTCGATATAGGACTCGTTTTACTGTGGATATAGATTATTTTGTACCTGTTTCCTCCAGCATCTTCACAAGGTCCTTGCTGTTGTTCTGGGATTGATTTGCACTTTTCGCACCAAAGTACGTTCATCTCTAGGAGACAGAACGCGTCTCCTTCCTGAGCGATATGACGGCTGGTCCCATGGTGTTTATACTTGCGTACTATTGTTTGTACAGATGAACGTGGTACCTTCAGGCGTTTGGAAACAGCTCCCAATGATGAACCAGACTTGTGGAGGTCTAAAAACATTTTTCATAATGTTCTGAGGCCTTGTCTGATTTCTTTTGATTTTCCCATGTCAAGCAAAGAGGTACTGAGTTTGAAGGTAGGCCTTGAAATACATCCACAGGTATGCCTCCAATTGACTCAAATGATGTCAATTAGCCTATCAGAAACTTCTAAAGCCATGACATCATTTTCTGGAATGTTCCAAGCTGTTTCAAGGCACAGTCAATTTAGTGTATGTAACCTCTGACCCACTAGAATTGTGATACAGTGAAATAATCTGTCTGTAAACAATTGTTGGAAAAATGACTTGTGTCATGCACAAAGTAGATATCCTAACCAACTTGCCAAAACTATAGTTTGTTAACAAGAAATTTGTGGAATGGTTGAAAAACGAGTTTTAATGACTACAACCTAAGTGTATGTAAACCTTTCGACTTCAACTGTATATACCCCATCAAATCCTTGGAAAATGGGGACATGTACGCAGGTCTTTTAATAGAAAATCTCTGTATGCTCTTCTGAATTTGTCACAGTAGATTTAAGTCCCAGGTATTAAGGAAGACACTGGTTGCAAAGTCAAAGATATTGCCAGCATAATTATATTGCTGTGTAATGAGCATTTTAAAGTCTTTAAAGTATTGTTCGTATTGCCAGTTTTCCTGATGGCAAAATTATATACAGTGTAATGAGGGCATGTATTGCATATTGAACCAGGGAAACATAGAATTTTAAATGTGGAATAGTTATCTAATAAGTAACCATTAGGCTTCCTATTAAAGCAGTGGTTGAGCTGGAGTTAACTCTTGAAATGACCCTTAGTAGGCAGTAAAAGGCAAATATTTCAATCAAACTGTTCTGTGATGGTTTATGTATATTGTCATTAATGTAGCTCTATAGTACTTGATTTCTTTATGTGTACAATTATGTCCTGTGTGCCTAGACTCTGGGAGAGAGAGTACAGTACTATTCAAAGAGTGAGATATTATTGGAGAATCTGAGGATTGTGATGATCTCTGGTGTTGGTAAAATAGGGCCTTGTCTTGAACAGTCGTATATGGGAAGAAGTGCTGCTGGAGGCAGGCAGGTTGCTATGCAGAAGTTGTGCTTTTACTTACAGTAGAAGATGGGTGGTGCACAGATAAAATTGGCAATATTTACAAATAATTCAAACTATACATGTACATTTATTGAGACATGGATTGTATATGTGTGCCATTCAGAGCAAGACATAAGAATTTTGTGCTTTTGAACGAAGGATGGTAGTAGGTGTCATGCGCACTTGTGTCAAGAACTGCAATGCTGCTGGGTTTTCACACTCAACAGTTTCCTGTGTGTATCAAGAATGGTACACCACCCAAAGGACATCCAGCCAACTTGACACAACTGTGGGAAGCATTGGAGTCAACATGGGCCAGCATCCCTGTGGAACGCTTTCAACACCTTGTAGAGTCCATGCCCCAACAAATTGAGGCTGTTCTGAGGGCAAAAGGCGGGGGTGCCACTGAATATTAGGAATGTGTTCCTAATTTTTGGTATAGTTCATGTATAAAAGTAAGCAGACATGATCTTAATCAGAATCCGTTCACAAAGGAAACACCATTTTATTCACAATTCACAGTCGATGCATAGTAGTGAAATCCAGGTAGTTCACGTACTCTAGCCTAGAACGTTATACAGGAACAGGACATTAGAAACAGACGAGACGCTCCAAGAACTATCAGAAAATAAAATACACTTGATAGATAGAGTCTTGCAAATGTTCATGTGTGTGTAGTTTAACTTGGGAAAACAACATCTAACATGTTCAATGCAAAAACAAAACACTCTCATTTGGCAGTAGAGCACACTATGGAGAGATGTGCCTAGTGTGTCTTGGGCACAATATGCACCACAGTAGACACATGTCATATGGAATCAGGGAAACATATTTGAATTTTAAACGTGAAAATAGATCATGAAAATATATAATTTGTGCTTCATAATATATAGGTGGTGCAGGAAATGACTCTTTAGTCCAGACACTGGGTGAGAGAGTAGGTCTACTAGTCAAAGAGATATTATATTGTTGGAGAAGCTGAGGATGGTGATTTAACACTGGTATGACAGAGTGCAAAAACTGAAGCAGTGGTCACAAGAAAATGTATAAGGGACTCCCCATATTTTAAATACAGTAACTATGAGCTCATAGGATTCAAAGGTTCATAGACCCTCCCCTCTGGTCTACTCACCATCACTGTGACTTGGCCCCACAGGGGGATAGAGGGAAGTCACAGATGAGTAATGTCTTCTAGAGACCTCTTCCAGCCCAGTCAATAGCACCCGTGTGTGAGCCTACATTGTGGTGTGGCCCAAATGAAGGATGACTGTGTCTCAGTGAATATGAAGTCCTGCTAGGAACTCTTTTAACATTTGGTACTCAGAAGCTGAGAGGTTAGATATGCAGTACAGGCCTGTAATAGCCTCTGTCTTTATGGGGTGATCTCTTATAGTTATCAATATAACATGCTCGTTATACCCTCTACCGCAATGTATGTGTGTGTGTTTCCTTGTAAATCTTGGTACAGGACAATATGTGTGCGCCCATATGTGTTCATGTCAAACTGTGTGTGTGTGTGTGCGTGCATACGCACATGTGTGTGTGTGTCCCTCTGGTCTGTCTCTCTGTGATGAACCTGTTCACAGCAGGATCCCAAAGCAGACACTTCTTCTCATGCTATTAATGCCCCTGCAATCTGTCTCCCGTCATCCATAGTATTACTGTAGGAAGTAGACACACACACACACACTCAAACGCAAACTCACACAGCGGAATGGCTATTACATGCAAGGGCAGGAGGAGCGGTGCCTTGAAAAATGAAGAGCACATTTGACTGTCTTCTTTGCACTCTTGCAGCCCCTATAGTAAAACGTTATGTTTCTCTTCTCTCCCTGATGTTGCAGTGCCTACACTGAGCCTTTCCCAGTGAACCATACTCCAGCAGGGCTCTCAGCTGAGGAGGACCATGGACGTACCTCAGAGGAGGAGGAGGAGGGAGGAGTGGAGCATGGCTACGACAAACAGGTGAGACATCTAGCAGGAAAGACAATAGACTATGTCATTTTATGAACATGTATTAAGTCACAGGTTTCACAGATCTTCAAAGATTTGGGAATAGAACGGTTATGAGCTAATTTTTCTAAGATGGATGACCTTTACTTGTATTATCCACAAAATAATATTTAACTTGGCTACCATATTCAATGATGTGACTCACTTTCTGTACAAACTCCAGGTTCCTCCTTCTTTCTATTCAATCAGCCATTTTATAGCAGCCCAGAGATGGACCCCACCCCATCCCTCTGCCACAATAATATCAGCCTGGCTCTGGCCACGTGACTCACACTTCCTTGTTTTATTTTTCATCAAAAGGAGAGAAATAGTTGAGCCAGTCCCAGGAACAGTTCTCTGGATAGTGGGGTTTGGTCACATTCTAAGGAAGTGAGGATCAACATACTAGTCCGGTTATATTTGTACACTGTTCTGGTTTAGTAAAAAACTAGAAGAGTAAGACTAATGGCAATAATTCCCTAAAATGTGTTCATGTTTATTTTAGGTTCTAGAGGTTAAGAGGCTAGTGATTACATCGTTGTCGCCACGAACACAGCCAGTCAGCCTCTCATACATAATGCATCTGAATTTAAACCTGTGTATTTGAAAAATCTTTCTCGTCTATGCTCCACACTAATGAAATAATCAGTCTTATTTTGACAGCAGAAAATCTAAAACAATCTGAATTTGCTTTTCCTCAATCTCCTGTTCCCCACGTAGCTGTTGCTATTTATGTTTCACAGGAATAAGTGCACACATAGATCCTTTTAACATCAGCTCTGTTCATTCATCTCATGCTACTTTCCCTTCTGTCACGCAGATTGATGGGCGATCCAGAGCCTTCTACGTCGCCAAAGAGCTGGTGGATTCTGAGAGACTGTGAGTAACTCTTTTAATGGATTCAAAATCCTCCCTGCTTTAGTCAGGCCATTCACCACCTCTCTTGTTCTCTCTCTTTCTCTCCTCTCTTCCCTCTCTGTCCTCTTCATCACTGTTTTCACAAATTCATTGAGCAGCATCCACAGCAACCCAAACTGACAGACAATTATATTTAAACCATCAAGCATGAGAACCCGGGGATTATTGTGTGATAACTCCCGAGGCCCAAAGGGAAGCCGAGAGCCGGGTAACGGCCCTTAGGAGGGCCTTATTTATTTTATAAAATGGTTGCCAACATATAGTAAATGTGGTTTATTTCTTCCTTCCAACAGACGATATAGCCCAGGCAAAAGCCAGTTGTTCATTCTGAAGTTGCTAACCAAACAGGCTGGTCGTTTATTCTATTATCATGTTTTGACCAATGATCTATCTTGGCACTACCCCACCATTCTAAAAAAATATTTAGGAAAATCTAGAAATGCATTTATTAATGTTTTTACCACGTTTATTATATTACAGACACCTTAATGCTTACTTTTAAAAGTTATAGTGTTACTGTCCCCACTACAACAACAAAATACTTAAACACATGTAATTTTGTCCTTTAAAGATGAATTGAAATATTCCATGAATTCCTATGGAGGACTGCTCCTCCTGGGTAGTGCCAATATGGCTGACTGGGGGCTTCAAAGACTCTCACTTGCCAGTACTTAGCATCAGGAATCCAGGGTTTATTTACATCATTGGTTTTGACCCAGTCTTTCATTCTATTCATTCCACTTTGTTATGCTAAACAAGCCATTGGCATGTAGCTAGCTTCCACAGGGTCAATGATGACGAGAGACAAGCAATTCAATCAATAATTATTTAATAAATATAAATAGGAAACAAGAACTTCAGAAAATAATGATTTAATAAATATAAATAGGCAACAAGAACTTCTTAAAATAATTATTTAATAAATCATTTAGAAATAGGCAATTGTCGAGTCAATTCTACTGTATTAGTGACTGTATGTTTGTATGTGTTGTTGTATGTGTCGAACTGCAATGCTTTATCTTGGCCAGGTCGCAGTTGTAAATGAGAACTTGTTCTCAACTAGCCTACCTGGTTAAATAAAGGTGAAATTTAACATTTAAAATAAGATAGCTATGGAGGATAGCTAGGCTAACATTGTTATGCTATCCAACTAAAGCTAACACACAATCACATCAATCAGCTGAAGTGACAGCAAACTATGTGCATATTCATTTGTTTTACCTTTGTTTTTATTACCAATTCTTTGGATATATCCATTATAATGATCCTGATAAGTGAATTGGCCTGGATCAGAGAATCTGTCAGTCTAGTGAAGTTCAAATGCGTGCCACGGTGGAGATTGCAAAAATATATATAATAATGCTTCATGTTGCACAGGTCAGATAGGCACACACCAAGGCTTACAGTGCCTTGCGAAAGTATTCGGCCCCCTTGAACTTTGCGACCTTTTGCCACATTTCAGGCTTCAAACATAAGGATATAAAACTGTATTTTCTTGTGAAGAATCAACAACAAGTGGGACACAATCATGAAGTGGAACGACATTTATTGGATATTTCAAACTTTTTTAACAAATCAAAAACTGAAAAATTGGGCGTGCAAAATTATTCAGCCCCTTTACTTTCAGTGCAGCAAACTCTCTCCAGAAGTTCAGTGAGGATCTCTGAATGATCCAATGTTGACCTAAATGACTAATGATGATAAATACAATCCACCTGTGTGTAATCAAGTCTCCGTATAAATGCACCTGCACTGTGATAGTCTCGGAGGTTCGTTAAAAGCGCAGAGAGCATCATGAAGAACAAGGAACACACCAGGCAGGTCCGAGATACTGTTGTGAAGAAGTTTAAAGCCGGATTTGGATACAAAAAGATTTTCCAAGCTTTAAACATCCCAAGGAGCACTGTGCAAGCGATAATATTGAAATGGAAGGAGTATCAGACCACTGCAAATCTACCAAGACCTGGCCGTCCCGCTAAACTTTCAGCTCATACAAGGAGAAGACTGATCAGAGATGCAGCCAAGTGGCCCATGATCACTCTGGATGAACTGCAGAGATCTACAGCTGAGGTGGGAGACTCTGTCCATAGGACAACAATCAGTCGTATATTGCACAAATCTGGCCTTTATGGAAGAGTGGCAAGAAGAAAGCCATTTCTTAAAGATATCCATAAAAAGTGTTGTTTAAAGTTTGCCACAAGCCACCTGGGAGACACACCAAACATGTGGAAGAAGGTGCTCTGGTCAGATCAAACCAAAATTGAACTTTTTGGCAACAATGCAAAACGTTATGTTTGGCGTAAAAGCAACACAGCTGAACACACCATCCCCACTGTCAAACATGGTGGTGGCAGCATCATGGTTTGGGCCTGCTTTTCTTCAGCAGGGACGTGGATGGTTAAAATTGATGGGAAGATGGATGGAGCCAAATACAGGACCATTCTGGAGGAAAACCTGATGGAGTCTGCAAAAGACCTGAGACTGGGACGGAGATTTGTCTTCCAACAAGA
Organism: Oncorhynchus mykiss; assembly: GCF_013265735.2. Lineage (NCBI taxonomy): Eukaryota > Metazoa > Chordata > Actinopteri > Salmoniformes > Salmonidae > Oncorhynchus > Oncorhynchus mykiss. The sequence goes on from NC_048581.1 coordinate 72,478,299, forward strand.
CAATGATCCAAAAATAAAGCAAAATCTACAATGGAATGGTTCAAAAATAAACATATCCAGGTGTTAGAATGGCCAGTCAAAGTCCAGACCTGAATCCAATCGAGAATCTGTGGAAAGAACTGAAAACTGCTGTTCACAAATGTTCTCCATCCAACCTCACTGAGCTCGAGCTGTTTTGCAAGGAGGAATGGGAAAAAATGTCAGTCTCTCGATGTGCAAAACTGATAGAGACATACCCCAAGCGACTTACAGCTGTAATCGCAGCAAAAGGTGGCGCTACAAAGTATTAACTTAAGGGGGCTGAATAATTTTGCACGCCCAATTTTTCAGTTTTTGATTTGTTAAAAAAGTTTGAAATATCCAATAAATGTCATTCCACTTCATGATTGTGTCCCACTTGTTGTTGATTCTTCACAAAAAAAATACAGTTTTATATCTTTATGTTTGAAGCCTGAAATATGGCAAAAGGTCGCAAAGTTCAAGGGGGCCAAATACTTTCGCAAGGCACTGTAAATAACCCCCACTGCACCAAACCAATTCATGTCTAGATGTTTCTAAGTTAATATTAAGTTCATACATGCCTGGCTGGGCCGTGGGACAGTGGATGCGCATTGATCCTTGACATTTAATCATGGTAATCGTTTTACTACACTGAACAAAAATATAAACACAACATGCAACAATTTCAAGATGTTACTGAGTTAAAGTTCATAGAAGGAAATCAGGTGGATGGATTATCTTGGCGAAGGAGAAATGCTCACTAACAGGGATGTAAACAAATTTGTGCACAACATTTGAGAGACATTTCTGATATCTTTTATTTCAGCTCATGAAACACGGGACCAACACTTTACATGTTGCATTTATAATTTTGTTCAGTATATGTAAATCATGGGAAAGACTTTGCACCTTGTTCTTTTATATCTTGTTATAATCTCCTACTATGTCTGAATGGATGTGTGAATGGATTCCCATTCAAGCTGACAATACAATATCACTAACTCTCTCGTTGTTTTTCAGACATGTAAAGGCCCTCAAGCTCCTTCAAGAGGTAAGATAAACAAACTGATCAACATCACTGTCAGTGAACAGACTAGAATGTATTATGGAAAAAGCCCTCTGAACACTACAATTAAAGGTCCCAAAAGCCATTGATAACATCACTTCCTGTGTGTCTGCTCCTTGGTTTGTGGTGGTTCTCTCCAGCTGTCAGCCTGCATGCACTGTGCTCAGGTTTATCAGTGTTGTTCCAGCTAGGTTGACTTCCTCGCCTTGACAACTTAGGCTGGTCAGCCCAGGGGTAGTCAGCCAGAGGATGACGCAGAAACGTACGCACCAGGCTTTGTTTTGGATGTCCTTGCACAAGCGCTCAGGCACAACCAAATTCGTTGACACCAGGGTACCTGACAAAGGTCAGGAATAGGTCAACCTTTTATTCAGTTATGCCTATTGTAACTTCACCTCTTCAATAAAAATGTTGGTACAAGATGGCAAGGGGATTGGTTCTTTGTACAAGTTGTCCTGGGCAGGAAATACAGCAGAGGGAGACATTTTGAATGAGGGCAGTGCAGTGAGGAGAACAAAGGGTTGAACTGTTGATTCCCAGAGGTCAGTGATGCATCAAACACAGAAGTGTCATTCCTCTCCATTATTCTGTTCTGCATGTCAGAGTAAGTGTCCAGTCCAGATCCCATCAGGGTTGGCTGAGAGATGGACATATCCCAGTAAGGCACTGAAGCTCAACCTTCACATTTAGGATAGATTGAATGTGGTACTCTGAATAATTAATCTGATCCCATTTTGTTCTCAGAAGAATGTTGTATGTAGAGCTGGTGTGTGGTTACTTGGATAGTTGGAACCTGACAGGTTGAATCCAGGGAACCTCATCATTCATACTGGATACCCTTGAGCAAAGGCACAACCTGAATTAGTTAGTTAGGTATAGACCCATGATTTATGATTGTTTCATTTGAAAGCTGTAGTCTATGCAATTTGATCCAATTCAACAAGCTGAGTGATACATTTACTCTCCACTCTAATGATCGTACTCTATATCATTATCATAATGATATTTATGGGATTTTTTTGTTTCTTTGTTATGAGTCTTTCATGTGAAGATCATGAGCATTCTTATTGTCTTTATGTTTTTTTTCATTCATTCTTAATCCTGCACACTTCCCATGTTTTTTAATACTGAACGCAGGTAGTTTAACCTTGGGTTTTTACCTTCACAATAATGTTATTATTTAAGCTACTTGTCCCTCATACCCAGAGCCGCCTCTTCCTGTAGGCAGACTATGCACTGCGTGTGGGGTCCTGTGGCAGCTAGGGGGCCCCTGACCAAATAAACTCAACTTACTGTTGAGTTAGAAAAGCAGTATACACAAAGTGTAATTTTGAAATTTGGTAGTACATTGGCAGGTCTCCTCTTTTTATGTCAGTCACCGACAGTCGCTCAATGATCTAATTTCAGATTTTGATTGCTAAATAATGTAGTAATCTAGCCAGCTATCTAAACCTTGTAGGCCTAATTATCACCAAATTACTCACTAAGCACACAGGGCATGTGCCCGGGGGCCCTGACCTCCACAGGGCTGCCATTGATTTTGTTAGTCACTCTCACATAGATATCATTGTACCCGGCTCCACAAGGGGGCAAAAGGGGGCTCAGTCCCCTCAGTTGAAACGTGTGCCCAATACGTTTTAATTTTATGTTCCAATATAAAAATAGGAAATGTATTACTCAGCTTGTTTAATTGTTATTTTACTGCTGCTCTTTAATTACTTGTTACCTTTATTATCCATCTTTTCTTAAGGTTGTATTCGGCGCAAATTCTATTTTTCCTATTTGAAAAATGTGTGAGTGACAGGTTGGCATAAAATCTGTATATGCGCTGTATCAGCACAATGGACATAACTCTCTGTGATGATGTGTGTAGGGGGGCTATGGAATGCCACTGGGGCGCAGGGTTTCTGTTAGCCTCTAATTGCCGGCTTTTGGCCGATAAAATAAATGAAAAGCCGATAAATAAAATTGTTGAGGGCTGCCCTGCTGCAGAGGAGAGAGAGAAAGTGAGAGAGGAGCCTTGGCCTAGGCTGCTGCTGATTTCTAAGATGGAGGCCTTTTTCATTGAAGTAAAAAGAAAGTTAGAGAGTATGCTATTAGGGCCCCACAATGGAGGTGTCATAATTCCCCAAAAACCTAGTGGTCAAACAGGGAAATGGTACCTATCATTTTTCCCACGGGGAATTTTAGAAACACTTAAAATAAGGGCTGTGTTTCGTGTACACCTACCCTGGCGTGACGTTTTGATAACCATTTAAATCTCTCGGACAAGGTGACTTTTATCAATATATTCGGCTCTATTAACTCTCAGATTTTGAAATGCTAATTAGCATCAAAGTAGACATCACGCAAGACTACAAATCCCTGCAATCTCCTGTACATCATGTCTAGCAAACATCTTAGCTAACAGGTATTGTGTACACTTAAAACTTGCACAAGACAGTTCAAAGAATTGTCAGTTTAAAGAAATTTAGCCAATCTATCCATTACAAAATGTAACTAACTGTTACGGTGCGTGAATGAGGACCCAAAAGCGAATTAACAAAACAGAGTATCTTTAATTACAAAACAAAACGTAGGCTCAGACGGACAGGCAGATTCCGACAGGACAGGACAAGGTTACAGGAACACGACGATGGTCTGGTTCAGGCATGAATGACACAAACAAACAAACAAGAATCCGACAAGGACAGGAGCAGAAACAGAGAGAGATATAGGGACCTAATCAGAGGGAAAAAGGGAAACAGGTGGGGAACGGGGTGAATGGGTAATTAGGAGGAGACAAGGCACAGCTGGGGAAAAGAGGGGGAGAAAAGGTAACATAACAACGACCAGCAGAGGGAGACAGGGTGAAGGGAAAGGACAGAGACAAGACAACATGACAGTACATGACAGTACCCCCCCACTCACCGAGCGCCTCCTGGCGCACTCGAGGAGGAAACCTGGCGGCAACGGAGGAAATCCTCGATCAGCGCACGGTCCAGCACGTCCCGAGAGGGAACCCAACTCCTCTCCTCCGGACCGTACCCCTCCCAATCAACAAGGTACTGGTGACCACGGCCCCGAGGACGCATGTCCAAAATCCTGCGGACCCTGTAGATGGGTGCGCCCTCGACAAGGATGGGGGGGGGGGGGGGGAAGACGAGCGGGGGCGCGAAGAACGGGCTTAACACAAGAGACATGGAAGACCGGGTGGACGCGACGAAGGTATCGCGGAAGAAGAAGTCGAACTGCGACAGGATTAATGACCCGAGAAATACGGAACGGACCAATGAACCGCGGGGTCAACTTGCGAGACGCCGTCTTAAGGGGAAGGTTCTGAGTGGAGAGCCAAACTCTCTGACCGCGACAATATCTAGGACTCTTAGTTCTACGCTTATTAGCAGCCCTCACAGTCTGCGTCCTATAACGGCAAAGTGCAGACCTGACCCTCTTCCAGGTGCGCTCGCAACGTTGGACAAAAGCCTGAGCGGAGGGGACGCTGGACTCGGCGAACTGAGATGAGAACAGCGGAGGCTGGTACCCGAGGCTACTCTGAAAAGGAGATAGCCCGGTTGCAGACGAAGGAAGCGAGTTGTGGGCGTATTCTGCCCAGGGGAGCTGTTCTGACCAAGACGCAGGGTTGCGAAAAGAAAGACTGCGTAAGATGCGACCAATAGTCTGATTGGCCCGTTCTGCTTGACCGTTAGACTGGGGGTGAAAGCCGGAAGAGAGACTGACGGAAGCCCCAATCAAACGGCAAAACTCCCTCCAAAATTGAGACGTGAATTGCGGACCTCTGTCCGAAACGACGTCTGACGGAAGGCCATGAATTCTGAAAACATTCTCGATGATGATTTGTGCCGTCTCTTTAGCAGAAGGAAGCTTAGCAAGGGGAATGAAATGAGCCGCCTTAGAGAACCTATCGACAACCGTAAGAATAACAGTCTTCCCCGCTGACGAAGGCAGTCCGGTGACAAAATCTAAGGCGATGTGAGACCACGGTCGAGAGGGAATGGGAAGCGGCCTGAGACGGCCGGCAGGAGGGGAGTTACCGGACTTAGTCTGCGCGCAGACCGAACAAGCAGCCACGAAACGACGCGTGTCATGCTCCCGGGTGGGCCACCAAAAACGCTGGCGAATGGAAGCAAGCGTACCCCGAACGCCAGGGTGGCCGGCTAACTTGGCAGAGTGAGCCCACTGAAGAACGGCCAGACGAGTAGGAACGGGAACGAAAAGAAGGTTCCTAGGACAAGCGCGCGGCGACGGAGTGTGAGTGAGCGCTTGCTTTACCTGCCTCTCAATTCCCCAGACAGTCAACCCGACAACACGCCCCTCAGGGAGAATCCCCTCGGGGTCAGTGGAGGCTACTGAAGAACTGAAGAGACGAGATAAAGCATCAGGCTTGGTGTTCTTAGAGCCCGGACGATAAGAAATCACGAACTCGAAACGAGCGAAAAACAGCGCCCAACGCGCCTGACGCGCATTAAGTCGTTTGGCAGAACGGATGTACTCAAGGTTCCTATGGTCAGTCCAAACGACAAAAGGAACGGTCGCCCCCTCCAACCACTGTCGCCATTCGCCTAGGGCTAACCGGATGGCGAGCAGTTCGCGGTTTCCCACATCATAGTTACGTTCCGACGGGGACAGGCGATGAGAAAAATACGCGCATGGGTGGACCTTGTCGTCAGAGAGGGAGCGCTGAGAAAGAATGGCTCCCACGCCCACCTCTGACGCGTCAACCTCGACAACGAACTGTCTAGAGACGTCAGGTGTAACAAGGATAGGAGCGGATGTAAAACGATTCTTGAGGAGATCAAAAGCTCCCTGGGCGGAAACGGACCACTTAAAGCACGTCTTGACAGAAGTAAGGGCTGTGAGAGGAGCTGCCACCTGACCGAAATTTCGGATGAAACGACGATAGAAGTTCGCGAAGCCGAGAAAGCGCTGCAGCTCGACGCGTGACTTAGGAGCGGGCCAATCAATGACAGCTTGGACCTTAGCGGGATCCATCTTAATGCCTTCAGCGGAAATAACAGAACCGAGAAATGTGACGGAGGAGGCATGAAAAGTGCACTTCTCAGCCTTCACAAAAAGACAATTCTCTAAAAGGCGCTGGAGGACACGTCGAACGTGCTGAAGATGAATCTGGAGTGACGGTGAAAAAATCAGGATATCGTCAAGGTAAACGAAAACAAAGATGTTCAGCATGTCTCTCAGGACATCATTGACTAATGCCTGAAAGACAGCTGGAGCGTTAGCGAGGCCGAAAGGAAGAACCCGGTATTCAAAGTGCCCTAACGGAGTGTTAAACGCCGTCTTCCACTCGTCCCCCTCCCTGATGCGCACGAGATGGTAAGCGTTACGAAGGTCCAACTTAGTGAAAAACCTGGCTCCCTGCAGGATCTCGAAGGCTGAAGACATAAGAGGAAGCGGATAACGATTCTTAACTGTTATGTCATTCAGCCCTCGATAATCTATGCAGGGGCGCAGAGACCCGTCCTTCTTCTTGACAAAAAAAAACCCCGCTCCGGCGGGAGAGGAGGAGGGGACTATGGTACCGGCGTCAAGAGCTACAGACAAATAATCCTCGAGAGCCTTACGTTTGGGAGCCGACAGAGAGTATAGTCTACCCCGGGGGGGAGTGGTTCCCGGAAGGAGATCAATACTACAATCATACGACCGGTGTGGAGGAAGAGAGGTTGCCCTGGACCGACTGAACACCGTGCGCAGATCGTGATATTCCTCCGGCACCCCTGTCAAATCACCAGGCTCCTCCTGTGAAGAAGAAACAGAGGAAACAGGAGGGATAGCAGACATTAAACATTTCACATGACAAGAGACGTTCCAGGAGAGGATAGAATTACTAGACCAATTAATGGAAGGATTATGACAAACTAGCCAGGGATGGCCCAAAACAACAGGTGTAAAAGGTGAACGAAAAATCAAAAAAGAAATGGTTTCGCTATGATTACCAGAAACAGTGAGGGTTAAAGGTAGCGTCTCACGCTGAATCCTGGGGAGAGGACTACCATCCAGGGCGAACAAGGCCGTGGACTCCCTTAACTGTCTGAGAGGAATGTCATGTTCCCGAGCCCAGGTCTCGTCCATAAAACAGCCCTCCGCCCCAGAGTCTATTAAGGCACTGCAGGAAGCTGACGAACCGGTCCAGCGTAGATGGACCGACAAGGTAGTGCAGGATCTTGAAGGAGAGACAGGAGTAGTAGCGCTCACCAGTAGCCCTCCGCTTACTGATGAGCTCTGGCTTTTACTGGACATGAAGTGACAAAATGACCAGCAGAACCGCAATAGAGACAGAGGCGGTTGGTGATTCTCCGTTCCCTCTCCTTAGTCGAGATGCGGATACCTCCCAGCTGCATAGGCTCAGCTCCCGAGCCGGCAGAGGAAGATGGTAGTGATGCGGAGAGGGGGGCAACGGAGAACGCGAGCTCCTTTCCACGAGCTCGGTGACGAAGATCAACCCGTCGCTCAATGCGAATAGCGAGTTCAATCAAGGAATCCACGCTGGAAGGAACCTCCCGGGAGAGAATCTCATCCTTTACCTCTGCGCGGAGACCCTCCAGAAGACGAGCGAGCAAAGCCGGCTCGTTCCAGCCACTGGAGGCAGCAAGAGTGCGAAACTCAATAGAGTAGTCTGTTATGGATCGATTGCCTTGACATAGGGAAGACAGGGCCCTGGAAGCCTCCTCCCCAAAAACAGATCGATCAAAAACCCGTATCATCTCCTCCTTAAAGTCCTGATACTGGTTAGTACACTCAGCCCTTGCCTCCCAGATTGCCGTGCCCCACTCACGAGCCCGTCCAGTAAGGAGAGATATGACGTAGGCGACACGAGCAGTGCTCCTGGCGTAAGTGTTGGGCTGGAGAGAAAACACAATATCACACTGGGTGAGGAACGAGCGGCATTCAGTGGGCTCCCCAGAGTAACACGGCGGGTTATTGATTCTGGGCTCCGGAGATTCGAAAGCCCTGGAAGTGGCCGGTGGATCGAGGCGGAGATGGTGAACCTGTTCTGTGAGATTGGAGACTTGGGTGGCCAGGGTCTCAACGGCATGTCGAGCAGCAGACAATTCCTGCTCGTGTCTGCCTAGCATCGCTCCCTGGATCTCGACGGCTGAGTGGAGAGGATCCGAAGTCGCTGGGTCCATTCTTGGTCGGATTCTTCTGTTACGGTGCGTGAATGAGGACCCAAAAGCGAATTAACAAAACAGAGTATCTTTAATTACAAAACAAAACGTAGGCTCAGACGGACAGGCAGATTCCGACAGGACAGGACAAGGTTACAGGAACACGACGATGGTCTGGTTCAGGCATGAATGACACAAACAAACAAACAAGAATCCGACAAGGACAGGAGCAGAAACAGAGAGAGATATAGGGACCTAATCAGAGGGAAAAAGGGAAACAGGTGGGGAACGGGGTGAATGGGTAATTAGGAGGAGACAAGGCACAGCTGGGGAAAAGAGGGGGAGAAAAGGTAACATAACAACGACCAGCAGAGGGAGACAGGGTGAAGGGAAAGGACAGAGACAAGACAACATGACAGTACATGACACTAACATTAGATAATTAACCCAGAGATCATTTTTTTTAATGATGACATTTTTTTAGGATAATATTGCAGATAGATTGTGGCTTCTATCAGTGTAATTGTCTGCATCATTTCCAAAACACATTTAAAAAAATATATATATATATTTTTTAAATATGTTTTCCTTCTTTATTACTTTCCCTTAACCCTGCCACCCCTCCCCTAATTGGAGTAAACTAATAAAATATATTTTCCTTCTTTATTATTTATGGGAACCATACAAAACACCAATATAGAAATATTGAACTAGAACACCCCATAGTCACGCCCTGACCTACTACACCATAGAGAAACAAGGGCTCTCTATGGTCAGGGCGTGACAGCCTGTTGTAAAATAAATATGTTTAGCATATTGCTGTCATTTGTTGGGTACGTTAGGTGCTAGCTTTTCTTGGTAATTGATGCAATATAGCGTGTTCAAAACGTTTGTGAAGGTTCAAACCATTTCACAAGTGTTTTGTTTCATTCTGTTGGGCCATTTTCTTTGGCCAAACGTTGTGTTTGCTGCAATATAATATCCTGCTTGTATTTTCCCCATAAATAATGGCTTGACTTACTTTTGATATTACCCTAATAAAGTTGGGAAACTTTTATGAAGGTTTGTTGTGGTGTGGCTACTAGCCGATTATACTGCAAGCCTATGGTATGAAGGCAGGGCGCACAGGTGCTCCAACTGATTTCCGACAGTTTAACTTTTTTTAATGTTTAATGTTTTTGGCCTATCAGTTACTCCTATAATCTAAAAATATAATGCTTATCTTTATAAAAAATATTCTAATTGAAAATGTACATATTAGGTTCCTCCTGCTTTTTTAAATGTTAATACAGTGGACGCCTAATCCAATAGGCCTTGTAAGCAATGCCCGATGCATTTAGTGCTCAAATCTCCAACAGCTGAATCGTGAGGTGAACAATTATTGTTTTAGGAAAGTAAAAACCAATGAAACAACAGGCTATAAAGTTTTGCATATGCAAAACATTGGAACACAAGGAATGGTGTTTTTGTACAGTGCCTTCAGAAAGTATTCATACCCCTTGACTTGTGTTACAGCCTGAATTCAAAATGTATTCAGTATAATTTTTTTCACCCATCTACACACAATACCCCACAATGACAAAGCGAAAAGTTGTTTGCACATTTATTGAAAAATAAATACAGAAATATCTAATTTACGTAAGTATCCACACCCCTGAGTCAATACATTACCTTTGGCAGCGATTACAGCTTTCAGTCTTTCTGGGTAAGTCTCTAAGAGCTTTGCACACCTGGATTGTACAATATCTGCACATTATTTGTTTTGAAAATTCTTCAAGCTCTGCCAAGTTGGTTGTTGATCATTGCTAGACAGCAATTTTCAAGTCTTGCCATAGATCTTCAATCCAATTTAAGTCAAAACTGTAACTAGGCCACATAAAGTGAATTTCTTAGTTCACTTTAGTTCCTTATTGCAAACAGGCTGCATGTTTTGGAATATTTTCTATTCAGTACAGACTTCATTCGTTTCGTGTCATTTATGTTAATATTGTGGAGTAACTACAATGTTGTTGATCCATCCTCAGTTTTCTCCTATCACAGCCATTAAACTCTGTAACTGTTTTAAAGTCACCATTGGCCTCATGGTAAAATCAGTGAGCGGTTTCCTTCCTCTCTGCCAATTGAGATAGAAAGGACACCCGTATCTTTGTAGTGACTGGGTGTATTGATACACCATACAAATTGTAATTCATAACTTTACTATGCTCAAAGGGATATTCAATGTCTGCATAGATCCCCTTCTTTGCGAGGCATTGGAAAACGTCCCTGGTCTTTGTGGTTGAATCTGTGTTTGAAATTCACTGCTCAATTGAGGAATTGTAATTGAGAATTGTAATTGTATGTGTGTGGTACAGAGATGAGGTAGTTATTCAAAAATCATGTTAAACACTATTATTGCACACAGAATGAGTCCATGCAACTTATTATATGACTTGTTAAGCACATTTTTACTCCTGATCTTATTTAGTCCTGCCGTAACAAAGGGGTTGAATACTTATTGACTGAAGATATTTCAGCTTTTCATTTTTATTCACTTTGTGTGTAGACCAGTGACGCAAAATCTCAATGAAATCCATTTTAAATTCAGGCCGTAGCACAACAAAATGTGGAAAAAGTCATGGGGTGTGAATACTTTCTGAAGGCACTGTAATTAGTTACCATATAGATGGCTCTTCTGAAGAGGTAAGAAACAATCTAGCATATTGTTTTTTTTATCAAAATCTTGCTTTAGTTTTGTAGGGCACTGTCCATGGATAGATAGAGTGCAGTGGAAATTTCACGCCAACCTATCACTTCTTGGTCAAAAGAATTATAAAGAATTTAAAAGTTTGTGTGTATTGTGGTATAGCGTGATATAAACAGAATTCAATATATTTGTCAGAATGGTGGGTGTAGCTGGTGTATGCAGTCAGGCACAGGAGAGCAGAGAATTGGGAGCAACGTAACTTTAATCAGAATAATGAATGGTGCTAAGTAAAACAATACACTTGCCCAAACACAAACATCAACCCGTACAGCATGACGAGGTACTCATAATGGCCTGATGTGGTTCTAAACACCGTCTTCCCCTCGTCTCCCTCCCGGATACGCACCAGGTTGTAAGCGCTCCTGAGATCTAGTTTAGTGAAGAAGCGCGCCCCATGCATTGACTCAATCGGCGTGGCGATAAGAGGTAGCTGGTAACTGTACCTCACAGTGATTTGATTGAGACCTCAATAGTCAATGCACGGGCATAGACCTCTATCCTTCTTCTTCACAAAAAAAGAAACTAGAGGAGAAAGGTGAAGTGGAGGGCCGAATGTACCCCGCCCTGCGAATGTACCCTGCCCCAGAGATTCGGAGACATACTGTATGTTTCCATAGCCTCCGTCTTCTCTTACGACAGGGGATACACATGACTCCTGGGAAGTGCTGCGTCTACCAGGAGATTTATCGCACAATCTCCCCGTCGATGGGGTGGTAATTGAGTCGCCTTCTTTTTACAGAAGACAAGAGCCAATTTGGCATATTCAGAGGGGATGCGCACGGTGGAGACCTGGTCTGGACTTTCCACCGTAGTAGCACCGACGGAAACTCCTAAACACCTCCCCGGGCACTTTCGTGACCACCCCGTGAGAGCCCTCTGTGGCCATGAAATAATGGGGTCATGACAGGTCAAACAGGGTAGGCCCAGCACCACGGGAAACACAGGATAATCAATAAGGAGAGATTCTCCTTGTGACCCTCCTGCGTAACCATGCCCAGTGGAGCGGTGGCCTCCCTAATTAGCCCTGACCCTAATGGTCGACTATCTAGGGTGTGCACAGGGAAGGGCATGTCCACAGGAACAATGGGGATCCCTAAACTATGGGCAAAGGATCTGTCAATAAAATTTTCAGCTGTGCCTGAATCTACGAGCGCCTTATGCTGGGAATGCGGGGAAAAATCAGGAAAATTAATAAACAAAAACATGTGAGCAACAGGGGGCTCTGGGTGAGCCTGGTGCTGACTCACCTGGGGTGACACGAGAGTGCCCTGCCTGCTGCCTCGTCTCCCAGAGGAACCTCACCAGCACCGACCGGCAGTGTGCCCTCTGCGGCCACAGATGGTGCATGGAACGGCCCCTCCTCTGGTCGCCCTAAGTGCAGCACCTCCCAGCTTCATGGGCGTTGCAGCGGTGGTGCTGTGGGATGGAACCAACAGACCCCGATCTGGACATCTGTGGGTAGCCAGCAGGTTATCCAACTACAACTGTAGTGATCGATCAGGGCCCTGTCGTTCCATCCCGCGCTGGCGGCCAGGGTCCGAAAGTCCAACGCAAACTCCTGAAAAACAGGTGTGTAGAAACAAAGACAAAACAAATGGAAAATTAAAAGTGGATCGGCGATGGCCAGTAGACTGGCGACGCCGACCACTGAGCGCCGCCCAAACAAGGAGAGGAACCGACTTCGGCTGAAGTCGTGACAATAATTCCAATGAAAGAACCCAAATCACACCCCTGGGTATAGCTGGATATTGGTACAGTGTATTTCATCATAGAACTGGATACATTAGATAATTTTTTTCTTGGTAGCCTATTGGACTTCGTGGTTGTAAATGGAACCATATGTATTGGAAACGTGTTTGAGTTTGATTCACAGAAGTGTATTGTGCATCACAACGTGTTGATGAACTCATGAGCAGCATGATTTTTCATGTCTGAAGCGGTGCTATAGGCCTATTGATTTGTCAAGACACCTGAGCATGACTACATCACTGTAAACTGTTTTGGTTATTTGGATCTCCATTCGCCTTTTGTTTACTGCATTTGTTTACTGTTAATGTAACTAGCCTGAATATACATTGTGTCATGTCTTTATCAATCTGATATTTTGTTTACTGCATTTGTTTACTGTTAATGTAACTAGCCTGAATATACATTGTGTCATGTCTTTATCAATCTGATATTTTGTTTACTGCATTTGTTTACTGTTAATGTAACTAGCCTGAATATACATTGTGTCATGTCTTTATCAATCTGATATTTTGTTTACTGCATTTGTTTACTGTTAATGTAACTAGCCTGAATATACATTGTGTCATGTCTTTATCAATCTGATATTTTGTTTACTGCATTTGTTTACTGTTAATGTAACTAGCCTGAATATACATTGTGTCATGTCTTTATCGATCTATTTTGTTTACCAGGCTTACTACTTGGTACCGCTGTTTTGTTCTGTTCCATTCGTTCGCATTCACAGTTATGTTGGTATTCTAAGCCAAACTGCTATTCAGCATGTATGAATATCTAGGCTGCTACGTTTAGCATTTAGTTTACATTATTTTGGTAAGACAGTCTGTACAGCTGTATTCACATAGGCTGTTTGTAATAGGTGAATTACCTTATTTATCTTGTAGCCTATATTCTTTACCAAAACGGCCTTGCGTTACTGTGTAGGGCGCTGTCCATTTAAGCTGATACCACGCATCGGAGATTGGTGTGAAATCTGTAGTCTACCTGTTACTTCAAAATAACTATATGATCTTAGAGTCTCAGCATTTTAACTTTATGTTTATAGTGGTATAGCGTGATATAAGCAGAATTCAATATAATTCCAATGCAAGAACTCCCAAAAATATTTATCCCTCACCAATTTCAACTGCCAGCTTTTAGTCACTTTATCCTGGTGCCCGGTCTGGATATCATATGAGCATGGCGTAAATCATGGCAAAATGTGTCAATTTCAGGAAATGTGCTTTAAAATGTCAATGTTTTCTCTCTACCTCATGGCAAAACATATAAAATTGCAGGATATTACCTTTGAAATCTCGCTTAGGGCCTCCAAAACGCTACAGGCAGCACTGCTCATACCAACCTATCAGGCATGACATCCAACCATGTTTCATCATTCTGTTGCAATAATGCATAAAAACAACACTGGTCTATAATAATTCTTAAAGCTAGAACCGCAGAAGAGAGACATTTTTAGATTGGTAAGGGATATTCCAAAGTGGGTTCCCTCTCCAACAGACCTAACTCAGGAATCCATTATTAGAACAGCCCCCCCCCCCCCCCCCCCCCCCCCTCACACACACACACACACAAAGATGTATCAAACAATTGTTCCATTGTTTGATAAGGAATAACACAAATACAAAGAATTTCCAGACACTGTCCTCAAATGGAAAGTGAAGATCTGCTTCTGAGTGTTCTTCTCCAGGGCTTTCCCAATGACAGGTTGAATATACAGTATGTTACTCAGACCTGACTTTTGATGTCTTTATAAAATGTGTCTATCAGGTTTGACCTAGCTTGACTGGCTGTTTAACCCACTGTCTAACGCTGTCATTTAACCTGGTACGGCTTCATTCAATACACTGGGGCCGAAAGGAGATTAGAGAAGTAGAGGGTAAAGCTGCTGACCTGTGTAGGGACTTAGTGAGCTGTGTGCAGGACAACAGTGTCCGTCCCTGGGGAGCGGGCGGCCAGGACATGAAGTAGCAGGTCTGCTTCACAGCAGCAGTGATGAATGCTAACTCAGATGGGATCGATAGTAGATGATGAACGGGAGGTGCTAAAGTAAAGTGTCATACTTGTTTTATGTCTGCAGCGTTCTAAAACTGAAATTGATGAGGTCCAGACGCTTGTCCTTGTAGACACATTATGGCTTCATATTATAGATGGTGTTCGCTACCAGACAACCATACCAGGAGAGAGAATTGATATTGGTTAAGCATTTTGACACCTACAATCGATTAGTGAGCTTTCATGTTTTCCCCAATTGTTGGAGTAGATAAATGACCCTTCTCATGAGCATTCCCTCCCTAGTGCCATAACTCCACTGGCGTTTTAGCCTCTGTGGTCACCCTGACACAACCACGTTTTAATGTCTTACCATGGTTATGAACATATAAGTAATGTCAGTATGTTGATAAATGGTAGGTTTGTGTCAACAATGTATCAGCAACCAAAGTCATTATGTAACCCAACAGCTGGTATGTAACTCAGGTCCAACACACCTTTTCCTGAGTGGTTGGACAGGCAGAGATCACAGAGGGACACAGACTAAGTTGATACTGGATTAGGGGACGGGAAGAATGTTAAACTCTAGGAGAATCTGACCCATCACCCCACTACCTCTCCCCCTCCTTCCCTGTTTCCCCCTCATTCTCCCCCCTTCACTTCTCCCTCTATCCTTTCTCCCTCCCTCTCATGCAGGACTTCAGGGCAGCAGTGTTGGAGGCGGTGGGGGAGGATGGGGAACGTGTGGTGGAGGAACAGAGGCTGGGGGAGATACTGGGCACGCTCCCTGAGGTCTACATACTCCACAGCAACATCCTCACCGAGCTGGATGCACGCATCAGACAGTGGTGAGACATACAGTAGATAAACACAGTGGGTATATGACAGTCTATATGCACTCATAGATAAATACATTTCAAGCACATCAAGTACAATGATTGTAAATGGTATATTACCATACTGTATGTTTGTCAAATCAAATTGTGTTTGTCACATGCGCCGAATATAACGGGTGTAGACTTTACTGTGAAATGCTTACCTACGAGACCTTACCAACAATGCACAGTTAACTAAAAATACAAATTCTGACATGAGTAATAAAATACACAAGAATGGAGCTATATACAGGGAATACCAGTACCAGATCAATGTGGAGCTATATACAGGGAATACCAGTACCAGAACAATGTGGAGCTATATACAGGGAGTACCAGTACCAGATCAATGTGGAGCTATAAACAGGGAGTACCAGTACCAGATCAATGTGGAGCTATATACAGGGAGTACCAGTACCAGATCAATGTGGAGCTATATACAGGGAGTACCAGTACTAGATCAATGTGGAGCTATATACAGGGAATACCAGTACCAGATCACTGTGGAGCTATATACAAGGAATACCAGTACCAGATCAATGTGGAGCTATATAGGGAGTACCAGTACCAGATCAATGTGGAGCTATATAGGGAGTACCAGTACCATATCAATGTGGAGCTCTATACAGGGAGTACCAGTACCAGATCAATGTGGAGCTCTATACAGGGAACACCAGTACCAGATAAATGTGGAGCTATATACAGGGAATACCAGTACCAGATCAATGTGGAGCTATATACAGGGAGTACCAGTACCAGATCAATGTGGAGCTATATACAGGGAGTACCAGTACCAGATCAATGTGGAGCTATATACAGGGAGTACCAGTACCAGATCAATGTGGAGCTATATACAGGGAGTACCAGTACCAGATCAATGTGGAGCTATATACACGGAATACCAGTACCAGATCAATGTGGAGCTCTATACAAGGAGTACCAGTACCAGATCAATGTGGAGCTATATACAAGGAATACCAGTACCAGATCAATGTGGAGCTATATACAGGGAGTACCAGTACCAGATCAATGTGGAGCTATATAGGGAGTACCAGTACCAGATCAATGTGGAGTTATATACAGGGAGTACCAGTACCAGATCAATGTGGAGCTATATACAGGGAGTACCAGTTCCAGATCAATGTGGAGCTATATACAGGGAGTACCAGTACCAGATCAATGTGGAGCTATATAGGGAGTACCAGTACCAGATCAATGTGGAGTTATATACAGGGAGTACCAGTACCAGATCAGTGTGGAGCTATATACAGGAAGTACCAGTACCACATCAATGTGGAGCTATATACAGGGAGTACCAGTACCAGATCAATGTGGGGCTATATACAGGGAGTACCAGTACCAGATCAATGTGGAGCTATATACAGGGAGTACCAGTACCAGATCAATGTGGAGCTGTATACAGGGAATACCAGTACCAGATCAATGTGGAGCTATATACAGGGAGTACCAGTACCAGATCAATGTGGAGTTATATACAGGGAGTACCAGTACCAGATCAATGTGGAGCTATATACAGGGAGTACCAGTACCAGATCAATGTGGAGTTATATACAGGGAGTACCAGTACCAGATCAATGTGGAGCTATATACAGGGAATACCAGTACCAGATAAATGTGGAGCTCTATACAGGGAATACCAGTACCAGATCAATGTGGAGCTATATACAGGGAGTACCAGTACCAGATCAATGTGGAGCTATATACAGGGAGTACCAGTACCAGATCAATGTGGAGCTGTATACAGGGAATACCAGTACCAGATCAATGTGGAGCTCTATACAGGGAATACCAGTACCAGATCAATGTGGAGCTGTATACAGGGAATACCAGTACCAGATCAATGTGGAGCTGTATACAGGGAATACCAGTACCAGATCAATGTGGAGCTGTATACAGGGAATACCCGTACCAGATCAATGTGGAGCTCTATACAGGTTGTAACAGTACCAGATCAATGTGGAGCTATATACATGGTGTACCAGTACCAGATCAATGTGCAGGGGTACGAGGTATTTCAAGTAGATATGTGCATGAAGGCAGGGTAAAGTAACTAGGCATCAGGATAGACAATAATAAGAGTAAAATAAAGAACACAGCAGCAGCAGGAAATGATGAGTGTAAGTGTGTATGTGTGTTTATTCAGTAGCTCAGGAGGTATTGACATGTTTCTCTGGCCATAATTCAATAATTTACCCATCAACTGGTATTCAATAACTTACCTGTCAACTGGTATTCAATAACTTACCTGTCAACTGTTATTCAATAACTTACCTGTCAACTGTTATTCAATAACTTACATGTTAACTGTTATTCAATAACTTACATGTCAACTGGTATTCAATAACTTACATGTTAACTGGTATTCAATAACTTACATGTTAACTGGTATTCAATAACTTACCTGTCAACTGGTATTCAATAACTTACCTGTCAACTGGTATTCAATAACTTACCTGTCAACTGGTATTCAATAACTTACCTGTCAACTGGTATTCAATAACTTACATGTTAACTGGTATTCAATAACTTACATGTTAACTGGTATTCAATAACTTACATGTTAACTGGTATTCAATAACTTACCTGTCAACTGTTATTCAATAACTTACATGTTAACTGGTATTCAATAACTTACATGTTAACTGGTATTCAATAACTTACATGTTAACTGGTATTCAATAACTTACCTGTCAACTGTTATTCAATAACTTACCTGTCAACTGGTATTCAATAACTTACCTGTCAACTGGTATTCAATAACTTACCTGTCAACTGTTATTCAATAACTTACCTGTCAACTGTTATTCAATAACTTACCTGTCAACTGGTATTCAATAACTTACCTGTCAACTGTTATTCAATAACTTACATGTTAACTGGTATTCAATAACTTACATGTTAACTGGTATTCAATAACTTACATGTTAACTGGTATTCAATAACTTACCTGTCAACTGTTATTCAATAACTTACATGTTAACTGGTATTCAATAACTTACCTGTCAACTGGTATTCAATAACTTACCTGTCAACTGGTATTCAATAACTTACATGTTAACTGTTATTCAATAACTTACATGTTAACTGGTATTCAATAACTTACCTGTCAACTGGTATTCAATAACTTACCTGTCAACTGTTATTCAATAACTTACCTGTCAACTGGTATTCAATAACTTACCTGTCAACTGTTATTCAATAACTTACCTGTCAACTGTTATTCAATAACTTACATGTTAACTGGTATTCAATAACTTACATGTTAACTGTTATTCAATAACTTACCTGTCAACTGTTATTCAATAACTTACATGTTAACTGGTATTCAATAACTTACATGTTAACTGTTATTCAATAACTTACATGTTAACTGGTATTCAATAACTTACATGTTAACTGGTATTCAATAACTTACATGTCAACTGGTATTCAATAACTTACATGTTAACTGTTAGTCAATAACTTACCTGTTAACTGGTATTCAATAACTTACATGTCAACTGGTATTCAATAACTTACATGTTAACTGGTATTCAATAACTTACATATTAACTGGTATTCAATAACTTACATATTAACTGGTATTCAATAACTTACATGTTTTCTGGTATTCAATAACTTACATATTAACTGGTATTCAATAACTTACATATTAACTGGTATTCAATAACTTACATATTAACTGGTATTCAATAACTTACATGTTTTCTGGTATTCAATAACTTACATGTTTTCTGGTATTCAATAACTTACATATTAACTGGTATTCAATAACTTACATATTAACTGGTATTCAATAACTTACATGTTAACTGGTATTCAATAACTTACATATTAACTGGTATTCAATAACTTACATGTTAACTGGTATTCAATAACTTACCTGTCAACTATTAGTCAATAACTTAAATGTAAACTATTATTCAATAACTTACCTATCAACTATTAGTCAATAACTTAAATGTAAACTATTATTCAATAACTTAACTGTCAACCAATCCGCCAAACCTCAACATGATTCTATTCCCCATCACCAGGGAGGAGAGCCAGCAGGTGGTGGATGTGATCCTGTCTCGTCAGGAGGAGTTTGCTGTGTTCGCTACCTATATCTCTAAGTACGACCGCAGCATGTCCCTACTGGCAGAGAGCTGTAAACTCAACCCTGCCTTCCATGACATTGTCAAGCAGTTTGAGGTAAGAGGCCGGACTTAGTTTGAGCTTACAGACTACTTATTAAAGTGGAAGTCCTCTAACTAAAAACTCAATGTGAGTTTATAGTCTGTAAATTAACCTCTCAGAAAAATCAGTCCTTAGGCTGTACCTGCCAGTCTCATGCAGGTTTCTGTATGAGCAGAGGGATTTACTATAACAATGTCTTTATTCAGGCAGGAGTTCCCTGTTCCATTTTTATAGCAGCTTTAGTTTGTTATCCAGACTCCACTGGGAGTCAATGGCCTTTCCAAACTCTATTCTGATCTGCTCTCCTCTATGGGACTGACCTTTTCAATGCGCTACTCTCATGTTTGATACCTTTCACAGTCCGAACACATACCTTTTTGTACTGTGAATCCCTTTATCTTGGCTGTCAACAGAACGTACGAAGTAGTATCTGAGAGGATGTCTTCAAACTATATGCACAACTCCATAGTAAGCAAATGACTCCTCCGTTGAGTAGGGAGATATGTAATCAAGGCCCCTAATGATGATGATAGGAACCATTAACCATGGCAGAGGATATTAAACATGCTCTCAGATAAGACCATTGGGATGCAACAATGGATTTCTCATTTCCACTCCAGGCATGGTCTGACCTATAGACTTGATTCAGTGCTCATATAGTGGAAATCTCTCACATGCTCCAGGTTACCTAGCTTACCCTGTTAAGTCCTATTGATAGGTAACGGTAGAGTTAGCAGTTCGACTTTTAGAATGCTTGTTTATCTTTGTGCAAGAATAATGCACTATTTCTATATTAAATTGACCTTTGTGTTATGAAGTAATTCAATTAATTTACCCCATTAAATTGAATCACCTCAAGATTCATTATATTTATGTTAATTTTGGAAATTAGTCTTGGCTCTACATGCTACCAAGATTCTACCCAAGACCGCCCACAGATATGCATAACATACTGTTTCTTGCATATTTATCAAATAGCGGTTCCTCACCATATTTTGATGCATAGTGATTGGTGGACATAATGATTCTACGCATCTCAATGGTGATTAGGATCGCAACCCGACAAGGAAGCAACTGTCTCTGAGCTCATGAATATTCAGGAGCAGCTGCCCTCACCAGAGATACTGTGGTTCCACAGGACTATGATAGGACAAGCAATGTAGGTGAGAGAGAGCGAGAGAGAGAAAGAGAGAGGCAGAGGCAGCAGCAAAAAAATTATCCTGCATTCATGGACATTTTTGTAGGGGTTTATGTTTTTTGTAGGAAAAATCAAGTCAAATTTCAAAGTGGAAATTACAAACTTCAGAAGCCTTTTTAAACCTCAAATACACAGGAAATCCTGCAACATGGGGATCAAATTAAGATCGTACATCTGTAGATAAAATCGCATTTTCAGTAAATGCATGACAGAAACAAGCAGAAAGCAAATCTAGGGTTTTTTGCTCAAATATGAACACTGAGGAATATTATGAAGATGAATGTTATTCCTAGTTAAAAGCTTGTACTAGAAATAACATCCCCTCTGCCTGGCTGTGTAGCGGTGTGGGGACTGCCAGGGGACTCCATCTGTGTGACCTCCCCGTAATGTAACACACAGGGCTCTCTGGGACAGTAGAGACCAATGTCACAGACAGACAGTTGAGAGAGACAGTAGGCCTTGTTTATCCTACTATTTATCCTGCTATGGCAGTTTAGCCAGTGATCAATGCAGGAAGTGGTTGTTATTATGTCAGATGACCATGTAGATGATTTATGTATACTTTATATCTCTTCCTAATTGGTTTGTTTTTGTTGTTAATTTTGATAGCTTAAAGGAGTTTGTCCTTCATATTATTTCATCTGCTCTCTCTCTCTCTTTCTCCCTCCTTCTCTCTCTTTCTCTCTCTTTCTTTCTCTTTCTTTCTCTCTCTGGCTCTCTCTCTCTCTCTCTCTCTCTCTCTCTTTCTCCCTCTTTCTCTCTTTCTCTCTCTTTCTTTCTCTCTCTCTCTCTCTCTCTGTCTCTCTCTCTCTCTCTCTCTCTCTCTGGAAGTGGAGGGTTAAGCTCTTTAAGCATTGGTCCAGCAGTCTTGTGTTGTGGGGTGTAATTTCATTGTGGATGTGGTGATGACAGTGATGAAGTAGCTACGGGCTGTGATCAGATCACCATAGGACCTTACAGGATTAGCCCCTCTTCAGCCAATTTGTTGTTTACTGTGCTGCTGTGTACTGTGTGTGTGTGCGTGCGTAGGTGTGTGCGTGCGTGTGTGTGTGTGATGCAGCAGGTGCACAGAGAGAGATAAAGACAGTGTGATGGTGTGAAATCCCAGTATAGGCAGCTGGGCAATGAGGCAGACACAAGCTAATTAGAGATGCAGCCTCCTTTACAACTCCCCAATTAGATCAGCTGTGTGTGCAGCCAGTGAATCAGCTGGCCGTGTGTGTGTGTGTGTGTGTGTGTGTGTTTGTGTGTGTGCGCACTGGTGAACTGCAGACATCTTCTCTCTTTGGCTCACTAACCCAAACAACTACTCACTAATTATCGTCTTTGGCTCACCACAGAAGCCACTTCCGCCTTTCAATTCGATCACAATTTATATGAACAAGCGACACTTGAGGAGCTGGTGTTCTGTCAGTAAGGTTTTTTGAAGGGATGTTGTTATTGAACAGGAAGGGGAACATTTGAAGGGTAATCCAAAGATAAAGGAAACCACACTGAGCGAATGCATTGTAGTATTTTATTGGGATTTTCTTCCCGGGGTCCGAACAGGAAACAAAACAACAACATAATATACCTAATATAATATACATAACACTACATAAAATACATAACACAACATAATACTACATAATGGTATATAATACTACATAATATCCTGCCTCTGCCTCATGCTTCAGAAACAGTAGATGGCTCCTGCCCTATGAGCCGTTCCGGGTCGCACTAGCCAAGGCTCGTGCAAGGCCACCCTCCTATATATTAAAATGCATAATACAGTACAACATGTATCAAAATGTCTGTCTCTTCACAGTCCTTGTTGTGCCGTAAGGTGTTCTTTTATCTGTTTTTTCATCTGTTTTTATTGCTAGCTTGAGTTACCTGGGGTGGCTGAGATTTCCATGTAGTCATGGCTCTATTTAATACTGTGCATTTCCCTGCCTCTTTTCTGGAGCTGGGGACTATGAAGAGACTGCTGATTGCATGTCTTGTGTTCTACCGATGAGTGTCTGAACTATGTGCCAACTGCTTGAACAGATGGTTCGGTAGCTTCAACACCTCGCACAAAGACCAGTAGTGATGAGGTCAATCTCTCCTCAACTTAAGAGCCAAGAGAGATTGACATACATGTTATTGACATAACACTGAGGTCTGGGACCTATTTCCATTGTGGTCCTCTTGAGACAAGATGGCTAGACAAGATCGAACACAGTGAAATAATAAAACAAAAACAGAGAAGAAGAACATCTATCTCATCATTCCAGTTACATCATAGGGGTTATTCATATGGGCACAGAGGACATGAAACATATTTTTACTTTATTTTTAAAGCTGCCCAGAGAGGACGTTGTTTTTATGGGCAGAGGCAACTCATTCCATTCTGAGGCTCTAGTATACAAGAAAGTACCTTTCCCAACATTACTCCTGAACCTGTATAAGCACTCATCAGCAACACCTGATGTGGTGCTGTGATTGTGTGCATCCCTAACACGAGGAAAGTATTCAGATATCTGGGCGCAGGACCATAAACACTCCTGTAAACCAAACCTAGTCTAATCTGGGACACCCTAGCCTCAACAGGCAGCCAGTTTAGTTCCTGAAAGCAGCTCCTGCCTATGTCTGTATGTGATCTCTCCTTCAATACATCCCTGATCTGCTTATTCTGGGCTATGAGTTGCCTCTGCCCATAAAAACTATGTCCTCTCTGGGGCGGCAGGTAGCCTAGTGGTTAGAGCGTTGGACTTGTAACTGAAAGGTTGCAAGATTGAATCCCTGAGCTGACAATGTAAAAATCTGTCGTTCTGCCCCTGAACAAGGCAGTTAACCCACTGTTCCTAGGCCGTCATTGAAAACATGAATTTGTTCTTAACTGACTTGCCTAGTTAAATAAAGGTAAAATAAAAATATCTGGAGCTTCCCCTTCATGCGTTTAGATAAGCCCCCAAACCAGGAAGTACTACCATAGTCAAAATGGCATTGAATGAGGGCAGTAGCTAGCACTCATGGAGTCCTTATCAAGCAGCTTGGACTTTCTAGCCAAAACTTAGTCCTGGCATTAACCTTCCCTAGCACTTTATTGGCCATGCTCACACCTCCCAAGCTTCCATCTAGGATACATCCCAAGTTGCTAACTGAAGTTTTAGTAGTCAGCACATCGCCCCATAATTCCACACTAATTTCAGAGGAACTACTGAACTTAGGTCTGGATCCAAAACTAATTGCTTCAGTTTTCCCTAAGTGCAGAGATAGCTTATTATCTCCTAGCCATTTGCTAATGTTAGTAAGCTCTGTGCTAAGTATGCTCTCCAACATAGTTTTACTTTTGTGAGACGGCAGAAGTGTGGAGTCATCCGCATAAAGAAAAAGATGGCAAGAACAAGCATCTTTCATATCATTAATATACAATAAAAACAGCAAAGGCCCAAGCACACTACCCTGCGGAACGCCACAACTCATTAGTTTTGCCTGAGACAGTGAACCATTAACTTCTACTACTTGCTCCCTTCCTGATAAATAGGACTTTACCCAGCCTAGAGGAATACTACTTAATCCCAGTGCCTCCAGTTTGGATATTAGGAGACAGCGGTTAATTGTATCAAAGGCCTTCTGTAGGTCAAGCAGTACCATTCCACAGAGATTTCCCTCATCAATCTCTTAGCTGATGAAGTCAGTCAAGTAAAGTAGACATGAATCAGTGGAGTACGTTTTTCTAAAACCAGACTGAAAATAATACATTACACCCTGTTTGTTAACATATTCATACATTTTGCTCATGTACAACTCTCTCCAGGATCTTTGATGTTACACAGAGGATAGATACAGGCCTATAATTCCCAGGGTCAGACTTTATCCCCTTCTTATACAGAGGTATAATATTAGCTTGTTTCCAAGATGGCGTAGCAGTGCAGACGTGTTTTGTTGGTCCTATCGTGTGCTTCTGTATTTTTCGTATTTTTTTTTCAATTTTATTTTCAATCTCTTTTCCATTTTAATTCAATTATACCTTCAGGTAACCTGCCTCACCCAATGTGATACGGAACCACTATTATTTAACATTTTTAGAGAACCACCTAGCCATCAGAAGCTAACCAGCTAATTAGCTACAATATATTTAGTCATTGTTAGCCACTGCTAGCGGCCTTTACCTTCTACACACAGATACCAGACCTTTTTTTTCAACCTGGATAATACTCGCCAGTCTACCAGTATCGGACTGTCTCTCCACTACAATGCCGGATTCCTGCCGTAATCCCTGGACCATTACTCCTGATCTTCACAGCTAGCTAGCACCCACCGAGTTACCCAGTACCGAAGCTATCCCTGAGGCCCAACTCCCGGCCTACTCAGTTGTTCACCCGGACTCCACCCAAACACGGCTAGAACCCACTACTCCACTGGATCCTTGCCGTAAGCTCTGTACCTTGGCACCGGATCACCGCTGCTACCGAGTGGCTGTAGTGGCTAACGCCCCTGCCCCGAAGCTAGCACCAGTTAGCCGTGAGCCAGGCGCATCTCTCGGCTAGCAAACTAAATTACTACAACTACAATACCTCTTTCGCCATCTGGCTTGGATCCTTTGTCGACACGGCGCCCCGCCGCACCACCACGACTGATCTGCCGACGAATACTCCATCCGCTGTGCCTTCAACCGGCCTCTGTCGGACGTCGGAGCAGACGTTTCTACTAGCCCTGGGCTACTAACTTAGACACCGCGTCGCCCGCATGCTAGCGGGCTAGATAGATAGAACTGCCAAAGGAGACAGCCTCCAGCTGAAGAACTACAGGAAAGGTATGATCTCTGTAATTGCAAATAAAGGTTTCTGTACCAAATATTAAGTTCTGCTTTTCTGAATTATCAAATACTAATGTCAATAAAGTGCAAAATAATTACTTAAAAATCATACAATGTGATTTTCTGTATTTTTGTTTTAGATTCCGTCTCTCACAGTTGAAGTGTACCTATGATAAAAATTACAGACCTCTACATGCTTTGTAAGTAGGAAAACCTGCAAAATCGTCAGTGTATCAAATACTTGTTCTCCCCACTGTATATCCATCCTGCCCTGCCTTTCTAAAGTCTTTGAAAGCCAAGTTAATAAACAGATCACTGACCATTTCGAATTCCACCATACCTTCTCCGCTGTGCAATCCGGTTTCCGAGCCGGTCACGGGTGCACCTCAGCCATGCTCAAGGTACTGAACGATATCATAACCGCCAGTGATAAAAGACAGCACTGTGTAGCCGTCTTCATCGATCTGGCCAAGGCTTTTGACTCTGTCAATCACTGTATTCTTATCGGCAGACTCAACAGCCTTAGTTTTTCTAATGACTACCTCGCCTGGTTCACCAACTACTTTGCAGACAGAGTTCAGTGTGTCAAATCGGAGGGCATGTTGTCCGGACCTCTGGCAGTCTCTATGGGGGTACCACAGGGTTAAATTCTCGGTCCGACTCTTTTCTCTGTATATATCAATGATGTCGCTTTTTCTGCGGGCGATACCCTGATCCACCTCTACGCAGACGACACCATTCTGTATACTTCTGGCCCTTTCTTGGTCGACCCCATAACTCTATATAATACTTCTTGACTTGGTTGCTTCCATACAAACCAGAACTGGTGGGCAGCTTGCTAACCAGCTTGCTGGCAACAGAAGTAAAAAAAATTGATGAATTCATTGGCAACCTCTGCTTTTTCATATACAGTTGAAGTCGGAAGATTACATACACCTTAGCCAAATACAATTAAACTCAGTTTTTCACAATTCCTGACATTTAATCCTAGTAAAAATTCCCTGTCTTTGGTCAGTTAGGATCAGCACTTTATTTTAAGAATGTGAAATGTCAGAATAATAGTAGAGAGAATTATTTATTTCAGCTTTTATTTCTTTCACCACAATCCCAGTGGGTCAGAAGTTTACATACACTCAATTAGTATTTGGTAGCATTGCCTTTACATTGTTTAACTTGGTTCAAACATTTTGGGTAGCCTTCCACAAGGTTCCCACAATAAGTTGGGTGAATTTTGGCCCGTTCCTCCTGACAGAGCTGGTGTAACGGAGTCAGGTTTGTTGGCCTCCTTGCTCGCACATGCTTTTTCAGTTCTGCCCACAAATGTTCTATGGGATTGAGGTCAGGGCTTTGTGATGGCCACTCCAATACCTTGACTTTGTTGTCGTTAAGCCATTTTGCCACAACTTTGGAAGTATGCTTGGGGTCATTGTCCATTTGGAAGACCCATTTGCGACCAAGCTTCAACTTCCTGACTGATGTCTTGAGATGTTGGTTCAATATAGCCACATAATTTTCTCTCCTCATGATGCTATCTATTTTGTGAAGTGCACCAGTCCCTCCTACAGCAAAGCACCCCCACAACATGATGCTGCCACCCCCGTGCTTCACGGTTCGGATGGTGTTCTTCGGCTTGCAAGCATAACCCTTATTCCTCCAAACATAACAATGGTCATTATGGCCAAACAGTTCTGTTTTTGTTTCATCAGACCAGAGGAGCAGTCTGGCTTTTTTATGGCGGTTTTGGAGCAGTGGCTTCTTTCTTGCTGAGCGGCCTTTCAGATTATGTTGTTATAGGACTCATTTTACAAGCAAAGAGGCACTGAGTTTGAAGTTGGCCTTGAAATACATCGACTGGTACACCTGCAATTGACTCAAATGATGTCAGAAGCTTCTAAAGCCATGACATAATTTTCTGGAATTTTCCAAGCTGTTTAAAGTCACAGTCAATTTAGTGTATGTAAACTTCTGACCCACTGGAATTGTGATACAGTGAATTACAAGTGAAATAATCTGTCTGTAAACAATTGTTGGAAAAATGACTTGTGTCATGCACGAAGTAGATGTCCTAACTGACTTGCCAAAACTTTAGTTTGTTAACAAGAAATGTGTGGAGAGGTTGAAAAACGAGTTTTAATGACTCCAACCTAAGTGTATGTAAACTTACGACTTCAACTGTACCCTGATGTTCCGTCCAATACTGTTTAGTTTGTTTTTGGTAGTACTACTACAGCCTAGTTCCTTAAATGATTTCCAAATCTTTTTAGGGACTTTTTTGTTCTCAATTATTTTCTCAGCAAAGTAACCCCTCTTAGCTTCATCCATCCTGCTCTGTGCTTAATTTCTGTGACGTTTATATAGGACAAAATCGCGCTGCTCTTGAGAATAGAATCTCATGATTAAACCAAGGGCTAGATCGCTGCTTTACCCTGACAAGTCTAATGGGAGCCATCACATTCACAACATCAAGTAATCTACATTTAAAGACTTCCCAGGCACTGTCTACCCCTACACTATCTAGCACAGGTGACCAGTCAATTTTTCCCACTTCCTGCCTAAACTTTTCTACACAGTATTTTTTGATCCTCTGATTCTAACGGTTTTGTGACACTTAAATATATCTTCAAAAATCCTCCTCCAAAATGTAATAAAATGATCACTGATTCCATAGACTATTACTCCACACTGTGATATTTTAGATTTATCAGACACCAATATTAAGTAAATCATACTTTGCACTGTTTCACATATCCTGGTGGGATATTTTATCATTTGGGTCAGAGCAAGTGATCTACAAAAGTGCATAAATACATTGTGGGTTGGGCTATTCTTTTTGCAGACATCAGTATTGAAATCCCCTAACAAAATGATTTCCTTCAACAGGGAATCATTACAGTTTGACAACACAATTTCAAAACCTTCATAGAATGCATTCTGCTTGGGCGGCCTATAACACACCCCCAACAAAATCGGCTTGGTTTTGGGAAGGCAGATATCCAGCGAGACAATCTCCAGATTAGCGTTTAAATCTGATCTGACGTTAAAAGCAATGTCTGATCTTACAAACGCACATATCCCCCCACCGTTCCGATTCCGATCCTTCCTGACAACAGAGTAATTACCTCAATCTATCTCAATTTCTCAGTCACAAAAAGATGAATCCAACTATGTCTCAGTAAAACATAAGACACCCACCTCTGATTTTCAAACCAACAGGCGTATCTCATCGATCTTCGGTAGTAGGCTTCGGCGTTGAAGTGCACAAAATGTAAGCCCTTCTCCCCAAAGGCCTCATTGAATTCCCGATCCACTTGTAACTCGCCTCCCACTGCGCTGCCATCTTCCCACTGCACTGCCTCCGGTGGCCTCTCTGTTGCCATGGAGCACCCCTCCCCAGGTGCTACTCCATCGTCCTCACCACCGTGTCCCCCGTCACTCGCCTCTGGTGGCCTCCGCTCCGCTGTGGACCCCCCCCCCCCCCCCCCTCCGGTGCATTCTCCACCCTCGGTAAGTCCTCTGTTCCTACTCCACCTTCAATGCTCACATGCCCCACGGGTACAGCACACAGACAGCAACGGTAAGCTTCATTGACCCCATGCCCAAAGCTAGGATCGCTGCATTTTAAATGAATCCACTGCACGCATTCCAAACATACCAAAGTTTTGCTGTTACTCTTTATCCACCGTTCGCAAGAGGAGGATGGGTACATAGGCCGTTTGATGGGTTTCGTGATAAAGTGAGGTCCAAGGCATTGATGGATATCACCCGATAAGAGAAGGCATAGAGTTATTTTAAGATCTCCACCATTAATTTGAGATTTCAGACTGGCTTTCAGTGATCGTTTTGGTTTGTGCCAAGGTGCTATGAAAGTTTGGTGTTTAACATTCCTTCCAAATCCGAAGTGCTGGATGCCATCAAAAGTGTTTGCATGACTGAGAAGTTGCTGAGAATGTACTATTCTTTCATCTAAATTGCAGATGCAATTATTTCCAGTAACATTTAAAACAAACACATAAAGTAAAAGTGCTGCCACCATGCCGAACTTGCCGGTCGCCATCTTGTCATTAATAAAAACAATAATGGCCCTAGCCAGCTGCCCTGCAGTACACCACACTCAACTGAATTTGCATTAGAGAGGCTTCCATTAAAGAAAACCCTCTGTGTTCAATTAGATAGGTAACTCTCAATCCATGATAAGGCAGAGATTGAAAATCCATAACACCTACGTTTTCTCAGCAATAGGTTATGATCAAAGCTATCAAAAGCTGCACTGAAGTCTAACAAAACATCTCCCACAATGTTCTTACCATCAATTTCTTTCAGCCAATCATCAGTCATTTGTGTCAGTGCCGAGCATGTTGAGTGCCCTTCCCTATAAGCATGCTGAAAGTCTGTTGTTCATTTGTTTTCTGTAAAATAACTTTGTATTTGGTCAAACACCATTTTATTCCTAAAGTTTGCTAAGCGCTGGTGACAGGCTGATTGGTCGGCTGTTTGAACCATTAAAGGCTGCTCTGCTATTCTTGGGCAGCGGAATGACCTTTGCCTCCCTCCAGACCTGAGGGAACACACTGTTTTCTAGGCTTAAATTGAAGATGTGGAAAACAGGAGTGGCAATGTGTTCTGCTACTAACCTCAGAAATGTACCATCCAGTTTATCGGTACCAGGTGGCTTGTCCTTATTTGTTGATAGCAACCATTTTTTCACCGCTTCCACACCCACATTGCGGAACTCAAAACTACAATACTTTCATTATTTGGTCCATTATGCATGAATATGAAGGCTCAGCGTTTTGTTGTTTTCCATGTCTTGAAAACAAAAAAGTTATTAAAGTGGTTGGCAATATCAAAGGGTTTTGTGAGGAATAAGCAATCTGCCTCAATGAAGGATGGAGCAGATTTACCTTTTTTGCCTAGAAATTCATTTAAAGTACGCTAGAGCTTTTTACTGTCATTCTTTATATAATTTATCTTTGGTCCATACTATAGTTTCTTCTTCTTTTTGTTTAGTTTAGTAATGTGATTTTTCAATTTACTGTATGTTTGCCAGTCTGCTGTGATGTCAGAATGATTTGCTATTCCCTTTGCCTCATCCCTCTCAGCCATACAGTTTTTCAATGAATCTATCCATGGGTGTTTTGCAATTCTAACAGTCTGTTTCTTAATGGGTGCATGCCCATCAGTAACCAGAAGAAGCAGTTTCATTAATGCATCAAGTGCTGCGTCAGGTTGTTCCTCATTAAACACATCAGCTCAACAAACATTCAACATAGGTATTATTGCAAAACCTCTTGTATGATCACTTATGCATAATTTTAGGTCCAGTCTTTGGAACGTTGTTTTTTCTAGATATTATATTAGGATCCCTACATCTGATGGATTTGGATAATGCTTTAGAGCAGATTTCTGCAGCATTAATAAAGATGTGATCAATACATGTGGATAATTTAGCTCCTGTTCTGTTTGGAAATACCCTGGTAGGTTGACTGATAACCTGAACCAGATTGCAGGCATCAGTTATAGCTTAAAGCTTATTTTTTAGTGGACAGCTTGATGACAACCAGTCAATATTTAGGGCATTCAGAAAAGATATCTCTCTGTTGATATCACATACATTATCTAGCATTTCACACATATAGTCCAAATACTGACTTTTAGCACTCAGTGGTCTATAACAACTTCCTATGAGAAAAGGCTTTAGGTGAGGCAGATCAACCTGTAGCCATATTACTTCTATATCATCTGACATGAGATCCTCTCTCAGCCTACCAGGAATCTGACACTGGACATACACACTGTTGGAACACCTCCTCCGTTTCCATGTATATCTTTCCTGTATGCTCTATAACCATGTGCATGTACTACTGCATCATCAAAGGAATGGTCTAAATGTGTTTCAGAGATGGCCAGAATATGAATATTTTCTGATGTCAGTAAGTTGTCAATTTCATGAAACTTGTTCCTCACGCTACATCGGTTATGGGTCGCTTGCTTGTTTTTGGTGCTATTCTGAGAGGCTGATCTGAGGTAGACATGTCAGTCCACAGTGGGCTTCTTCCTAAAGGCAGACAGTTTCAGTGCAAGTAGTGAAATTCAATTATATGGGCATATGATTATTACTGACAATACCCTCAGAGCTAACAGTTAAAGGATCATAGATTAGGTTGCTTACATTGACTCCAGTTCTATTTATCTGGGATATAATCTGATTTCCATGTCCTCTGTTGGTTATTATGACAGAGAGGACTGGAGCCCTACCAAATCCAGACCATCAGTCTCCTAAGCAGGCTGCTATGTTGATAGAGATAATCCTGGAAAGGGCCTTTAGAGAGAGAGGGAGTGGAATAAAAGAGAGGGAGAGTGAAACAGAGAGAAAGAGAATGTAGCTGATTAGAGGGGGGGTTGACACTAGAATCCTGCTTCCAAAATGTTGCTCTGCCTCTTCAAGGCTCCATCTCTGATAATGAAGCCAAAGGTGTGTGTTGGCTCCTAATTCTCCCCTTTACAGGGTAAGCAATATTATCTCACCAGCATGTGTGTGCATAGGTATGCGTGAGTCTTGCGTGCATGTGTGTGTTCCACAGTCACCCAGTGTAAATTAAGGGATCAGTCCCGTGGGGTGTTCTCTCTCCCTCTCCAATGAGGAATGGGGCTCTATTAGATTAGGAGGATCCTCAGTCAGTGCTGATGTGTGTACCTGCTATGCTCCCACACTCTTAGAAAAAAGGTACTATCTAGAACCTGAAAGGTTATTCGGCTGACCCCATACAATAACCCTTTGAAGTACCCTTTTTGGTTTCCAGGTAGAACCCTTTACACATCGGATTATATGTAGAACCCAAAGGAGTTCAACCAGGAACTTAAAGGGTTCTTTGTACCTGGAACCAAAAAGGGTTCTCCTATGGGGACAACCGAATAATAATTTTGGGAACCCTTTTTTCTAAGGAGGTCACTGCTCTGGGCCCTCTGTATTATAGACCTCTGGGACTGGGAATACAGATCTGTCAGACACAATTATCCCCTGATGGATTTAAAAACAATCTTTCTCTTATTGTCTTTTTCTCCCTTCTCCCCTTAAGTAATTCCATAGGGCAGAAGAATAGGGTCAGTTCAGAGGTCAGGTTGGTGGTCAAACGAGGTCACTTGGGTAGAGTAGTGTGTGCATTGTATTATCTATGTGCTTGTGTGAGGTTGTGTGTTTATGTCTCTGTGTGTGTGTGTATGTTCCACAGTTAAGAATGCGAGCATGTATTAACCTGACAATGTGTTTATGTGTTCAGAAGCAGGGCCCAGATGGACCTCAGTTCCCACTGCGGCATCAGCTGCTGCAGGTCATTGTGAGAGTCCTCCAGTACCGCATGCTGCTCACAGGTACCCTACACTCACCTCATGATGTACTATTGTAATACTAACTTTCATGTGCATACCCTATCATGGCTCTCCACCTTGAATAGTGTTTCAGTATGTGGCATTCTACACCTTATTAACCAGTTTATGTTTTTGACTAATTTGTCTGTGCCATCATTTTTTCTAGATTACTTAAACAACCTTTCCCCTGATTCTAAAGAATATGAGGATACACAAGGTATAGTCTTACTCTGTAGACTCTCCAATATACTTCAACAACTATTTGTTTCTTCAGCAGTCAAACACACACACACACACACACACACACACATACACACACACACACACACACACACACACACACACACACACACACACACACACACACACACACACACACACACACACACACACACACACACACACACACACACACACACACACACACACACACACACACACACACACACACACACACACACACACACACACACACACACACACAGGCTGTTAGATATAATATCAGAGGATAGTTGTTCCGGGACAAACAAAGCTGTGTATACTCCCAGCATATTGATGTGCATTAACCCATTCTGTTTCTCTCTCCATTCTCTGCTTCAGCTGCCTTAGTAATCGTGTCAGAGGTGGCAGACCAGGCTAATGACAATCTCAAGCAAGGGGTATGTCAGTGTGTATGGGTGTTTCTGTATTTATTTCAGACTACTGTGTACATTTGTTCATTCAAGTGTTTGCTAGCGGTATACATGACAGCTCAGATTTCAGGTTTTCCCTGTGTAAATCCTTCTTCATTCTGGATGACAACACTATTGTGAGTGAAACCACGTCAATGATCTTGGAGACGCCTGTCTCTTTACTTTCACTGGGCTCTGTTGCCTATTGATTAATGAGAGGGTGAGGAAAGATGATGTCATCAAAAGATCCCAGGTGCATCGTAAACAAAGGGTGCAGTGTGAGAGAAGACATGACGTATATTTTGAAACACACAAACACCCTCACATAGATCATCCTGAAACAGATCATCTCTCCCTTCTCTCACATAATCCTTACCATCTCTCCCGTCTCGCACATAATCCTTACCATCTCTCCCGTCTCTCACATAATCCTTACCATCTCTCCCGTCTCGCAAATAATCCTTACCATCTCTCCCGTCTCTCACATAATCCTTACCATCTCTCCCGTCTCTCACATAATCCTTACCATCTCTCCCGTCTCTCACATAATCCTTACCATCTCTCCCGTCTCTCACATAATCCTTACCATCTCTCCCGTCTCGCACATAATCCTTACCATCTCTCCCGTCTCTCACATAATCCTTACCATCTCTCCCGTCTCTCACATAATCCTTACCATCTCTCCCGTCTCTCACATAATCCATACCATCTCTCCCGTCTCGCACATAATCCTTACCATCTCTCCCGTCTCGCACATAATCCTTACCATCTCTCCCGTCTCGCACATAATCCTTACCATCTCTCCCGTCTCTCACATAATCCTTACCATCTCTCCCGTCTCTCACATAATCCTTACCATCTCTCCGTCTCTCACATAATCCTTACCATCTCTCCGTCTCTCACATAATCCTTACCATCTCTCCCGTCTCTCACATAATCCTTACCATCCCTCCCGTCTCTCACATAATCCTTACCATCCCTCCCGTCTCTCACATAATCCTTACCATCCCTCCTGTCTCTCACATAATCCTTACCATCTCTCCATCTCTCACATAATCCTTACCATCTCTCCGTCTCTCACATAGTCCTTACCATCTCTCTCGTCTCTCACATAATCCTTACCATC
Organism: Oncorhynchus mykiss; assembly: GCF_013265735.2. Taxonomy (NCBI): domain Eukaryota; kingdom Metazoa; phylum Chordata; class Actinopteri; order Salmoniformes; family Salmonidae; genus Oncorhynchus; species Oncorhynchus mykiss. The sequence continues at coordinate 72,513,194 of NC_048581.1, forward strand.
TCTCCGTCTCTCACATAATCCTTACCATCTCTCCAATCTCTCACACAATCCTTACCATCTCTCTCATCTCTCACATAATCCTTACCATCTCTCCGTCTCTCACATAATCCTTACCATCTCTCCCATAATCCTTACCATCCCTCCCGTCTCTCACATAATCCTTACCATCTCTCCCGTCTCTCACATAATCCTTACCATCTCTCTCGTCTCTCACATAATCCTTACCATCTCTCCGTCTCTCACATAATCCTTACCATCTCTCCCATCTCTCACACAATCCTTACCATCTCTCTCGTCTCTCACATAATCCTTACCATCTCTCCGTCTCTCACATAATCCTTACCATCTCTCCCATAATCCTTACCATCCCTCCCGTCTCTCACATAATCCTTACCATCCCTCATGTCTCTCACATAATCCTTACCATCTCTCCCGTCTCTCACATAATCCTTACCATCTCTCCCGTCTCTCACATAATCCTTACCATCTCTCCGTCTCTCACATAATCCTTACCATCTCTCCCGTCTCTCACATAATCCTTACCATCCCTCCCGTCTCTCACATAATCCTTACCATCTCTCCCGTCTCTCACATAATCCTTACCATTCCTCCTGTCTCTCACATAATCCTTACCTTCTCTCCATCTCTCACATAATCCTAACCATCTCTCCGTCTCTCACATAGTCCTTACCATCTCTCCCGTCTCTCACATAATCCTTACCATCTCTCCGTCTCTCACATAGTCCTTACCATCTCTCGTCTCTCACATAATCCTTACCATCTCTCCGTCTCTCACATAATCCTTACCATCTCTCCCATAATCCTTACCATCCCTCCCGTCTCTCACATAATCCTTTCCTTCTCTCCGTCTCTCACATAATCCCTACCATCTCTCTCGTCTCTCACATAATCCTTAACATCTCTCCGTCTCTCACATAATCCTTACCATCTCTCCGTCTCTCACATAATCCTTACCATCTCTCCAATCTCTCACACAATCCTTACCATCTCTCTCATCTCTCACATAATCCTTACCATCTCTCCGTCTCTCACATAATCCTTACCATCTCTCCCATAATCCTTACCATCCCTCCCGTCTCTCACATAATCCTTACCATCCCTCCCGTCTCGCACATAATCCTTACCATCTCTCCCGTCTCTCACATAATCCTTGCCATCTCTCCCGTCTCTCACATAATCCTTACCATCTCTCCCATCTCTCACATAATCCTTACCATCTCTCCCGTCTCTCACACAATCCTTACCATCTCTCTCGTCTCTCACATAATCCTTACCATCTCTCGGTCTCTCACATAATCCTTACCATCTCTCCCATAATCCTTACCATCTCTCCCGTCTCTCACATAATCCTTACCATCCCTCCTGTCTCTCACATAATCCCTACCATCTCTCCATCTCTCACATAATCCTTACCATCTCTCTCGTCTCTCACATAATCCTTACCATCTCTCTCATCTCTCACATAATCCTTACCATCTCTCCGTCTCTCACATAATCCTTACCATCTCTCCCATAATCCTTACCATCCCTCCCGTCTCTCACATAATCCTTACCATCCCTCCCGTCTCTCACATAATCCTTACCATCTCTCCCGTCTCTCGCATAATCCTTACCATCTCTCCGTCTCTCACATAATCCTTACCATCTCTCCCGTCTCTCACATAATTCTTACCATCCCTCCCGTCTCTCACATAATCCTTACCATCTCTCCCGTCTCTCCCATAATCCTTACCATCTCTCCCGTCTCTCACATAATCCTTACCATCCCTCCCGTCTCTCACATAATCCTTACCATCTCTCCCGTCTCTCACATAATCCTTACCATCCCTCCTGTCTCTCACATAATCCCTACCATCTCTCCATCTCTCACATAATCCTAACCATCTCTCCGTCGCTCACATAGTCCTTACCATCTCTCCCGTCTCTCACATAATCCTTTCCTTCTCTCCGTCTCTCACATAATCCTTACCATCTCTCCGTCTCTCACATAATCCTTACCATCTCTCCCGTCTCTCACATAATCCTTGCCATCTCTCCCGTCTCTCACATAATCCTTACCATCTCTCCCATCTCTCACATAATCCTTACCATCTCTCCCGTCTCTCACACAATCCTTACCATCTCTCTCGTCTCTCACATAATCCTTACCATCTCTCCGTCTCTCACATAATCCTTACCATCTCTCCCATAATCCTTACCATCCCTCCCGTCTCTCACATAATCCATACCATCTCTCCCGTCTCTCACATAATCCTTACCATCTCTCCCGTCTCTCACATAATCCTTACCATCTCTCCCGTCTCTCACATAATCCATACCATCTCTCCCGTCTCTCACATAATCCTTACCATCTCTCCCGTCTCTCACATAATCCTTACCATTTCTCCCGTTTATCATCTCTCTTTTTTCCCCCTCTTTCTCTTTATCTCTCCCTCTCTTACTCAAACACACACTGACTCCCTCCACGAATCCTCTTCACTATCTCCCCCTCCCCGTCACACACACACGGGAATCCTCTATCTGCTCCACTCCCTTCTGGATCCCTTTATCTGCTCCACTCCCTTCAGGATCCCTCTATCAGCTCCACTCCCTTTAGGATTACTCTATCTGCTCCACTCCCTTCAGGATCCCTCTATCTGCTCCACTCCCTTCAGGATCCCTCTATCTGCTCCACTCCCTTCAGGGTCCCTCTATCTGCTCCACTCCCTTCAGGATCCCTCTATCTGCTCCACTCCCTTCAGGATCCCTCTATCTGCTCCACTCCCTTCAGGATCCCTCTATCTGCTCCACTCCCTTCAGGATCCCTCTATCTGCTCCACTCCCTTTAGGATCCCTCTATCTGCTCCACTCCCTTCAGGATCCCTCTATCTGCTCCACTCCCTTCAGGATCCCTCTATCTGCTCCACTCCCTTTAGGATCCCTCTATCTGCTTCACTCCCTTTAGGATCCCTCTATCTGCTCCACTCCCTTTAGGATCCCTCTATCTGCTCCACTCCCTTCAGCTTCCAGCAGCACATCCCTTTACGCTGCCCTCCTTCTCATTCACAAACAGACAAGGAGAGTTTCTTTCTTTCTCCATCTCTCACAGGAAAATCCCTCGTTCTCTCACTCTCCTATCTTTGTCTCTCTCTCGCCCTTTCTCTCTGACACACAGGAGAACTTGCTGCGGCTGGTCCACATTGAGTACAGTGTCAGAGGCAAGAGAGATCTACTCAAGCCAGGAAGGGTGAGATCAGTCTGCCTCTCTCCTCTCCATCTCTGGACAGTGTTACTCTGTTCCACAAACATAACATAAACAGTGAATAATAGCAATCTCAGACCGTGGCCTACTAGGATTCCCACACAGGAACTAAAAGCCCAGTGATACTACAGTATAGGCAGCCCCTCTTGCTAACATAATCTCTGTTTCTCTGTGTGTTTGCAGGTGTTTGTGAAGGAAGGCACACTAAGGAAAGTGTCGAGGAAAAGCAGACAGCCCAGACACCTGTTTCTGGTAACTACAACCTATCTAACTACTATGCTCTCCTTGTATCATTAGAACTATAACTTCACTATCTACAGTGCCTTGCGAAAGTATTCGGCCCCCTTGAACTTTGCGACCTTTTGCAACATTTCAGGCTTCAAACATAAAGATATAAAACTGTATTTTTTTGGGAAGAATCAACAACAAGTGGGACACAATCATGAAGTGGAACGACATTTATTGGATATTTCAAACTTTTTTAACAAATCAAAAACTGAAAAATTGGGCGTGCAAAATTATTCAGCCCCTTTACTTTCAGTGCAGCAAACTCTCTCCAGAAGTTCAGTGAGGATCTCTGAATGATCCAATGTTGACCTAAATGACTAATGAATGCACCTGCACTGTGATAGTCTCAGAGGTCCGTTAAAAGCTCAGAGAGCATCATGAAGAACAAGGAACACACCAGTCAGGTCCGAGATACTGTTGTGAAGAAGTTTAAAGCCGGATTTGGATACAAAAAGATTTCCCAAGCTTTAAACCTCCCAAGGAGCACTGTGCAAGCGATAATATTGAAATGGAAGGAGTATCAGACCACTGCAAATCTACCAAGACCTGGTTGTCCCTCTAAACTTTCAGCTCATACAAGGAGAATACTGATCAGAGATGCAGCCAAGAGGCCCATGATCACTCTGGATGAACTGCAGAGATCTACAGCTGAGGTGGGAGACTCTGTCCATAGGACAATAATCAGTATATTGCACAAATCTGGCCTTTATGGAAGAGTGGAAAGAAGAAAGCCATTTCTTAAAGATATCCATAAAAAGTGTTGTTTAAAGTTTGCCACAAGCCACGTGGGAGACACACCAAACATGTGGAAGAAGGTGCTCTGGTCAGATGAAACCAAAATTGAACTGTTTGGCAACAATGCAAAACGTTATGTTTGGCGTAAAAGCAACACAGCTCATCACCCTGAACACTGTCAAACATGGTGGTGGCAGCATCATGGTTTGGGCCTGCTTTTCTTCAGCAGGGACAGGGAAGATGGTTAAAATTGATGGGAAGATGGATGGAGCCAAATACAGGACCATTCTGGAAGAAAACCTGATGGAGTCTGCAAAAGACCTGAGACTGGGACGGAGATTTGTCTTCCAACAAGACAATGATCCAAAACATAAAGCAAAATCTACAATGGAATGGTTCAAAAATAAACATATCCAGGTGTTAGAATGGCCAAGTCAAAGTCCAGACCTGAATCCAATCGAGAATCTGTGGAAAGAACTGAAAACTGCTGTTCACAAATGCTCTCCATCCAACCTCACTGAGCTCGAGCTGTTTTGCAAGGAGGAATGGGAAAAAATGTCAGTCTCTCGATGTGCAAAACTGATAGAGACATACCCCAAGCGACTTACAGCTGTAATCGCAGCAAAAGGTGGCGCTACAAAGTATTAACTTAAGGGGGCTGAATAATTTTGCACACCCAATTTTTCAGTTTTTGATTTGTTAAAAAAGTTTGAAATATCCAATAAATGTCGTTCCACTTCATGATTGTGTCCCACTTGTTGTTGATTCTTCACAAAAAAATAGTTTTATATCTTTATGTTTGAAGCCTGAAATGTGGCAAAAGGTCGCAAAGTTCAAGGGGGCCGAATACTTTCGCAAGGCACTGTAATATTTCAGTTTCACACATGGTGGTTATTCTGATCATAGAAGGGTGGCGTGTCGTCCAGGCTGGTAGAGGCAATCAGATATAGAGGGAGACATGGCTAGGCAGAGAGTTGTAAAGCGGGGAGGCCTAGAGAGGCAGAATGTATTGGGGGGCAGGAGGACAAGGCTACAGGGCCCCACCACACCCAGCCAGGGACCTTCCTCTCTCAGGGCTTGTTTTCGAGGGCTCTGCTTACTCACAGGATGTTTGGTGTGGGTTACTGGATGCTGGCTTCCTGTGCAGAGAGGGGACTGACAGGGCTGTGAAGGCCAGACACTCTGTTGGATGGGGGGGAGACATAAAAACACAGTCTTAAGGAAGTAGATGGGCCAGAAGAAAAGTGTAGGAATTAATATATTGTGAAATTCAGTTGTTTCTTCAGCAGTCAAACACACACACACACACACACAGACACACACATGCACACACAGTAGTATGGACAATAACACTTTAAACACAAATCATCTGAACAATTCAAGAAAGAGAGAATAGGAATCAGAGAGATGGAAGATGAGAGGGAGAAAGGCCCATTGAGGAGCTATTTTCTTTCTCTGCTTCTTCACTTTCCTAGTGTCTTCATGTCTCTCTCTCCATGTCTCTCTAAACTGGGTTGTTTATGAGTGATGGTTGAGAGACTGATGTGTGTGTGAGTAACTGAGTAGCTCCTCTGGAGTAGATGGCTGGAAAGGGGCAGCAGGTATAATATATGGGCCTTTAAGGAAAGTCCAAACAGAGAGGATGAAAGCCATCACTCACTTAGTGAAACTGAGGAACAGCGCTCAACAACCATCAAGGCACTGTCATGGTAACCAAAGGGGAGTCTTAGAGAGGAGAGAGCCATGAGTGAAGGAAGGGATTAGGGGAGGATGGAGAAGAGAGAGGTACTGTCACACTGTCTTCCTCTCTTCTACTTGAAGCAGAAGAGAGGAAGAGAAACGTGTTGGGAAAGTGAATGTGTTATGCTTGGTCAAAATGGAATTTATAGGTTGTACTTGGTACACATCTCTTGCCTGGGGTCATTTTGAGCAATCTGTATGTGGTGAGTTTGCTACTGAGAGTGAGTGTGTGAGCCTGAGGCAGGGTGGCATAGGCCTGCAGTGTGAGCACCACTAGAGGTCACAGTCAGGATTGTAGGGTCACATCCTGTTTTGTCCCTGCTGAGCTTGTGTTGTTGTTGTGGTGGCTGGTTCCAGAGCCTCCATTCAGATCAGGCATGCTCTCAGAGCCTCCATCCAGATCAGGCATGCTCTCAGAGCCTCCATCCAGATCAGGCATGCTCTCAGAGCCTCCATCCAGATCAGGCATGCTCTCAGAGCCTCCATCCAGATCAGACATGCTCTCAGAGCCTCCATCCAGATCAGACATGCTCTCAGAGCCTCCATCCAGATCAGGCATGCTCTCAGAGCAGCTGGGAACTGGAAGGGAACGGGCAGAGAATTCCTGGATGTTGCCTTATGGGCCACGCAGGTTTTGAGCAAACATTATGTGTGACCAATGATGTCACCACTTTTGTCCCACTCTAAATAAGGCCCTTTAACATAATAGGCTGAAGTTCTGAGGATTACAGTATATTGGGTGTGATGAGCAAATAAACATTGGTGACTTTTTATAATGTAGCCTTTGTTGTGTGTTACATGGGAATGTCTGGTTTGAGGGGTAAGCGTGTGAATAATATGGAGATCCAAAGCTGTTTTTGTGCGACTCAGGAGATTCCCCATGAATTGCAAAAGCTTATAGTGCCCCCCTGTGGCATCAGAGATACACTAGCCAGATATTTGAATGAGATATACTGGCTAGCAGTCAGGCTTTCCATGCAAACAATAAGCTATGATTGTAACCATCTGCTTCTGTCTCCACTAGATGAATGACGTGATGCTGTACACCTACCCTCAGCAGGATGGTAAATACAGGCTGAAGAACACTCTCTATCTGTCTGGGATGAAGGTGAGTCCTCCCCCTCCTACAGAGATGACCTTCCCTGACCCTTCACCCCTGACCTCTGGCTCTGTCGTGTCTTGTGTGTGTGTGTGTGTGCTCACTGTGTGCTGAATGTGCTATGCTGTGCTGTGTGTCCTGTTCTCCCAGGTCAGTATACCTGTCATAGACAACGTGCTCAATGCCCTGAGGATCGAGGTGTCTGACGTCACCATCACCTTGTCAGCCAGGTGAGTCAAAGCAGAGGACACCTGTCTGGGGCTTTGTACAAGGCTTGTCCATTGGTTAGATACAGTATTTATGTACATATGTATAATTATGTGTACAGCCTCAACACATATCTGTTTCTGTGTCCCTAGCTCCTGTGGAGAGAGGGACGACTGGTTTCACACACTGAGTCGGGCCATAGCAGACCATGCTGCAGGCCTGTGTACTTTTGGTGGCCCCTGCAGTGAGGTAATGAGTTCACCCATGAATGACTCAGTACAGGACATACCATTGAAGCTCACTTGTATAACATTTTAAGTGTGAAATGTATGAAATGCAAATAAGGTTAATGTTATCGTAACATTGTTGTTATGTTATTGTAACATTGTCGTAGCGCTGTCGTAACATTGAGGTAATGTTGTTGTACCGTTGCAGTGACGTTGTTGTGAGAATGTGGTAACGTTGTGGTAATGTCGTTTCCCCATGCAGGGACGTGAGAAGCTGTGGATGGCCCTAGGGGAGGCAGCTCCAGTGCTGGTGCCCGTGTCTCATGTGATGATGTGTATGAACTGTACCTCTGACTTCAGCATGACCCTGAGACGCCACCACTGCAACGCCTGTGGGAAGGTGAGACACACACCTTACTGTAGGTGTCCCTCACTCCTACTGCTGCTTTAGGACCCCTCACTCACACTGCTGTTACAGGACAACATCCTGACCCCAGCCCAACCCACTGTGTTACATTATCCTGCCAGAAAATCGCTCTCTACCTATGCTTTAACACTCCCCGGATCACCCCTCTCTCTCCACTCTCATACCTGTTCTCTCTCTCTATCCAAACCCAGGTTGTGTGTCGTGCCTGCTCCAGGAACAGGTACCCTCTGAAGTACCTCAAAGACAGAATGGCCAAAGTGTGTGACCACTGCTACGCTGAGCTCAGGAAGATAGGTGTCAGTATCTCAGGGGCGTGTGGTAACTCCAGCCCCTGCACCCACCGGGCCAGTCGGCCCCTCTCAGCTGTGTTCCAGAGCCTACAGCCCCCAAGCCTGTGGAGAAGCCGGAAGAGCACCTCCCCTCTCAACCAGGTCTGCAATATTCATCACATTTGACCTTTGACCTATCTTTGTTGTCATGACGTTCTGCACTGATGCAGGCAGCTATGGTAGACCCTGCTAACTTCCTGGTGTTGACCTGTGAGTCTTTGTTACAGGTGGCATTGAGGGCTGAGGACTCGGCCATGACTGGCAGCCTGCAACGGCGTAAGAAGAGCAAGAGGAAGTGGAAGAGGCTGTGGTTCATCCTCAAAGACAAGGTGCTCTACACCTTCACAGCACGTGAGGTGAGGGGGCACAGAGTCTCCCACACCAGCCCCAAACAGAGACACATACACACACACACCCTTAATATACTCACATTATGCCTATACTATACTTGACTCTCTTAAAAGCTTCTACATAGTCTCTCTGTGCTCTCCTTCTCTTTCTTTTTTTGTACTGTTTATTGTGTTTTTGTATCAAGCTTTGTAGCTACCATTTCAAACAAGCAGTATCATTAACAACTGAACTCAAGAATACAATTGAGCCGTTAGTTTCCATGCTTCTCAGAATGTTTTACAAATATCATTGGTATATACAGCTGAATATGTGACTTGTCCCTTATGAATGTCCCTCCCTCTATCTCTATCTCTCTCTGTCCGTCTCTCCCTCCCTCTCTCTCTCTCTCTCTGTCTATCGCTCAACACAGGACAAGGTGGCATGTGAGAGTCTGCCCCTGCAGGGTTTCACAGTGAAGCTGACAGAGAGGCCAGAGGGTGAGGAGAGCTTCAACGTGTTTCAGCTCTACCACAAGAAGACTCTATACTACACCTTTAGAGCAGATGACCAGCACACTGCCCGCAGGTCAGGATAAATACACACACACGCACGCACACACAGGTCCATGGTGTTCATGTAGTTCACTTGTGTTTCACAGGTGGGTCAATGCCATGGAGGAAGCCACAGTGTTATAACATCTGCCTGTCTGCACAGACTGACCCTGCAGTGCATCACCTACCTACCTACGCTCTCTGTCCTGGTTTACAGCTGTCCCTCACAATGCCTAAATGGAATATCTATGAAAACTTATTTTCTCTTGAAGGACTTTGAATATCATTCTTATAATCCATCCCTTAATGCACTGGACCAATTCTCACTCTGGAAGAATACACGTCTCTGTGCAAGAGCATCTTTGACATGGATGCCATCTACAGGCAGAAAGAAGATCATGCAGACTCTGTGTGGGGCAAACATCCAAGCGTGAGGTTACTGCTTGGGAGTCTCTAAGGTGAAAACCTCTCAGATGAGTATACTGCATGCCACAACATGCCACAAATTCCGCTCCTGTGTCGGAAAGCTCATAGACAATGTGTTTTTACAACTTTTTCCATTGAAAGTCTCCAGTGCCATGTACATTCACAGACTTACCTTTACTTTCTGACTCTCCTTTTCTACCATGGATGTGTATGTACATAGAACAACTTGGGAGGGGTTTTGTTTTTGATATCATAGGCTTTTTGATGCTGTTTAAACAATACCAAGTTAATATGAACAGCTTATGAGAGTCATGTCATGTTTGGAATATATAGTGTAATATTCAATTCCCATATTTTGAAGTGAGATATAATAATTATTTGTACAGAAATGTTATTACATGATGTTACATCATGCCCAATGTATTTTCTGTACTCTATGTAAACGTACTTATTTTACACCGTAGGTTTACACCTGTAATAACAATGACAGAATGTGAAATGTTACAGACAGTATTAGTATTATTCAACAAAACATCATTTTGAAGTATATTTCATAGCTGAATGTATAGTTTTTAAACATTTTTAAAAGGGTGACTACATTTTTATGGGCCAATAGTCTCCACTTGAATGCAGTGTGTTATGGCTGAAAGAATGTGCCTGACGTGACGTTATTATCCTTATTATCATTCATTCAAATTATAATTCATCCGTTTTGGGGAGTAGTGAACTGCATGTAGTTTAACTAGTAATTTAACTATATTTTGCAGTAGCTTGGTGGTAGTTGAACTAATTAAAATACCTGACAGAAAACAGATTTAACATTCAGTTGATGTTTTCTATTTCCTGTCCAGTCATATGGTCTATCACATGAGATGTTTTCTATTTCCTGTCCAGTCATATGGTCTATCACATGAGATGTTTTCTATTTCCTGTCCAGTCATATGGTCTATCACATTAGATGTTTTCTATTTCCTGTCCAGTTATATGGTCTATCACATTAGATGTTTTCTATTTCCTGTCCAGTCATATGGTCTATCACATTAGATGTTTTCTATTTCCTGTCCAGTTATATGGTCTATCACATTAGATGTTTTCTATTTCCTGTCCAGTTATATGGTCTATCACATTAGATGTTTTCTATTTCCTGTCCAGTCATATGGTCTATCACATTAGATGTTTTCTATTTCCTGTCCAGTCATATGGTCTATCACATTAGATGTTTTCTATTTCCTGTCCAGTCATATGGTCTATCACATTAGATGTTTTCTATTTCCTGTCCAGTCATATGGTCTATCACATTAGATGTTTTCTATTTCCTGTCCAGTTATATGGTCTATCACATTAGATGTTTTCTATTTCCTGTCCAGTCATATGGTCTATCACATTAGATGTTTTCTATTTCCTGTCCAGTTATATGGTCTATCACATTAGATGTTTTCTATTTCCTGTCCAGTTATATGGTCTATCACATTAGATGTTTTCTATTTCCTGTCCAGTTATATGGTCTATCACATTAGATGTTTTCTATTTCCTGTCCAGTCATATGGTCTATCACATTAGATGTTTTCTATTTCCTGTCCAGTTATATGGTCTATCACATTAGATGTTTTCTATTTCCTGTCCAGTCATATGGTCTATCACATTAGATGTTTTCTATTTCCTGTCCAGTTATATGGTCTATCACATTAGATGTTTTTTTTTTTCTTGTAGGTGGATTTACTTTTTGCCTGAGAAATATGGATTGGTAAAAAGTTCCATTCGGCTATAGCTCTATATAAAACTGTAGATTTAAGGCGATTTGTCCTTGGCTTGAGTTGTTTTTGCCTGTCTGGTTTGGTGGTTATGCGTGTTGCTAGTATGCACTAATTGGACAGAAAAATACTGTGGTTTTTTGAAAATATAACATTCCTAAAGAAAATCAGAAGACTAGATAGTAATTTGTTTCTAACGTGAAGCCATGAGAGATTCTGATGCATTTTAATAAACTAATCTGGCAGCCCTGTTTAGAGCAATGAAGAGGTAATCTACCAGCCCTGTTTAGAGCAATGAAGAGCTAATCTACCAGCCCTGTTTAGAGCAATGAAGAGGTAATCTACCAGCCCTGTTTAGAGCAATGAAGAGGTAATCTACCAACCCTGTTTAGAGTAATGAAGAGGTAATCTACCAGCCCTGTTTAGAGCAATGAAGAGGTAATCTACCGGCCCTGTTTAGAGCAATGAAGAGGTAATCTACCGGCCCTGTTTAGAGCAATGAAGAGCTAATCTACCAGCCCTGTTTAGAGCAATGAAGAGGTAATCTACCAGCCCTGTTTTGAGCCATTTGGAGCTTTTTTATATCTTTCTTTGCGGCAGATGACCATATAACCGGACAGTGTGATAGGACCAGGGATTGACCATATAACTGGACAGTGTGATAAGACCAGGGATTGACCATATAACCAGACAGTGTGATAAGACCAGGGATTGACCATATAACTGGACAGTGTGATAAGACCAGGGATTGACCATATAACCAGACAGTGTGATAAGACCAGGGATTGACCATATAACTGGACAGTACTCTAAGTGTGATAAGACCAGGGATTGACCATATAACTGGACAGTGTGATAAGACCAGGGATTGACCATATAACCGGACAGTGTGATAAGACCAGGGATTGACCATATAACTGGACAGTACTCTAAGTGTGATAGGACCAGGGATTGACCATATAACTGGACAGTACTCTAAGTGTGATAGGACCAGGGATTGACCATATAACCGGACAGTGTGATAAGACCAGGGATTGACCATATAACCGGACAGTGTGATAGGACCAGGGATTGACCATATAACCGGACAGTGTGATAAGACCAGGGATTGACCATATAACCAGACAGTACTCTAAGTGTGATAGGACCAGGGATTGACCATATAACTGGACAGTACCCTAAGTGTGATAGGACCAGGGATTGACCATATAACCAGACACTACTCTAAGTGTGATAGGACCAGGGATTGACCATATAACCAGACAGTACTCTAAGTCTGATAGGACCATGGATTGACCATATAACCAGACAGTACCCTAAGTGTGATAGGACCAGGGATTGACCATATAACCAGACAGTACCCTAAGTGTGATAGGACCAGGGATTGACCATATAACCAGACAGTACCCTAAGTGTGATAGGACCAGGGATTGACCATATAACTGGACAGTACTCTAAGTGTGATAGGACCAGGGATTGACCATATAACCAGACAGTACCCTAAGTGTGATAGGACCAGGGATTGAGAGTGCTAGCTGTTACATACTCTGAACATTTTCTTCTAACAGCAATTCCTTTACCCATCTTAATAACAATATTATCTATGTGTTCTGACCATGATAAAGCTGCGTCCAACATGACGCTTAGTAGTTGTTGTTTTTTCACTACATGTATTCTATTCATCGACAAAGTCAATTGAGGGTCATCAGCAAATATATGTCTTGAACCAAATACAATACATTTAGTTTTAGAAATGTTCAAAACTAATTTGTTAATGTCAACCCACTCAGACACCATTCTTAGTTCACTGCTCAGTACATCTGTTAGCTCATTACATTCTGATGCTGCACTATACATTGTAAAGTCATCAGCATACATGACCACTCTTGATTTGTTCATTACTGAAGGTAAATCATTAGTAAAGATAGAGTAGAGCAGTGGGCCTAGGCAGCTTCCTTGAGGAACACCACAATGTATATCTTTAATATCTGAAAAGCTACCATTAAAGAACACGTTTTGATTTCTCCAGGATAGATACCATCCAGGATAGAGCTGCAGACTTAAAGCCATAACATTTGAGTTGTCCTAGTAACAGTTCATGATCAATTACATCAAAAACAGCACTGAAATCTAGCAACACCGCACCAACTTACTTCCTTTCTATCATCCATAATCTTTAACCAATCATCTGTCATTTGTGCTAAGGCCGTACTCGTAGAATGCTCTTCTTTGCATGCATGCTGGAAACCCGTTATCAGACCATTACATGAGAAATAATCCTTGTACAGATACAATTCTTTCCAATAATTTACTTAACACAGGCAGCAAGCTTATAGGATGACTATTAGGACAAGTGAATGGAGATTTTTTTATCCTTAGGTAGTGGAATACCTTTTGACTCTTTCCAGACTTCTGGGCACACCCCATACATAAAGCACTTATTAAAAATATGAGAGATTGGGGTCGATATTTGGTTAGCTGTAACTCTGTACCAGGTGACTTTTCATCCGAAAGAGACAACAGCATCCTTTCTACCTCTTCCCTTTCTACTTGATGAAATTGGAACCTGCATTGCCTCTCCTTCATGATACAATCTTTTATTTTATTGTAGTGGTGTAACTAACTACTGAAACTACACACTACTTGTTTTGCTAAAATAAATGAAAATATGGGGGAAGTAGGCAATCATTTCCTTTCCTTTTCGGCATCAGACCTGCGTAATTCTCACCTGGAATTTATTTTTTGGTATTTATTTATGTTAACATATGACCCTGACGTGATCTCTTCTTGCAATTTCTAGTCATTTACATATAATACTTCTTCACAAAGTAGTTTGGTAGTGAACTACTTTTTTAAAGTAATGTTACTTACGTAAAATATATATTTTAAGGGTATCTTTAGTGTAGCTTAACGTCTTTCTGTGTCAAGTAATTGGTGGCTTGGTAAACTATCTTTTCGGAGGAGCTTCCTCAACAGTACAATTAATTATGTCTTAAGTACCAATCTCTTCCAGGTAGATATAAAAAAAAAATGCTCTAAACTTAGCAAAGAGTCCTATTCATTTATATAACACACATAACATCCTATCACCTTAAATCCATGTGATTCCACTGTGTCTTTTTGCAATCACTAAAGAATATGTGGAGGTGCCATGTTGATGCCTTTTGGCATGCTGTTTATGGACTGTACTGTACAATTCATTAACAAGTAGGTTAATACCATAATCTAAACACTCTCGACGACATTGTATTATTATTATTGTATATAAATTACATATACAAAATTAGTCTATAAAAAAAAACTAATGCAAAGAAAATGGCAAAACTAAAAATACCTATATCAGTTTTAGCACCAACAGTCAATTTTCAAGAGAAACATTATTTGCCTTGTTTTAATTTTTTAGATGCTGATGACATCACTCTTTTCTAATTCTGCTTCTTTGAGATCATATGTTAACTGACTATCCTGTCAGGCTTGTCAGAGTACATTTTACAGTAGTCTGTTCAAAATGCAGCTTGTCATGCGTATGTCCTGTATATCTACACTTAGCCAATACATGTGTTCTTCATACCGGTGTTTATGGGTTATGTCAATAGTGTTATGGGATTATACCTCTAACATGCATATCATTCGGCATTGTAAATGTTGATGTACAGTATGTAGTTAAAAAGTACAGTAAATAAACTCATCAGAAAATTATTTCCTCTGTACTTAAGACAAAGAAAGAACGTATATTTGATCAGAATCAATAGTGTTGCAATAGATATGACAGAGTTACTGGGACTATATAAATAACAAAGTCAGGGGGATAAAGTCATAATAAACAAACTGATACCTGTGCAGGTGGTTCTCGAACCATATAGACTGTTAAAGAGTCACTTGAAATTAAGTTAAAACAAACACGTATCCCCTCTCTCTGATATGCAGGTGTATTTGTAGATCAAGAAATGGTTAGGCACACAACACTGTTGGTGCTTGAGCCCTGTCTACTGTCTAGAAATAGCAGTAGACCGAAATAGCCTGAGACCAGACCTGAGATCTGGAGAGGAAAAGACCTTAGATCTTTAGAGGGAGAGAAAGATCTGAGGGGCTGAGCACAGGGCGGGGTGGGGCAGCGTTCAGTTCAGTGGGTGTGCGTGGGCTGGCTGTGCCTCTCATCCTTGTCCTTGCAATCAAGGACGAGCTGCTCACACCCCACTTATACCCCTCTGTAACCCTTCACCTCCTGAGTCGGATTAGAAGTCCACTCCGAATCTTTCTTCTCCAAGGTGTCTTGGAGCAGCATAGGATAAGTTCAATTGCCTGGGTGGTACGAATGAAGGATCCAATTCAGGAAAGTCGTATTCCTATTGTAATGCTGGCGAGTTACCGCCGCTCTGATATCCAAAAGTTATTTCCGGCTGTACGTAATAACATAAAAAACATTCTGGGCTAATAATGTAAGAAATAACACACCAAAAAAAACAAAATACTGCAAAGTTGCTAAGGAGCTAGAAGCAGAGCTGCCATGTCTGTCGGCGCCATCTTGCTGGCCTGGTGTGGTGGCCTTCATTATTTCTCCCCCATCTGGCAGACATTAGGAGAGAGGATAGACAACTTATAATGCAAGCTATAAGATACAACAAGTAATAAAAGACCACATGATGGAGTTTTGTAATATTGCGAACCTGTATTTAGCACATCTTACCTGATTGATGTCAGATGGGTTGACGTTGCTCTCCTGGGACAGAAAACATGAGCGCTGGAACGTTTCCCAGTGGCCAAGGGCAACATTTGTCATCGGTGCCTTATAGTAGGCCTCTAGGCGCAATGTCAGCAAGGACCCGCATTTATGCCTCCACAAAGTTGTGTGGTTCCCTCCCGATAGCTGAGTGCTCAACACTCACGACGACTGAACAGTTGATCTAAGTAGGCTGTGAATTTCTTGTACCTGTAATTAGGGTAAAGTAATTGAACAATGTCTTGTACTATTGCATATTGCTGACAAAATAAGGGAAAGTGTTTCCCCAAATAACAACATATCCCAAACAAGGACTGGGTACATTTATATAAGACTAAAACTGACCAGCAAGTCTTGGTTTTATCATTAAAAAATGACTGAACAAAGCACAAGCTAATAGATCACACCTCATTATACTGTTATACTACACTAACCCGGCAACAACTGGGTTGTGTTTTGGCTGCTGATACAGGGGCTCAACCATCTCTTCCCTTGCATAAATTGTCTTCGAAGACAGTCTACTCCACTCTCCTTGCTCCACAGTCACCTCCACACTGCCTGGACTAGGTGGGACGTGTAGAGGAGCAGTTTGGCCCCTAGAAATGCCTTTCCTAATGCTCCCCTCTCTGCATTGCAGTCATCTGTAATGATGAGGCGAGGACCAGCCTGACCTCTTCCTCAGGACTTCCTTCAACAGTTGAAGGCCCTCAAAGGTGGTGATGTATGTTTCATAATTAACTACTCTTGGTGCGATTGGGATAACGTACAGAAACCCAAGTCCTTTTGTTCACCCGACCTAGAATACCTCACAATTCAATTCCAACCGTATTACTTCTGTCGTGTCTTTGGCTATACCGGATTAAGTGATATGACATGCTATTCTATAAAATAATTTATCCGTAATTAATATTACCTGATTGAGCTAATCATGTAAATGTGATTAACTAGTCAGGGCACCACAAAATAATATTTATAGAGCTGTTATCTTCCGAATAAACTCTTAAAGACCTAGTAATATTTTACATCAATAGCAGTCAATATTAATCGTCACCTTAATTTAGTCTCATCTGAAAGTTGTAAATTCTTGGTTATCTTCACGAACCCTGGCTAAAAAGTTGAATCAGCAATACAAAATTGGGTTTAATTATTTAATTACCAAATACCTAACTAATCACACAGAATTACATATACACATAATTAATCATAACTTGATTACAAATTACGTCATAAAGGAAAATGTCCCTAGCGGGCGGAACAGATATGACAGCTGGTTACACAAAGGAAAGGTTCTGGGTTTGAGTGAAAGAGCGGGAAGACTGAGGGACAAAGGTAGAAGCTGTGCTATCGTAAATACAGTATCTTATGCATTCTAAATTACCGCTCATTTGGAAAAGGAAAATGCAATAAATATTTACTCTGAGATGCGCTTCGGTAGGTTTGGTGGTAGATGGAAGGCCGTGTTGCCAAACCGAGTCCTTTGTCCTTTGAAGAATGTCTCTGGTGGTCAATTGGATGCGTTGTAGTAGCGTCGTTGTGTGATAGACGGGATACTCTGTCTGTTCCTTCCTAACCTACGTTTGCAGCTGCTGTTGCTAACTCAACAGCTAGGGGGTATCACTTCTGTAGTGAATAAGAGTTCAAAGTTCATACCATTCGCAACCAAAGCTCACGCTCGTTCTGTAGTTATTATCTGAACCATTCTGACATCGGACCGTCGCCCTCACATCCTCGGAACAGAAGGTTATATTGTCGTCAAGGTTTTAAATAGTGGAGCGAGAAGGGTGTGTCTGAAAAGTTTTATAACCCATGACTCTTCACAGGGGTGGGCCGCTGATTGAGCAGAGCCCTAACCCTATGAAAACCCAATTCTCACATTTTAGAAGCTAAAATCACATTTCATCCCATCACGAATAATTTCATATTCAAACATTTAAATTGAACAACAATTCCATGTGAATCCGATCACTCTGATGTGTGGACTTTCCACTGTAGAGTTTATGTCATCTTATCATTGATGAGAATGTCTCAGATGACAACCAAACTGACATCATATTCATTAAGTACCACCGCATATGTTCAATAGGTCGGATTACCTGAATATAGTTAATTTACCCCCACCTACTGATGTTCCCAGAATCTCTATGTTAACCAAGGGGTTTGAAAATGTAACATCAGTAGGGTAGAGATAGGAAAAAGGGGGGAAAGAGGTATTTATGACTGTCATAAACCTCCCCCCAGGCCAACGTCATGAGACTTCCCAAGAGAATTCTCTTTGGTAATAGTCACAGCCATGTATATTCCCCCTCAAGCCGATACCACGATGGCCCTCAAGGAACTACATTGGACTTTGTGCAAACTGTTGACCACATATCCTGAGGCTGCATTGATTGTAGCTGGGGATTTTAACAAAGCAAATCTGAGGAAAATGCTACTGAAGTTCTACTAACACATTGACTGTAGTACTCGCGCTATTAAAATGCTTGATCACCGATAATCCCCCTTTCGGGATGCCTACAAGACCCTCCCCTGCCCTCCCTTCGGTAAATCAGATCACGACTCCATTTTGCTCCTCCCTTCCCATAAGCAGAAACTCAAATAGGAAGTACCTGTGCTAAGGTCTATTCAACGCTGGTGTGACCAATCTGAATCCATGCTTCAAAATGGACTGGGACGCGGACTGGGATATGTTCCGGGTAGCCTCAGAGTAACATTGACACGTTGCGTTCATAAGGAAGTGTTTAGGGGATGTTGTTCCCACTGTGACTATTAAAACCTACCCAAACCAGAAACCGCAGAAAGACGGCAGCATCCACACAAAACTGAAAGTGCAAATCACCACATTTAACCATAGCAAGGTGACTGGGAATATGGTCAAATATAAACAGTGTAGTTATTCCTTCCATAAGGCAATCAAACAGGCAAAATGTCAGTACAGAGACAAAGTGGAGTTGCAATTCAACGACTCAGACGCGAGACGTATGTTCCAAGGTTTACAGACAATCACGATTTACAAAGGGAAAACAAGCCACGTTGCGGATACCGACGTCTTGCTCCCAGACAAGCTAAACACCTTCTTCGTCCGCTTTGAGGATAACACAGTGCCACCAAGTTCATCAGCGTACACATCAACCGCTATCTGAAATGGTCCACCCACACAGACCATGTCAGGTCTGTGTGGGGAAGAAGGCGCAACAGCGCCTCTTCAACTTCAGGAGGCTGAAGGTATTTGGCTAGGCCCCTAAAACACTCACAAAAGTTTGCAGATGCACAATTGAGAGCATCCTGTCAGGCTGTATGACCGCCTGGTATGGCAACTGCACCACCCGCAACCGCAGGGCTACAGTGCCTTGCGAAAGTATTTGGCCCCCTTGAACTTTGCGAACTTTTGCCACATTTCAGGCTTCAAACATAAAGATATAAAACTGTATTTTTTTGTGAAGAATCAACAACAAGTGGGACACAATCATGAAGTGGAACGACATTTATTGGATATTTCAAACTTTTTTAACAAATCAAAAACTGAAAAATTGGGCGTGCAAAAGTATTCAGCCCCCTTAAGTTAATACTTTGTAGCGCCACCTTTTGCTGCGATTACAGCTGTAAGTCGCTTGGGGTATGTCTCTATCAGTTTTGCACATCGAGAGACTGACATTTTTCCCCCATTCCTCCTTGCAAAACAGCTCGAGCTCAGTGAGGTTGGATGGAGAGCATTTGTGAACAGCAGTTTTCAGTTCTTTCCACAGATTCTCGATTGGATTCAGGTCTGGACTTTGACTTGGCCATTCTAACACCTGGATATGTTTATTTTTGAACCATTCCATTGTAGATTTTGCTTTATGTTTTGGATCATTGTCTTGTTGGAAGACAAATCTCCGTCCCAGTCTCAGGTCTTTTGCAGACTCCATCAGGTTTTCTTCCAGAATGGTCCTGTATTTGGCTCCATCCATCTTCCCATCAATTTTAACCATCTTCCCTGTCCCTGCTGAAGAAAAGCAGGCCCAAACCATGATGCTGCCACCACCATGTTTGACAGTGGGGATGGTGTGTTCAGCTGTGTTGCTTTTACGCCAAACATAACATTTTGCATTGTTGCCAAAAAGTTCAATTTTGTTTTCATCTGACCAGAGCACCTTCTTCCACATGTTTGGTGTGTCTCCCAGGTGGCTTGTGGCAAACTTTAAACGACACTTTTTATGGATATCTTTAAGAAATGGCTTTCTTCTTGCCACTCTTCCATAAAGGCAAGATTTGTGCAATATACGACTGATTGTTGTCCTATGGACAGAGTCTCCCACCTCAGCTGTAGATCTCTGCAGTTCATCCAGAGTGATCATGGGCCTCTTGGCTGCATCTCTGATCAGTCTTCTCCTTGTATGAGCTGAAAGTTTAGAGGGACGGCCAGGTCTTGGTAGATTTGCAGTGGTCTGATACTCCTTCCATTTCAATATTATCGCTTGCACAGTGCTCCTTGGGATGTTTAAAGCTTGGGAAATCTTTTTGTATCCAAATCCGGCTTTAAACTTCTTCACAACAGTATCTCGGACCTGCCTGGTGTGTTCCTTGTTCTTTATGATGCTCTCTGAGCTTTTAACGGACCTCTGAGACTATCACAGTGCAGGTGCATTTATACGGAGACTTGATTACACACAGGTGGATTGTATTTATCATCATTAGTCATTTAGGTCAACATTGGATCATTCAGAGATCCTCACTGAACTTCTGGAGAGAGTTTGCTGCACTGAAAGTAAAGGGGCTGAATAATTTTGCACGCCCAATTTTTCAGTTTTTGATTTGTTAAAAAAGTTTGAAATATCCAATAAATGTCGTTCCACTTCATGATTGTGTCCCACTTGTTGTTGATTCTTCACAAAAAAATACAGTTTTATATCTTTATGTTTGAAGCCTGAAATATGGCAAAAGGTCGCAAAGTTCAAGGTGGCCGAATACTTTCGCAAGGCACTGTATCTAGAGGATGGCGCGGTCTGCCCAACGCATCACCGGGGGCACACTGCCTGCCCTCCAGGACACCTACAGCACCCGATGCCACAGGAAGGCCAAAAAGATCATCAAGGACATCAACCACCTGAGCCATGACCTGTTCACCCCTCTACCATCCAGAAGGTGAGGTCAGTACAGGTGCATCAAAGCTGGGACCGAGAGACTGAAAAACAGCTTCCATCTCAAGACCATTAGACTGTTAAATAGCCATCACTAGCCGGCTACCACCCGGTTACGCAACCCTGCACAGAGGCTGCTGCTCTATATACATAGACATGGCATTCACTGGTCACTTTAATAATGTTTACATACTGCTTTACTCATTTCATATGTATATACTGTATTCTATTCTACTGTATTTTAGCCAATGCCACTCTGACATTGCTCATCCTAATATTTATATATTTCTTAATTCCATTCTTTGACTTGTAGATGTGTGAATTGTTAGATACTACTGCACTGTTGGAGTTAGAAACACAAGCATTTCTCTACACCCGCAATAACATCTGCTAAATATGTGTATGTGACCAATAAAATTTGATTTGATAAAATGGTATTTTATTTGATACTGTGAACATGGAGATAGACCGCTGCACTTGTCTAGTAGGGCACACAGGAGCTCCCTGCAAGCGCCAGCCTGCTGTGGTCCAGTTATACAAATACCTACAAACACTGGAGGGCTGAGTTTCTGAAGATACAGGAGGTAAAATAGTGGCTATTTTATTTTTGTTTATAGTTAAACAATAATTTTCATGTGAATATTTGATGTACCAAAGCAGAGTGCTGAAGTTGATTAAATACTGTATTTCTTACAGCAGCAATACCTCTGGATTTTCTGCAGCCACTGAGACAGCCAAGTCAGTCAGTAGATGCTGAATGAGCAAAACAGACACATGGATTTGCTTTCATTGCTCTGTATTGTTGTATAACATTTAGCTACCTTGAGATTTATTTGCCGACCTGTGCCTGTTGTTTGGCGATGCTTTTCCCACGTCAGAGTGTATATCCGTGGGCGCTTTTGATAAGGAATGTTGTTTGCGTGGCCTAGCGGTGCCCAATAAATAATCAAATCCAATTGTTAGATGCAACCCCCCCCCCCCTCCGAATCAAAACCAAACATGGATGTCAATGTCTGCGCTCGCACCGACGCTTCATTCTTCTTCCTGACGTGGGAAAGCGTTGCCAAACTGGCATAGATACGGGCCGGCAAATATCTTGCACGCCTCTCCAATGGTATGCCCGAAGACAGAATGTTACTGTTAAAATGACTGCACTTACTGTTATTAACTGTATACATGACAGCAAGCCATGTAGGACTAGCAGTAACCCTATAGCAGGCCTGTTATTATCCATTTTTATTTAATAAATTAATAGATTGGTTTATTGCGTATTTCTCTCTCTTTTCACATGGTGATTTGCATCAAGTGAATTGTGACAGGAGTCATCAGGCCTCAGGCCCTCCGGCAAGGGAGAAACAGAGATAGGGAAACAAGGTGGTTAGAGGGAACATGCCTTGGACTACACAGTAGGCTACACCTACAGACTGGAATGGTTATTCACTCACCACTTCTTTGCTGATTTTCCTTGGGCTGGTCATTGCATGCCTCATCTGTACTCATCTTTGTGTTTGCCAATCGTGAAATCTGACAAGTAAGAGTAATATTCAAGATATTGTTAACATAAATAAGTACAGTATAATGACTTGCACGTTTAACACCTGCATTTTATCATCCTTTCCCCGTTATCTACATTGAATGTCTTCTCAGATTATGCTTTTACTTATCCAGTTATTTTACATTGCTGCAGACTACATTTACACATTTAGCAGTGAACATTTAGAAGTCAACACTCTATCCAGATGAAGAGAAGGACAAAAAGGCGTAGCCACTTAGACTATTAGGATGTTCCCTTATTTTGTTAGTTTGTCACTCACTGTTTACTAACTGAGGTTTGAAGTTGCACAGGTGCAGCTTGCATTTGTGACTGGAAGCTGTTTGAAAGTCACACACACACCCACACCACAGCAGCCTTGTATTTGGATGAAAGAAAAGCAGAGTACATTAAAATCTTGAATTTAGTAGCTTAGTCATTCAAGTCATTTCCCTTGTTTTTTATTAACAAAGCCCTATCTCCACACATCTTGGAGTAGGTTTGCTACAGAATGTCTCTTTTTTTCATCACGCAGACTTTTGCCACTCTAGGCCCTATCTCAAATGGACCCCTAGACCCTATGCACTTGTAGAGATCTGATAATATTTGATTGGTAGATGCAATATGATGAAGCTTCAAACTAGCCTATCAGGGGATAACAAGGTGGAGCTACTACCATATTGATTGCACCTGTCAAATCATTTCAGAACTCCACAAGTGCATATGGTGGGGGGTCCATTTGGGACTGGGCCCTAGTCTGAAACCAGTCTCTCCAATTGTTGACCCAGATGCTCTCTATACTCTATCCTGAAAACGTTTCGATCAACCTAACTACAATTTGTTAACCTTTCTACATAATATTACAGCTAGGCCTACACTTGCCGACAGAGATAATATAACACAAATCATGTATAATATCAAATTTATCCTGTCAGCTAGCTAACTACAATAGCCAAGAGTTTTGAAAATAGTCTTAACTCACAGTACCGTGTTTGAAGCATTCATTGCGCGCTGTATCGTTTGCAGCATCCATGCTTGCTAAAATCACATTTTTAGAGCAAGTTTTGCAAGGACATTATTTAAGCCAGTAATGTACAGTTACCACACATTATGTTTGTACTTTTTCCAGCAATAATACGGCAAATTAAAAGCTTAAACATCTCGTTAACAAGGTAATTTTGGTACTTCAATGAGTTCGATCACATTTTCTCCTGTATTTTGATTGTAGTCACCGCACGCGCCTACTTTTCGAGGAGGGTGCAATTGTGACCCGCAATTCGGGGATTTCCTGCATGTGGGCATTATTGCATCTGCAGGAACCCCTCTTTATACTTCTGTGGTAGCTAGCTAGCCGTACACCGGTAGAAAGTGTCCTTCACCCAGGGGGGCGTTCCTGCAGATGCAGGAATGGCCACATTCAGGAACGCACCAAATTGCGGGCTGCAGGACCGATAATCATTTTCTCCTGTCTTTTGAAGGCACCTGCCTGATAGAGGCTCTCCGAATCTATCAAATCACCACTCTTGTGTTGTTGACCAATGACGTGGACGTATGTATGCTAGAATACGGGGCGTGATTTCGGCTAACCTCGTTTGGGGAAAAAATACACTTACCAAACATAATGATTTATTATATCTGTGGAGCATTAAGATCACCAGTATTCTGGAGCATCAGGATGGGGCTGTACATAGGCTCCCTCTGGTGGCGAAATAGGAAAGCAGCCTGTTTTCCCAACGCACCTGGAGCCTTCCCTTAATTGAACACGTGTGCACGCATGCAGACACACATGTGAATGGCCTCACACTCCAGTTCGGTAGGTGGCGGTGTTGCGATCCACCAATACAAATTTGAGGGAGAGAGACAGAGAGAGAGACTCACATTGTGAAGCAAAAATATCAGCCTGTTCTGGAATGTCACAGTGTAATGAGTTTACTCCCAGTGAAGGAACACAACTGGGATTGTGGAGTTTTGGCTGGTGTTCAGTAAACGAGCCTGCACATTTGCTGTGCTTAAATGGTGTTGTTTCTGTTATCACCCATGATGAATGTATCTTAAAACTATAACACAGTCATTGGGTGTGCTTCTGCACAGCTTATGTGATTGTTATGTTCAGGTGGTTCCAGAGATATTAAACTCTTCTCCATCAGACCATCTGTAGTCCTATGCAGACATTTGTATGCACCGAATGGCCCTCATTATTCAAATGATTGTACTCTCAAAATCTGATAGTAAAGTAGACATGAGCTCATTTCCATTGTGAGGGGTTTATGATACACACCGCTTGTGGACTCTACCTGAAGTCTTCTGTAGCTTCAGATTCTATCTCTATAGATGCATGTATCCCTTAGTGTCTTTGTGCCCACCCTGCTTCCCGGCTAGAACTGATGGTAATATGACACAACTGAGGTACGGTAATTAGCTATATCAAAGAGTTTCCCAGAGTCCCAACCGACCAGCACACCAAGGAAAGTAACGCAGCAGTTTGTATGAATAATTAAAGTTAAAGAAACAGCACAAAACATTTTGGCCTAATTCGTTTTCAACGCTAAACATAAGTACCTTGTTTTCACTTCAATGGCTGATCCATCCAGGTCTTCTGAAACCACCTCAAAGCCTGGGTTTGTCTCAGAGTATACAAACTACCAGAACCTTATTCAGGTCAGTGAGGAGAGAAGGAACGAGGGGATACTTGACAGAGTGAGCGAGGACAAAACTGGAAGAAGTAGGTAGCAGGGGTTGAGGGAAAATTAAGATATAGCAGGGTTCACGACTGAAGTAGAGGTACAGTATGTTTGGATATGTTGGCTAAATATTTTTCAAAAAGATTGAGTTACTGAGATCAGAGAGAACAGTGAAGGAAAGATGGAGAAATAAATGGGGTTGTTCTAGTTACCACAATCCCTGAAGTCACCGTGATCCAATACTAAGTTAGTGCTGAGAAGGAAAGAAAGAGAGGCAGGGAAACAGAAACAGAAACAACAGGAAAAATGTCCCTTTTCGAAAGAACCTAAACATGAAATACACCTCCCACTGGGCACAAACGTCAATTCAACATCTATTCCACATTGGTTCAACATAATTTAATTAAAAGTAAGTGGAAACAAAGTTGATTTAACCAGTGTGTGCCCAGTGGGCTTACTCTACTTTTCAGAATCCATCCATGTCCTTTGTGCTCTCCTTCTCCTCGAGCATGTCCCCATTCGTTCCCAGGTGGTAGACCTCTCCCTCTCTCTTTCTCTCTCTTCCTCTGTCTTTGATTCTCTGTGTTCTGTAGAGTCCTAAAGGTGAGAAAGGAGCTCTAAAGATATACAATGACACTTCCTGTCTGTACCTCCTCAGAAAGTTTCAGAAGCACATTCAGAAGTTACAATGTGTCATTGTTTGAGTGCTGCACAATCAGAAGGATTGTAGACAGATGTAGAGATGTAGAAAAAAGAGAGAGAGAGAAATTGTTTAGCATACCAGATATATAGTTGAAATGTATTAAATTTTGAGTTTGTATCCCAATATTACACTTTATATACATCACAGGAGACTGAATTATAATGTTTATGAATTATGAAATTATAAAAAATATTAACATTCCACCCATGAACCCACAAGGTCATTTGACTGCAGGAAAGGGCTAAAGGGCTACCAATAGAAATGGAGAGTACAGTACATACGAAGGGATAATGTGTTCACCAATAGGACATAACTCTTTCACATTTGGGACAGAGCATACAGTTGAAGTCGGAAGTTTACATACACCTTAGCCAAATACATTTAAACTCAGTTTTTCACAATTCCTGACTTTTAAATCTAGTAAAAACTCCCTGTCTTAAGTCAGTTAGGATCACCACTTTATTATAAGAATTATGAAATTTCAGAATGATAGTAGAGAGAATGATTTCAGAAGTTTATATACACCAATTAGTATTTGGTAGCATTGCCCTTAAATAGTTTAACTTGGGTCAAACGACTCGGGTAGCCTTCCACAAGCTGGGTGAATTTTGGCCCATTCCTCCTGACAGAGATGGTGTAACTGAGTCAGGTTTGTAGGCCTCCTTGCTCACACACGCTTTTTCAGTTCTGCCCACAAATTTTCTATGTGATTGAGGTCAGGGCTTTGTGATGGCCACTCCAATACCTTGACTTTGTTGTCCTTAAGCCATTTTGCCACAAATTTGGAAGCATGCTTGGGGTCATCGTCCATTTGGAAGACCCATTTGCAAACAAGCTTTTACTTCTTGACTGATGTCTTGAGATGTTGCTTCAATATATCCACATAAATTTCCTTCCTCATGACGCCATCTATTTTGTGAAGTGCACTAGTTCCTCTTGCAGCAAAGCACCCCCACAACATGATGTGGCCACCCCCGTGCTTCACGGTTGGTATGGTGTTCTTCGTCTTGCAAGCCTCCCTCTTTTTCCTCAAAACATAATGTAGGTCATTATGGCCAAACAGTTCTATTTTGTTTCATCAGACCAGAGGACATTTCTCCAAAAAGTACGATCTTTGTCCCCATGTGCAATTGCAAACCGTAGTCTTGCTTTTTTGTGACGGTTTGGAGCAGTGGCTTCTACCTTGCTGAGTGGCCTTTCAGGTTATGTCGATATAGGTTGTTTTACTGTGGATATAGATACTTTTGTACCCGTTTCCTCCAGCATCTTCACAAGGTCCTTTGCTGTTGTTCTGGGATTGATTTGCACTTTTCGGACCAAAGCACGCTCATCTCTAGGAGACAGAACGCATCTCCTTCCTGAGCGGTATGACGGCTACGTGGTCCCATGGTGTTTATACTTGCGTACTATTGTTTGTACAGATGAACGTGGTACCTTCAGGCGTATGGAAATTGCTCCCAAGGATGAACCAGACTTGTGGAGGTCTACAATTATTTTTCTGAGGTCTTGGATCATTTCTTTTGATTTTCCCATGATGGCAAGCAAAGAGGCACTGAGTTTGAAGGTAGGCCTTGAAATAGATCCACAGGTACACCTCCAATTGACTCAAATGATGTCAATTGGCCTCTCAGAAGCTTCTAAAGCCATGACATAATTTTCAGGAATTTTCCCAACTGTTTAAAGGCACAGTCAACTTAGTGTTTGTAATCTTCTGACCCACTGGAATTGTGATACAGTGAAATAAGTGAAATAATCTGTCCGTAAACAATTGTTGAAAAAATTACTTGTGTCATGCACAAAGTAGATGTCCTAAACGACTTGCCAAAACTATAGTTTATTAACAAGAAATTTGTGGAGTGGTTGAAAAAACATGTTTTAATGACTCCAACCTAAGTGTATGTAAACTTACGACTTCAACTGTATGTTGTGCATTAAAAACAGAATGTACCAGTGTCCATTTGATAATCAGGCCCTTGATGTTATACACAGTATAGGTTAGCATGGCATGTAAAGCATATGAAACAGATGGACAAGCCATTTGTTCTAGATTAAAACATCTGTTAGTCAGTGGCTAAAAGAGGAAAGTGAACTTTTGCTGCTTTGAGAGAGTGTATTCTATGAAGTGCTTCACTGTTTGACACTCACACACTGTCTCCATATATGGGTAAAACAACTGTGTTGGCCAGAGAACAGTGGTCTGGTTTATCTCATGCTTGTGTGTAAGCCAATTTAATACACGCACAGACACACACATACAAACAAACAGTAGCCGATTCATACAGAAAGCCACTGTGTCAGTTTAAGAGCAGTTCTGTGTTTTCATGAAGCTCAAATAAACAAGGACATGTGAATCAAGACGTGAAGAGGAAGAGAAAATGACAGGACACAAAGAAGAAGTGAGAATGGATGCTATAGAAACAAGGGAGGAACATAGAGAAAGGCTTGCTCCGTCCATAGCGGAGGTCATGATGAAAGGATAATTTATTTCCTGTTTTATGTGTTGTAGAGTTCCCCTTCATTCATCCCTTCCTCTCGTTACTCACCCTGATGTTTGCCCTGGCACCACAGGGACGACAGCAGCAGGCATCGCCGTGGGAAACGTCTGTGCACCCTGCCCTAACGACCAGTGCCAATATGAATATACAGTTGCACAATATCCAGGGCAAGCAGGAGATACAGGAGTGATATACCACACAGCATCAGAGCTAAATGAAGGGTACAGAACACAACCAAATTCAGTCGTATCACTGTTTCAACACTTGAATTTAATGACAGCACAGGAGACAAATTGGACTAAAACAAAGCATTTACAAAAGCCAGAGTCATCTCTTTTACACTAGGTTGATTACACTGTACATGTCAAACACATGCACACTTTAGGGAAATAACCTAACTGAAACATATTGTGTGTGTGAAATAGTACAGCCTTGGAACCATGTACAATAACATTTACATTGCCTTCCAGGGAATGGAACTTTGTCGAGAATTTCAATAAGCATTTCTCTATGGCTGGCCATGCTTTCCTCCTGGCTACCCCAACCCCGGCCAACAGCTCCGCTACTTGCCCGAGCCTCCCCAGCTTCTCCTTCACCCAAATCCAGATATCATATGTTCTGAAAGAGTTGCAAAACCTGGACCCGTACAAATCAGCTGGGCTAGACAATGTGGACCCTCTCTTTCTAAAATGATCTGCCGCCATTGTTGCAACCCCTATTGCTAGTCTGTTCAACCTCTCTTTCGTATCGTCACAGATTCCTAAAGAGTGGAAAGCTGCCACGGTCATCCCCCTCTTCAAAGGGGGTGACACTCTAGACCCAAACTGTTACAGACCTATATCCATCCTGCCCTGCCTTTCCAAAGTCTTTGAAAGTCAAGTTAACAAACAGATCACTGACCATTTCGAATCCCACCGTACCTTTTCCGCTGTGCAATCCGGTTTCCGAGCTGGTCATGGGTGCACCTCAGCCACGCTCAAGGTACTAAACGATATCATAACCACAATCGATAAAAAACAATACTGTGCAGCCGTCTTCATCGATCTGGCCAAGGCTTTCGACTCTGTCAATCACTGTATTCTTATCGGCAGACTTGGTTTCTCAAATGACTGCCTCGCCTGGTTCACCAACTACTTCTTTGATAGAGTTCAGTGTGTCAAATCGGAGGGCCTGCCGGACCTCTGGTAGTCTCTATGGGGGTACCACAGGGTTCATTTCTCGGGCCGACTCTTTTCTCTGTATATACAGTGCCTTGCGAAAGTATTTGGCCCCCTTGAACTTTGCAACCTTTTGCCACATTTCAGGCTTCAAACATAAAGATATAAAACTGTATTTTTTTGTGAAGAATCAACAACAAGTGGGACACAATCATGAAGTGGAACGACATTTATTGGATATTTCAAACTTTTTTAACAAATCAAAAACGGAAAAATTGGGCGTGCAAAATTATTCAGCCCCTTTACTTTCAGTGCAGCAAACTCTCTCCAGAAGTTCAGTGAGGATCTCTGAATGATCCAATGTTGACCTAAATGACTAATGATGATAAATACAATCCACCTGTGTGTAATCAAGTCTCCGTATAAATGCACCTGCACTATGATAGTCTCAGAGGTCCGTTAAAAGCGCAGAGAGCATCATGAAGAACAAGGAACACACCAGGCAGGTCCGAGATACTGTTGTGAAGAAGTTTAAAGACGGATTTGGATACAAAAAGATTTCCCAAGCTTTAAACATCCCAAGGAGCACTGTGCAAGCGATAATATTGAAATGGAAGGAGTATCAGACCACTGCAAATCTACCAAGACCTGGCCGTCCCTCTAAACTTTCAGCTCATACAAGGAGAAGACTGATCAGAGATGCAGCCAAGAGGCCCATGATCACTCTGGATGAACTGCAGAGATCTACAGCTGAGGTGGGAGACTCTGTCCATAGGACAACAATCAGTCGTATATTGCACAAATCTGGCCTTTATGGAAGAGTGGCAAGAAGAAAGCCATTTCTTAAAGATATCCATAAAAAGTGTTGTTTAAAGTTTTCCACAAGCCACCTGGGAGACACACCAAACATGTGGAAGAAGGTGCTCTGGTCAGATGAAACCAAAATTGAACTTTTTGGCAACAATGCAAAACGTTATGTTTGGCGTAAAAGCAACACAGCTGAACACACCATCCCCACTGTCAAACATGGTGGTGGCAGCATCATGGTTTGGGCCTGCTTTTCTTCAGCAGGGACAGGGAAGATGGTTAAAATTGATGGGAAGATGGATGGAGCCAAATACAGGACCATTCTGGAAGAAAACCTGACGGAGTCTGCAAAAGACCTGAGACTGGGACGGAGATTTGTCTTCCAACAAGACAATGATCCAAAACATAAAGCAAAATCTACAATGGAATGGTTCAAATATAAACATATCCAGGTGTTAGAATGGCCAAGTCAAAGTCCAGACCTGAATCCAATCGAGAATCTGTGGAAAGAACTGAAAACTGCTGTTCACAAATGCTCTCCATCCAACCTCACTGAGCTCGAGCTGTTTTGCAAGGAGGAATGGGAAAAAATGTCAGTCTCTCGATGTGCAAAACTGATAGAGACATACCCCAAGCGACTTACAGCTGTAATCGCAGCAAAAGGTGGCGCTACAAAGTATTAACTTAAGGGGGCTGAATAATTTTGCACGCCCAATTTTTCAGTTTTTGATTTGTTAAAAAAGTTTGAAATATCCAATAAATGTCGTTCCATTTCATGATTGTGTCCCACTTGTTGTTGATTCTTCACAAAAAAATACAGTTTTATATCTTTATGTTTGAAGCCTGAAATGTGGCAAAAGGTCGCAAAGTTCAAGGGGGCCGAATACTTTCGCAAGGCACTGTATCAATGATGTCGCTCTTGCTGAGGGTGATTCCTTGATCCACCTCTACACAGACGACACCATTCTGCATACATCTGGCCCGTCACTGTACACTGTGTTAACAAACCTCCAAACGAGCTTCAATGCCATACAACACTCCTTCCGTGGCCTCCAACTGCTCTTAACGCTTCTTAACGCTAATAAAACTAAATGCATGCTCTTTAACCGATCGCTGCCCCACCCACCCGCCCAACTATCATCACTACTCTGGACAGTTCTGACTTAGAATATGTGGACAACTACAAATATCTAGGTGTCTGGATAGACTGTAAACTCTCCTTCCAGACTCATATTAAACATCTCTAATCCAAAATCAAATCTAGAATTGGCTTCCTATTTCGCAACAAAGCCTCCTTCACTCATGCTGCCCAATATGCCCTTGTAAAACTGACTATCCTACTGATCCTTGACTTCGGCGACGTCATTTACAAAATAGCCTCCAGTACTCTACTCAGCAAACTGGATGCAGTCTATCACAGTGCCATCCTTTTTGTCATCAAAGCCCCATATACCACCCACCACTGCGACCTGTATGCTCTCGTTGGCTGGTCCTCGCTACATATTCGTCGCCAGACCCACTGGCTCCAGGTAATCTATAAGTCTTTGCTAGGTAAAGATCTGCCTTATCTCAGCTCACTGGTCACCATAACAACACCCACCTGTAGCACACGCTCCAGAAAGTATTCTCACTGGTCATCCCCAAAGCCAACACCTACTTTGGCCGCCTTTCCTTACAGTTTTCTGCTACAATGACTGGAACCAATTGCAAAAATCGCTGAAGTTGGAGACTTATATCTCCCTCACTAACTTTAAGCATCAGCTATCTGAGCAGCTCACCGATCGCTGCAGATGTACACAGCCCATCTGTAAATAGCCCATCCAACTATCTACCTCATCCCATATTGTTTTTATTTACTTTTTTTGTTCTTTTGCACACCAGTAGTTCTACTTGCACATCATCATCTGCTCATCTGTCACTTCAGTGTTAATTTGCTAAATTGTAATTACTTCGCTACTATGGGGTGGCAGGGTAGCCTAGTGGTTAGAGCATTGGACTAGTAACCGGAAGGTTGTGAGTTCAAACCCCCGAGCTGACAAGGTACAAATCTGTCGTTCTGCCCCTGAACAGGCAGTTAACCCACTGTTCCCAGGCCGTCATTGAAAATAAGAATTTGTTCTTAACTGACTTGCCTGGTTAAATAAAGGTAAAATAAAATAAATATGGCCTATTTATTGCCTTACCTCCTAACTCCATTTGCACACACTGTATGTGGATTTTTCTATTGTAATTGAATGTACTTTTGTTTATCCCATGTGTGTTGTTGTTTTTTGTCTGCCTTGCATTATTTTGGCCAGGTCACAGTTGTAAATGAGAACTTGCGCTCAACTGGCCTACCTGGTTAAATAAAGGTGAAATAAAATACAAATAAATATAAAACAATGTGCTACCTCTATACAGTACACAAACATGTTAATAACACACTCTTTCCTTTCTTCTCTCACAACAATGCCACAGTCATAGGTATGACACAAAAGCATCCATGGGGTTATTTTTGTGTCATTACCCTTCTCTGGCCCCTCATTAGAAACCACTGTATTTTATTTATACTGGAGAGCACCCTGCTGTTTATGGATGTGATTGTCTAACACACCAAATCTGTGTCAGCATTCACTTACAATTAGAAGTACAAGTGTGTGTGTGTCATCCGTAAACTTTGAATGGGACTAAAAATAGCCGTATAGGAGCTGGGACAGTTTGGCTAAATTTACCAGCTCTTTGTCTCTTATAGCCAGAGAGGTGGGTGGGCGGGGTGTGTGGGGTATGATGACTCAGCAGCACATGACTCTACTCTGCGTGGATAAGGAGGAAGAAATGGCTGGGCCACAGGACTGGGAGCATGTAGGTGGGGCCACAATGGTTTAGCCAGGCCTCCAAAGGGTGTTTCTGGCTGCTCTAACCTGTGGAGTAAGAGGCTTTCTGTTTGTGTGTACACTGCCCTCGTTCAGTTTGCTGGTTATATGACCCTCTGCCAAATACATATTTTCATGGAAAGTAATAGAGGCAGCCTTGAATTCTGTAGCCTATTCATGAGCTTTACTGGGTTTTATTTTCAACATATAAAGATTGGCTAAAAACATATTAGAGCTTTTAGAGGACTGCATCTTAGGCACCATTGTTGATACTGTTTGTTACAACAACAACAAAACTGAATATCTTCTTTGAGGCAAGTCTCCTAGCAGTGAAAAGTAAAAATGTGGTAAAACCACAAAAACATTTACACCTCTCTCTCAAAATAGATTATGACTAAAATTTGAAGTAATGTTCTACTGGTGGCCAATTATCCCTTTCTGTGTACTGTACTCTCTATTTCTGACTTTGGACTTTCACGAAATCAAACGCTCTGCCTCTCTCTCTTTACTTGGGATTGCACCTGGACGACGTCACCACCACTGCACTCCATAGCTGACAGGCTGCGAGAGAGCTGCGTGCGAATGCTTCCTTAAACACGCTGAAGATTCCCCGTGTAGAATACAAACCAGGGCAGAGCATAATAAGTCAAAGCAAACTTGATCGGGACCCTTTTAAACGCTTTATAAAGGTAAGTCGATTCCCTAACATTTAAATAATTGTAACTCAATTGGAGGAAATCTTCAATATTTGACAAAATGACAGTAAAAGGACACGGTCGAATTGCACACTGACGTCACGATCGGGACGAGTTACTTTCGATAAAAGCGCATTGTTTTTTTGTTATTTTTTACAATAAAATCTTACAATGGTTTAACGTTTTTTCTGTTGATACTTTGGGGCACTACTTAGTACCTACCACATCTGCTGATTGCTGAAAATGAGCGATCGGACAAGTTTCTTTACTACAAAATCACTGCGGTAAAGTTTTAGGAAACCTTTGTGCGCTTCAAAGCAAAAAAAAAACCAATACATCGAACCGGGTCAAAACGAAGCGGTTGGTGGGTAACAAACATTGTGCTCTCAGATAATGATTTCCTCTCTGTTCATGTTACGTAAGCCATGTTCTGTGGGAATCCTTATTCATATACTTTCCTCGCCTGCTTTTGGGAGCCTCATTTTACGGTCTGTCAAATGTCGTTTTGGTTGTTAGTAGGTTAATTCAATGCGCATTACGGACACTCCGTTTTTGTGAGAATTAAGTTGATAAAAGTGAATCATCAATCAACTTTTGGTCATCCTCGTCTAGTTTAGATGTCTTCATGGGTCCGGGTGGACCCGTAATACCCGAGACCTGACCCTGGATTGGGGGCTGAAGAATACTAACATGTCCCTCAGGTCTGGGTCGGGTCCTGTAGCATATTTTATTTTACATAAGCTGGATTTCTTTACTTATAAAAGGCCTAGCCAACATATAAAACATGTTCCTTAACCAGTAGAGCAACTTGGCTGATAAGAGGGAAAAAATGAATTGTCACTCTAGTCCAGTTGGGTCTGGTCTAGACCCAGACCCGTTAGGGTACGGGTCTAGGTTGAGTTGTCCTCTGCTCCATTTGGGTTCAGGGCTCCATTTTTTTTAAAGATAAGTAAATGTAGTTTGGTCTGATTGTCATCCCGGTCCAAGTTTTTGGACACGTGAAGACCTGTAGTCTTTAGTTTCCATGGGCCTTGAGCTGCAATATGGTCCCAAGGTATTCCTGAACGGATTGTTATTTGTGTGGAAGGATCTGGCCCATTTCAGCTGCCACCAAAGTACATGATGTACACTATCATTTTTCTCTAGACTTTATGCCACAATGTTATTACTCTTCTATGTTACTGTGGTTACTACACACTCATGAGTCACTAGTGTTTGCTAGTGCCCCTTGTAATCTAGGAATTCTGCAAAACAAGCCCACAACCACAAGTTGTCATTTACAGTCGTTGGTGTCAATCACCACACAATACAGTGGGTCTATGCAACCTAGAAATTACAAATTTGTGACCACTGGCCCAGACTTTTTTTCAACATTTGTCTGTGCTGCCTACTGAGAGGAAATGTATAGAAAGATGATAATACATTTTACCAACTGTATTTATCAAATTTTATTTGTCACATGCGCTGAATACAACTAGTGTAGACTTTACTGTGAAATGCTTGCTTACGAGCCCTTTCCAATGATGCAAAGTTTAAAAATAAAATAGTTACATGAAGAATTAAATAAAATACACAAGAATGGAGCTTCAGCGAGTACCAGATCATTGTTTAGAGGTATGAGGTATTTGAGGTAGATACAGTGGGGCAAAAAACGATTTAGTCAGCCACCAATTGTGCAAGTTCTCCCACTTACAAAGATGAGAGAGGCCTGTAATTTTCATCATAGGTACACTTCAACTATGACAGACAAAATTAGAAAGAAAAATCCAGAAAATCACATTTGTAGTTTTAATGAATTTATTTGCAAATTATGGTGGAAAATAAGTACTTGGTCAATAACAAAAGTTTATCTCAATACTTTGTTATATACCCTTTGTTGGCAATGACAGAGGTTAAACATTTTCTGTAAGTCTTCACAAGGTTTTCACACACTGTTGCTGGTATTTTGGCCCATTCCTCCATGCAGATCTCCTCTAGAGCAGTGATGTTTTGGGGCTGTTGCTGGGCAACACAGACTTTCAACTCCCTCCAAAGATTTTCTATGGGGTTGAGATCTGGAGACTGGCTAGGCCACTCCAGGACCTTGAAATGCTTCTTACGAAGCCACTCCTTTGTTGCCCGGGCAGTGTGTTTGGGATCATTGTCATGCTGAAAGACCCAGCCACATTTCATCTTCAATGCCCTTGCTGATGGAAGGAGGTTGTCACTCAAAATCTCACGATACATGGCCCCATTCATTCTTTCCTTTACACGGATCAGTCGTCCTGGTCCCTTTGCAGAAAAACAGCCCCAAAGCATGATGTTTTCACCCCCATGCTTCACAGTAGGTATGGTGTTCTTTGGATGCAACTCAGCATTCTTTGTCCGCCAAACACGACGAGTTGAGTTTTTACCAAAAAGTTCTATTTTGGTTTCATCTGACCATGTGACATTCTCCCAATCTTCTTCTGGATCATCCAAATGCTCTCTAGCAAACTTCAGACGGGCCTGGACATGTACTGGCTTAAGCAGGGGGACACGTCTGGCACTGCAGGATTTGAGTCCCTGGCGGCGTAGTGTGTTACTGATGGTAGGCTTTGTAACTTTGGTCCCAGCTCTCTGCAGGTCATTCACTAGGTCCCCCCGTGTGGTTCTGGGATTTTTGCTCACCGTTCTTGTGATCATTTTGACCCCACCGGGTGAGATCTTGCGTGGAGCCCCAGATCGAGGGAGATTATCAGTGGTCTTGTATGTCTTCCATTTCCTAATAATTGCTCCCACAGTTGATTTCTTCAAACCAAGCTGCTTACCTATTGCAGATTCAGTCTTCCCAGCCTGGTGCAGGTCTACAATTTTGTTTCTGGTGTCCTTTGACTGCTCTTTGGTCTTGGCCATAGTGGAGTTTGGAGTGTGACTGTTTGAGGTTGTGGACAGGTGTCTTTTATACTGATAACAAGTTCAAACAGGTGCCATTAATACAGGTAACGAGGAGCCTCTTAAAGAAGAGTCTGTGAGAGCCAGAAATCTTACTTGTTTGTAGGTGACCAAATACTTATTTTCCACCATAATTTGCAAATAAATTAATTAAAAATCCTACAATGTGATTTTCTGGATTTTCTTTTCTCATTTTGTCCGTCATAGTTGAAGTGTACCTATGATGAAAATTACAGGCCTCTCATCTTTTTAAGTGGGAGAACTTGCACAATTGGTGGCTGACTAAATACTTTTTTGCCCAACTGTATGTGCATGAAAGCAATAAAAAGTGTCTGATAAGGCATCAGGATAGATAATAGGGAGAGTTAAAAAAAAAGAAAAAAAATAGAGTAGCTGCAGAAAATGGTGAATGTGTTTCAAGTGATTTCCTATTTTTTTTTTTTTTTTTTACCATTTTCTACATTGTAGAAACATATGGAATCATGTAGTAAGCAAAAATGTTATATTTTAGATTCTTCAAAGCAGCTACCCGTTGCCTTGATGACAGCTTTGCACACTCTTGGCATTCTCTCAACCAGCTTTTATGAGGAAGTCACCTGGAATGCATTTCAATTCACAGGTGTGCCTTGTTAAGTTAACATGTGGGATTTCTTTCCTTAATGTGTTTGAGCCAATCAGTTGTGTTGTGACAAGGTAGGGTTGCTATACAGAAGATAGCCCTATTTGGTAAAAGACCAAGTCTATATTATAGTAAGAACAGCTCAAATAAGCAAAGGGAAACGACAGTCCATCATTACTGTAAGACATGAAGGTCCGTCAATACGGAACATTTTAAGAACTTTGAAAGTTTTTGCGACTGCACTTGAATAAACTATCAAGCGCTATTTTGAAACTGGCTCTCATGAGGACCGCCATAGGAAAGGAAGACCCAGAGTTACCTCTGCTGCAGAAGATAAGTTCATTAGCGTTACCAGCCTCAGAAGTTGCAGCCCACATACACAAACTCTGTGAAAAATGTAACAGACACACTTTAACCAACTGTTCAGAGGAGACTGTGAATCAAGCCTTCATGGTTGAATTGCTGCAAAGAAACCACAACTAAAGGACATCAATAAGAAGAAGAGACTTGCTTGGGCCTAGAAAAAAATAGCAGTGGACATTAGACTGGTGCCTTTATGGTAGAGTGGCCACTCTTCCGTAAAAGTCCCATGACAGCCCACTTGGAGTTTGCCAAAAGGCACCTAAAGAACTCTGACCATGAGAAACAAGATTCTCTGGTCTGATGAAACCAAGATTGAACTTTTTGTCCTGAATGCCAAGTGTCATGTCTGGAGAAAACCTGGCACCATCCCTACGATGAAGCATGGTGGGGGCACCATTATTCTGTGGGGATGTTTTTCAGGGACTGGGAGTCGCGTCAGGATCAAGGCAAAGATGAACGGAGCAAAGTACAGAGAGATCCTTGAATAAAACCTGCTCCAGAGCGCACAGGACCTCAGACTGGGGCGACGGTTCACCTTCCAACAGGACAGCGACCCTAAGCACACAGCCAAGACAAAGCAGGAGTGGCTTCGGGACAAGTCTCAATGTCCTTGAGTGTGGCCCAGCCGGAGCCCGGAATTGAACCCAGTCGAATGTCTCTGGAGAGACCTGAAAATAGCTGTGCAGCAACACTCCCCATCCAACATGACAGACCTTGAGAGGATCTGCAGAGAATAATGGGAGAAACTCCCCAAATACAGGTGTGCCAAGCTTGTAGCATCATACCCAAGAAGAATCTATGCTGTAAACCCTGCCAAAGATGCTTCAACTAAGTACTGAGTAAAGGGTCCGAAAACTTATGTAAATGTGATATTTCAGTTATGTAATTATAAAAAATATCAAACATTTCTAAAAACCTGTTTTTGCTTTGTCATCAAATCAAACCTGATTTGCCACATGCGCCGAATACAACAAGTGTAGACCTTACCGTGAAATGCTTACTTACAGGCCCTTAACCAACAGTGCAGTTCAAGAAGAATAAAATATTTACAAAGTAGGCAAAAATAGAAAGTAACACAATAAGAATAACAATAACGAGGCTATATACAGGGGGTACCGAGTCAGTGTGCAGGGGTACAGGCTAGTTGAGGTACTATGTACATGTAGGTGGGGGCGAACTGACTATGCATAGGTAACAAACAAACAGCGAGTAGCAGCAGTGTACAAGGGCGGGGGGGTCTCAATGTAAATTGTCCAGTGGCGATTTTTATGAATTGTTCAGCAGTCTAATGGCTTGGGTGTAGAAGCTGTTGAGGAGCCTTTTGATCCTAGACTTGGCACTCCGGACACCGCTTGCTGTGCGGTAGCAGAGGAAACAGTCTATAACTGGAGTCTCTGACAATTTTATTGGCTTTTCTCTGACACCGCCTATTATATAGGTCCTGGATGGCAGGAAGCTTGGCCCCAGTGATGTACTGGGCTGTTCACGCTACCCTCTGTAGCGCCTTACGGTCAGATGCCGAGCAGTTGCCATACCAGGCGGTGATGCAACCGGTCAGGATGCTCTCGATGGTGCATCTGTAGAACCTTTTGAGGATCTGGGGACCCATGCCAAATATATTCAGTCTCCTGAGGGGGAAAAGGTTTTGTCATGCCCTCTTCACGACTGTCTTGGTATGTTTGGACCATGATAGTTCGTTGGTGATGTGGACACCAAGGAACTTGAAACTCTCGACCCGCTCCACTACAGCCCCATAGATGTTAATGGGGGCCTGTTTGGCCCGCCCTTTCCTGTAGTCCACCATCAGCTCCTTTTGTCTTGCTCACATTGAGGGAGAGGTTGTTGTCCTGGCATCACCCTGCCAGTTCTGAGTTCCTCCCTATAGGCCGTCTCATCGTTGTCGGTGATCGTCAGCAAACTTAATGATGGTGTTGGAGTAGTGTTTGGCCACGCAGTCGTAGGTGAACAGGGAATACAGGAGGGGACTAAGTACACACCCCTGAGGGACCCAGTGTTAAGGATCAGCATGGCAGACGTATTGTTACCTACTCTCAACACCTCTTACCATAAGTCTTTGCTAGGTAAAGCGCCGCCTTACCTCAGCTCACTGGTCACCATAGCAACATCCACTCATAGCACACACTCCAGCAGGTATATTTCACTGGTTATCCCCAAAGCCAACACCTACTTTGGCCTCCTTTCCTTCCAGTTTTCTGCTGCCACAATGAATAGAACGAATTGCAACAATCACTGAAGTTGGAGACTTATATCTCACTCACTGACTTAAAACGTCAGATATCAGAGCAGCTTACCGATCGCTGCAGCTGTATAGCCCATCCAACCAACTACCTACATCATCTAATATTTGTTTTGGTTTTTTCTGCTCTTTTGCACACCAGTATTTCTACTTGCACATCCTCATCTGCACATATATCACTCCAGTGTTAATTGCTGAATTGTAATTACTTCGCCACTATGGCCTATTTATTGCCTTACCTCCTTACTCCATTTGTAAACACTGTATACAGATTTTTCTATTGTGTTATTAACTGTATGTATGTTTATTCCATGTGTAATTCTGTGTTTTGTCGCACTGCTTTGCTGTATTTTGGCCAGGTCGCAGTTGTAAATGAGAACTTGTTCTCAACTGGCCTACCTGGTGGGGAAAAAAATAAATAAAAATGGGACACAATAGGACTGGAAGGGTAACTCTACACATGCATTGGATGCCTAAGGAGGCTGAGCGGTGTGTCAATATTGGCTGTGGGCTGGTCTGGTGGCTGCTCTGCTTTGTATCCGGGTGTGAGGAGACAGTTATGACAGTTGCTCAGTGAAGATTCCCCCATGCAAAACTGATCCACAGGGAAGCACAACAAACACCTACTCTCTATGGATCTGCTGGAGGAAAACAGTACAGCTTGTGCATGTGATGTATAAGGAGAGATTGGCTTAATTCATTTGAATATTTTTCTATAAAATGATTTAGCTGAGACTAAAGACTAACACTCCATAGCATAGCTAATCTGGCAAACTCTATTTAGAGTTCTCTTTTGGTAGAGCAACTGACTGTGATGTCTCTGTTCTCTGGTGGGATAAAGATGGTTGAGGTGGGTCAGAATATACTCTTATATACTCAGAATATACTCTTGCCATTTCTGTGCTTGTCTGACCAAAAAGCTTAATCTGTAAAACATAATGTACTATTGCAATAGTGGGAAGTTGCTGTGCAGACACGATTACGAAACACACACAGACCTTGTTTAGATACTAATGCTTTGTTGTCTGCTCTGTTGTGGTGTAAGCTACATGGCAGGCTTGTATTATTTATTCATTTTGAGCACACCTGCTTCCAGGTGTGGCTCTCAGCGCGTCACACACACACAGCGAGAGTGGGTGGGAGAGAAACAGGGGTACTTGGGCTGAATCTACAACACTCTCCCATACTCCATTATTTATCCTAGCAGTTATATAGGTGATGAGTTTGGTTTTTCACACATTCTGCTACTTAGTGACACTCTCTAAACATATTTTCTCTGTCACACACACCCAGGATGACAGCAGTTTAGCAGCACCCAATGTTGTCGTCTTGCATCATTTAGCCTCTCGCTCTCTCTATCCTACCCACCCTGTACTGTGTAGTGGAGTCAGTCACTCTCAGACACCTCTATTATCTGCCTGCTAGTCTGGCCACTGCACTGTGCTGTCTGCAGTTTGTGGTAATCAAGCAACAAGCTCTGTCTCACTGCAGAATTAGATGTTTCTCCAAACAGCAAATTTCAAAGTGTTTCTGACACCCTGGGTTGACTCCTGCTCAGTATCTTTCCATTGCTCCAAATGTCGAATTTAGAAGGTTAAGGGTTGAGTTTTTGGATAGGGTTAAAACATTAAAGGGTAGGAAGCATGCGTTTTTTAACAACACAGTGTTCAAAGACTTAGTTGTAGTCACATTCTGGTTACCTATGACTACAAACATACACTGAATAAAAATATAAACGCAACATGAGCTGAAATAAAAGATCCCAGAATTGTTCCATATGCACTAAAATATTATTTATTTCAAATGTTGTGCGCAAATTTATTTACATCCCTGTTAGTGAGCATTTTATCCTTTGTCAAGATAATCCATCCACCTGACAGGTGTGGCATATCAAGTAGCTGATTATAAACAGCATGATCATTACACAACTGCACCTTGTGCTGGTGACAAAAGGCCACTCTATAATGTGTAGTTTTGTCACACAACACATTGCCACAGATGTCTCAAGTTGAAGGCGCATGCAATTGGCATTCTGACTGCAGAAAAATAAGAATGTGTTCTTAACTGACATGCCTAGTTAAATAAAGATTAAATAATGGTGTAAATAATAATAATCAGCCTAATCGGTGTCCAAAAATATCGATTTACGATTGTTATGAAAACTTGAAATCGGCCCTAATTAATCGGCCATTCCTATTCATCGGTCGACCTCTAGTTGAGACAGGGAGGGAGGAAAAGGCTCAGCTATTGTTCAGGAAACAACCTCCGTCATTCCCAAAGTTATGGGTATGATGATAAAGGGATATGCTCTCTTTTGTGTACATTTGTAGAAACATGTTTATTAATTTCACAGTGTGTTTATTACATGTTTATTAATTTCACAGGCTTTTGAGTCTAACAAATATGATCAAATCATACTTGATACTTTCTTGCCTTATTTAATTTATGCATTTAAACATTTTTTTTACCCCTTTTTCTCCCCAATTTCATGGTGTCCAATTGTTGTAGTAGCTACTATCTTGTATCAACGCTACAACCCAACCTAGCCGCACTGCTTCTTAACACAGCGCGCATCCAACCCGGAAGCCAGCCGCACCAATGTGTCGGAGGAAACACTGTGCACCTGGCAACCTTGGTTAGCGCGCACTGCGCCCGGCCCGCCACGGGAGTCACTGGTGCGCGATGAGACAAGGACATCCCTACCGACCAAGCCCTCCCTAACCCGGACGATGCTAGGCCCATGGACCTCCCGGTCGCGGCCGGTTACGACAGAGCCTGGGCGTGAACCCAGAGTCTCTGATGGCACAGCTGGCGCTGCAGTACAGCACCCTTAACCACTGCGCCACCCGGGAGGCCCTCTTTCTTGCCTTATTTGAGGTCTGGGAAAAATCTAAGAAATGTTGATTCATGGCAATGTTTTTGGTATTTTATTAGGATCCCCATTACCTGTTGTAAAAACAGCAGCTACTATTCCTGGGGTCCACACAAAACATGAAACAGAATATTAATAGACACCCGCTCAAGGACAGGACTACATAAATTAAACAAAAATGACAAAACGCACATGTAGCCTACAATGCAAGCACACAAAATATCTAGGTCAAATAAGGGAGAGGTGTTGTGCCGTGAGGTGTTGCTCTCTGTTTTTTATTTAATTTTTTTTACTAGGTTTGCTGTTCAATTGAGCAATATGAGATGGAATGGAGTTCCATGCAATAATGTCTCTATATCAAATTTTATTGGTCACATACAGTGCCTTGCGAAAGTATTCGGCCCCCTTGAACTTTGCGACCTTTTGCCACATTTCAGGCTTCAAACATAAAGATATAAAACTGTATTTTTTGTGAAGAATCAACAACAAGTGTGACACAATCATGAAGTGGAACGACATTTATTGGATATTTCAAACTTTTTTAACAAATCAAAAACGGAAAAATTGGGCGTGCAAAATTATTCAGCCCCCTTAAGTTAATACTTTGTAGCGCCACCTTTTGCTGCGATTACAGCTGTAAGTCGCTTGGGGTATGTCTCTATCAGTTTTGCACATCGAGAGACTGACATTTTTTCCCATTCCTCCTTGCAAAACAGCTCGAGCTCAGTGAAGTTGGATGGAGAGCATTTGTGAACAGCAGTTTTCAGTTCTTTCCACAGATTCTCGATTGGATTCAGGTCTGGACTTTGACTTGGCCATTCTAACACCTGGATATGTTTATTTTTGAACCATTCCATTGTAGATGTTGCTTTATGTTTTGGATCATTGTCTTGTTGGAAGACAAATCTCCGTCCCAGTCTCAGGTCTTTTGCAGACTCCATCAGATTTTCTTCCAGAATGGTCCTGTATTTGGCTCCATCCATCTTCCCATCAATTTTAACCATCTTCCCTGTCCCTGCTGAAGACAATCAGGCCCAAACCATGATGCTGCCACCACCATGTTTGACAGTGGGGATGGTGTGTTCAGCTGTGTTGCTTTTACGCCAAACATAACATTTTGCATTGTTGCCAAAAAGTTCAATTTTGGTTTCATCTGACCAGAGCACCTTCTTCCACATGTTTGGTGTGTCTCCCAGGTGGCTTGTGGCAAACTTTAAACGACACTTTTTATGGATATCTTTAAGAAATGGCTTTCTTCTTGCCACTCTTCCATAAAGGCCAGATTTGTGCAATATACGACTGATTGTTGTCCTATGGACAGAGTCTCCCACCTCAGCTGTAGATCTCTGCAGTTCATCCAGAGTGATCATGGGCCTCTTGGCTGCATCTCTGATCAGTCTTCTCCTTGTATGAGCTGAAAGTTTAGAGGGACGGCCAGGTCTTGGTAGATTTGCAGTGGTCTGATACTCCTTCCATTTCAA
This sequence comes from Oncorhynchus mykiss, assembly GCF_013265735.2. NCBI lineage: Eukaryota > Metazoa > Chordata > Actinopteri > Salmoniformes > Salmonidae > Oncorhynchus > Oncorhynchus mykiss. Next base: position 72,557,829 of record NC_048581.1, read on the forward strand.
TAGTATCGCTTGCACAGTGCTCCTTGGGATGTTTAAAGCTTGGGAAATCTTTTTGTATCCAAATCCGGCTTTAAACTTCTTCACAACAGTATCTCGGACCTGCCTGGTGTGTTCCTTGTTCTTCATGATGCTCTCTGCGCTTTTAACGGACCTCTGAGACTATCACAGTGGAGGTGCATTTATACGGAGACTTGATTACACACAGGTGGATTGTATTTATCATCATTAGTCATTTAGGTCAACATCGGATCATTCAGAGATCCTCACTGAACTTCTGGAGAGAGTTTGCTGCACTGAAAGTAAAGGGGCTGAATAATTTTGCACGCCCAATTTTTCCGTTTTTGATTTGTTAAAAAAGTTTGAAATATCCAATAAATGTCGTGCCACTTCATGATTGTGTCACACTTGTTGTTGATTCTTCACAAAAAAATACAGTTTTATATCTTTATGTTTGAAGCCTGAAATGTGGCAAAAGGTTGCAAAGTTCAAGGGGGCCGAATACTTTCGCAAGGCACTGTACATATGGTCAGCAGATGTTTATTACGAGTGTAGCAAAATTCTTGTGCTTCTAGCTCTATCTAACAAGTAATATCTAACAATTCAACAACAACTACCTTATACACACAACTCTAAGTAAAGGAATGGAATAAAAATATATACATATATGGATGAGCAATGTCAGTGGCATAGGCCAAGATGCAATAGATCATATAGAATACAGTATAGACATTATTAAAGTGGCCAAAGTCTCCATGTGAGCAGCAGGCTCTAATGTGCTAGTGATGGCTATTTAACAGTCTGAAGCTGTTTTTCAGTCTCTCATCCCAGCGCTGATGCACCTGTACTGACCTCGCCTTCTGGATGGTAGCGGGGTGAATATGTCCGTAAACCCACCAGCCAGCTGGTCTGCGCATGCTCTGAGGACACGGCTATCTGGGCCGGCAGCATTGTGAGGGTTAACGTGTTAAATGTCTTACCCACGTTGGCCACAGAGAAGGAGAGCCCATAGTCCTTGGTAGATGGCTGCATCGGTGGCACTGTATTGTCCTCAAAGTGGGCAAAGAAGGTGTTTATTTCATCTGGATGCAAGACGTCCGTATTCTGCGATATAGCTTGTTTTCCTATTGTAGTATGTGATTGTCTGTAGACCCTGCCACATATAGTTGAAGTTAATGCACAACATACAGTTGAATTTGTAAGTTTACATACTTCGGTTGCAGTCATTAAAACTCGTTTTTCAACCACTCCACAAATTTCTTGTTAACAAACTATAGTTTTGGCAAATCTACTTTTCGGCTAGTCATTTTTACAAAAATTGTTTACAGACAGATTATTTCACTTATCACTGTATCACAATTCCAGTGGGTCAAAAGTTTACATACACTAAGTTGACTGTGCCTTTTTAACAGTTGGGAAAATTCCTGAAAATGATGTCATGGCTTTAGAAGCTTCTGATAGGCTAATTGACATAGGTTGAGTCAATTGGAGGTGTAACTGTGGATGTATTTCAAGGCCTACCTTCAAACGCAGTGCCTCTTTGCTTGACATCATGGGAAAATCAAAATAAATCAGCCAAGACCTCAGAAAAACATGTAGACCTCCACAAGTCTGGTTCATCCGTGGGAGCAATTTCCAAATGCCTGAAGGTACCTCGTTCATCTGTACAAACAATAGTACGCAAGTATAAACACCATGGGACCACGCAGTCGTCATACCGCTCAGGAAGGACATGCGCTCTGTCTCCTAGAGATGAACGTACTTTGGTGCAAAAAGTGCAAATCAATCCCAGAACAACAGCAAAGGACCTTGTGAAAATGTGTATAAAACTATCTATATCCACAGTAAAACGAGTCCTATATCGACATAACCTGTAAGGCCATTCTGCAAGGAAGAAGCCACTGCTCCAAAACCACCATTAAAAAAGCCATTGTACTTTTTTGTAGAAATGTTCTCTGGTCTGAGGAAACAAAAAAACTGTTTGGCCATAATGACCTACATTATGTTTAGAGGGAAAAGGGGGAGGCTTGCAAGCCGAAGAGCACCATACCAACCGTGAAGCACGGGGGTGGCCACATCATGTTGTGGGGGTGCTTTGCTGCAGGAGGGACTGGTGCACTTCACAAAATAGATGGCATCTTGAGGTAGGAAAATTATGTGGATATATTGAAGCAACATCTCAAGACATCAGTCAGGAAGTTAAAGCTTGTTCGCAAATGGGGTCTTCCAAATGGACAATGACCCCAAGCATACTTCCAAAGTTGTGGCAAAATGGCTTAAGGACAACAAAGTCAAGGTATTGGAGTGGCCATCACCTCAACCCTATAGAAAATGTGTGGGCAGAACTGAAAAAGCGTGTGCGGGCAAGGAGGCCTACAAACATGACTCACACCATCTCTGTCAGGAGGAATGGGCCACAATTCCCCCAACTTATTGTGGGAAGCTTGTGGAAGCGTGCCTGAAACATTTCACCCAAGTTAAACAATTTAAGGGCAATGCTACCAAATACTAATTGAGTGTATGTAAACTTCTGACCCACTGGGAATATAATGAAAGAAATTAAAGCTGAAATAAATCATTCTCTGTACTGTTATTCTGACATTTCACATTCTTAAAATGATGTGGTGATCCTAAGACAGGGATTTTTTTCTAGGATTAGATGTCAGGAGTTGTGATACTGAGTTTAAATGTATTTGGCTAAGGTGTATGTACATTTCTGACTTCAACTGTACATTTTGTGTCTGAGCTGTTGAATTGCACTCCACTTTGGCTCTATACTGACATTTTGCTTGATTAATTGCCATGTGGGGGGAATGACTACTCATGTCGCCTTGTCATAGTTAAATGCGGTGGTACGCCCTTTCAGTTTTGCGTGAATGCTGCCATCCACGGTTTCTGGTTAGAGTAGGTTTTAATAGTCACAGTGGGTACACCATATCCTATACACTTCCTTATAAACTCACTCACGGAATCAGCGTTAATGTCAATATTTTTCTCCAAGGCTACCCGGAACATATCCCAGTCCGTGTGATCAAAGCAATCTTGAAGAGTGGATTTCGATTGGTCAGACCAGCGTTGAATAGTCCTTAGCCCGGGTACTTCCTGTTTGAGTTTCTGCCTATAGGAATGAAGGAGCAAAATATAGTCATGGTCAGATTTGCCAAAAGGAGGGCAGAGGAGGGCCTTGCATGCATCCCTGAATTTAGGGTAACAATGGTCCAGCTCATGTGCTACAGTTGATATGCTGATAGTATTTAAGTAGCCTTTTTCTCAAATTTGCTTTATTAACATCCCCAGCGACCAATAAATGCAGCCTCAGGATATATGTTTTCCAGTTTGCATAAAGTCCAGTGACGTTCCTTAAGGGCCGTTGTAGTATCGGCTTGAGGAGGGATGTACACAGCTGTGACAATAACGGAAGAGAATTCTCTTGGGAGATAGTACGGTCGGCATTTGATTGTGAGGAATTTATAGGTCAGGTGAACAAAAAGAGTTGAGTTCCTGCATGTTATTACAATTACACCGTGAGTCGTTAATCATGAAACATACACCCCCGCCCTTTTTCTTCCCGGAAAGATGTTTATTCCTGTTGGCGCGATGCACTGAGAATCCAGGTGGCTGTACCGACTCCGACAGCATATCCCCAGAGAGCCATGTTTCAGTGAAACAGAGTATGTTACAATCCCTGATGTCTCTCTGGAAAGCAACCCTGCACTGATTTCGTCATCTTTGTTATCTAGGGACTGGACATTAGCGAGTAATATACTCGGAAGCGGTGGGTGTTGTGCGCGCCTCCGAAGTCTGATTAGAAGACTGCTCCGACTCGCTCTTCTCCGGCGGTGTTGTTTTGAGTCGGCCTCTGGAAATCAGTTAAAATGCCCTGGGTGATGCGGACAAAGGGTCCGCTTCGGGAAAGTCGTATTCCTGGTTGTAGTGCTGGTAAGTTGACGCCGCTCTGATAACGAATAGTTCTTCCCGGCTGTATGTAATAACACTTAAGGTTTTCTGGGCTAACAATGTAAGAAATTATACATTAAAATAAAAATGAAATACTGTAAAGTTTCCTAAGGACAAGAAGTGAGGTAGCCCTGTCTGTCGGTGCCATTTTATGTACCATAATACTGTACACTTTCTTGAATTTGTTCTGGATTTGGCAACTGAAAAGCACCATGGTACCCTACGTTGGTACCCTAAGTTGACTATGCAAACAATTTGGGATTGTGAACACAATGTTTCTTATTAAAAGAAGTGATGCAGTTAGTCTCTCAACTCTTAACCAAGAGAGAATGGCTTGCATAGTATTTATATTGATTACAATGAAGAGCAAGACATGCCGCTCTGTTCTGGGCAAGCTGCAGCTTACCTAGGTTTTTCCTTGCAGCACTCGGCCACACGACTGGACAGTAATCAAGATACGACTAAACAATAGCCTGCACGACTTACTGTTTTGAGTGTGGTGTCAAAAAAGCAGAGCATCTCTTTATTACGGACAACCCTCTCCCCATCTTTACAACCATTGTATCTATATGTTTTGACCATGACATTTTACAATCTAAGTTGATGCCAAGTCATTTTGTCCCCTCAACTTGTTCAATAGCCACACCATTCATTACCAGATTCAGCTGAGGTCTAGAACCTACACTGTATTTGTAACAAATACAGTGCTCTTAGTTTTAGAGATGTTCAGGACACATTCCAAAACAGACGCAACTCTTTGTTAAGTGTTTCAGTGACTTCATTAGCTGTAGTTGCTGATGAGTATATGGTTGAACCAAATAAAAATGTTCAGCTAAAACGGTCAGAAGTAGTCAAATCTAGTGGAAAGCTTTTGTGGATGGTCAGATTCATTCACAGAGAATTTACAGGTATATTTATGCCAGCTCTACTTGTGTGTAAGGCGGTATGGTTATCTTGTACAAGCAGCTGCCATACAGTTTAACCATATTAACAGATAAAGAGATGACGCATTAACAGACAAACAGTAGTAAATTACACTCTGTGACGCCATTTTTTTCCGCATTCCAAATTGCCATTGCAGTTCTCACAATGAGCAATAACTTCAGTAGAAACCTTCTTTGAGTTGACACACACACACACACACACACGCCATGTTATTAGCTGTATCTGTAATCTAGTCCAGGCTGCCACAGGCGATGCTTGTTCAGGTTCATTATTGTCCTGTGGAGGTTGTTTGCTTAGCTCTAATTGCTAGGGCTGAGCCTGGCCCTGGTTTATAGGCCCTCCTTGTTCTCTGGCTGGATACATTTCTCTCGCTCTCTTCTGTCTTTCACATCTCAAGTTACAGTCACTCTGGCCCTCTGGGTTTAGGAAAGGCGAACTTGTTCAAAAGCACAGAGCCTTTTACACTCAGTGACACAATGCTGTTTGGACTGAAGTGAGCTTGGCTTGGGTTTTGATCACACATTTATCGTGCTAGAGGAATCCCACTGCCTGGAAAATGGTTTGTGTAAGATTGATTCTCAATATTGTGCACCAACCGGGTTTACATAATATTTCCGTGTTGAGTGTGCGTTCGTTTGTGATGGAACCTGTGCACATACTGTACACACTCACTGTGAACCCAGACCGATTCAGACGGATCTATATTCTCTGGTTGAACAGCAGTGGCAGTCGGTGCCGTTTTAAGAAGAGGGAGGGCCTTTTTAAAAAAAAAAAATAATTTAATGACCATGGCCTTATTTCTATTACAGTATATTGGATGACTCTCATTAATATTCACCCAGTTCAATGTACCAGCGATAGGTTTAGGCTACTACATGATACAAAAAAATATCTTATACACGTCATGAGGTTGCTACAACCTAGCCTATGAATCAAAGTTTACAACAGGTGCACACAGGTGAAGAGACAAATTTGAGGTGACAGTGACATTCAATACCGCCTTGCACACTCTTGCCTGCGTCTAGCTGATATAGGGTGTAATCATTAGTCCAACAGTTGCAAACAAGTTTCTATTGGACAAATTCAGGTATGTTTATCCCCGTTTTGTTCCGTTTGACAAACATTTTTTAACAGAATCAGTGGAATGAATACATCCCTGATCATGCGTAAACAGAGTTCATTCTCATAACAGCCACGTTGTATTCCTTCTCTTCCCTTCGCTTGTGGACTTCAATGCACAACACATCAGCTGTGTGTTACCAGGCGCAAATTAATTTTCTGATCCTTTGATTGGGTGGACAACATGTCAGTTCATGCTGCAAGAGCTCTGAAAGCTGGAGGACGTCCTCCGGAAGTTGACATAATTACTGTGTCTGTGTAAGGGGGTGAGAACCATGAGCCTCCTAGATTTTTTTTATTTATTGAAGTCAATGTACCCAGAGGAGGACTGACGCTAGCTGGCCTCCGGCTACACCGTGGTGCTACCCTACAGTGCTGTTGAGGCTACTGTGGACATTCTTTGCAAAATAGTGTGTGTTAACAAGTTATTTGGTGACATGATTATATTTAGTATAGTTTTATCTAAAACGATAACTTGTTAAGTGTTTTACAAGTAACGTTTTTATGAAATTCACTGAGGAGGATGGTCCTCCCTTTCCTCTGGGGAGCCTCCCCTGTTGAACAGAGAGATCACACCAAGGCACTTTGATTAATGGACAGACAGACACAGACCCTGAGCTATCCCAGCAGCAGACGATGTACAGTATGTGTGAGCGGGATGGTGTTTGGTAGGCATTTTCATCTTTTCTATATCTCTGTCTACAGTAACAAAGACCATATGGTCAAAGCTGTTTGGTTCCACCCATTTGTCCAAAAACAGATTGCTGTATGTGTTGTGGGAATGGGTCATTTTCAGAGATGCTTCCTGGTTTTCCTCTCGGACCAATCCCAGCACTGCATCCACAGGGCATGACTAGAAAACCTGGAACACCTGTCCAAACCCATCATCCCGACAACCATCTCCCATAGCATCCAATTAGAATATGTGTAATAACAATCGAAAAACAAGGGTAAATATTTGTTTGGAGTAATTAAAATAGTCTTTCTGCCCACCTCACTTTTCACTTGTATCCATGTAATAAAAACAGAAATGTAGTTTCTGGTCTAGCGTGTTTTTAAAGAAGCTTTGGAACAGCCTATACCTCTCGTGAGAGTATTCTATACAGTAATATTATATCAGGCTTTATGGCCAAAGCACTTTGTGGTATCGGTGAGGAAATCTTCTCTTGTCTATCTGCCCTCTGGTCCCTATCATCAGAACCAATTGTTAACTGCCCTCGGCTGTTCACCTTATCAACCCTTTAAAGATCATCTGAAGTTCTCATGGACCTCCTTTTGTCTAAATCTCCTCCACTCTTAAAGGGAAATGTCACTCTTTTTCAACATGAAATTCATAATCTCCAGCCACCAACCCAACATCAACGTATGTTTTGTAATCCAAAAGATGTTTCCGATGACATCATCCAGAGACACTGATGACATAATCAGGTGTGCATCATGTGATTTTAACCGATTGTGAGCAGGCAAAGGTTACTTTACTAACCTTTGGAATGAATACTATGTAGGTAGCAACCAAGAGTCTGTAACGATGCTGAATTACAGGGAACCTCCTCATGATGACATGATGCAAACACACTGTCATTGTCATTGTCCCTTTCCCATAGAAAGAAGGGCATGGCAACTCATAATAGTGATAATGTAGCCAAAACGAAGCTCTCGGCCTAAACCTGCCTGCCCTGTTTGGGCAGGACCCTGTGGTTAGTGCTAAGGCCACTCCCTCCCTCTCTAATGATGTCTCTCTGCTGCATGCCTACCTCTCTACACATGTATATCCCTTATCTAAAGATATCTTTATGAAGATGTAGCCAGAGGGGTTTGGTGGTATCCAGATTTTAATGTCGTTGCTGTACCATACCGGCGTATACAGTATTACTGGAAGTGCACAAAAGTGGTGCCATTTAATTCCAAACTGTTTTTGTTGCTATGGTGGGGGGAAAAAGTGCTAACAAATTACTAGCGAAGTCCCATAGCAGACCCTAGCTAAATGCTAATTTCAAGGGCAGACAACCCAGCTCATAAAGTTATACTACTATTTTAAAAGGCTACTCACAGCTTGCTGCACGCACAAAACACATTTAGGCAGCAGGGATCCTGAACCAGGAGGGGATCGTTTGTCTCTGCTGTAACCAAGAAGCTTGCTCTTGCAAGCTAGCTACTTTCATGTTGCTAGCAAATGAACAAACCAAATGCATATTTCTCACATCTTAGATGGTAAAACTGCTATAAACTATAAATTAATTATCACAAAAGGGTCCCCGAGCCAACCCCAAAAGTTTGGGAACCCCTGGTGTAGCGCACCTCCCCCCAAAAATGACGGTATTTTCAGGCCAGTTGGTACATACTAGCAACATGAATAACCATCAAACCAGACAGGTATATTCAGGGCATATAGCACAACCCAAGGCAAGGACAAATCGCCTTAAATCTAAAGTTTTATATAGCGCCATAGCTGACGAACTCTTTACCAATCCAAATTTCTCAGGAAAAAGGTAAATCTACCTTAAAGAAAAAAAATCAAAGAACATCTAATGTGAAAGACCATATGACTGGACAGGAAGTAGAAAACATCTAATGTGAAAGACCATATGACTGGACAGGAAGTAGAAAACATCTAATGTGAAAGACCATATGACTGGACAGCAAATAGAAAGTATCAACTGAATGTTAAATGTGTTTCCTGTCAGGTATTTTAATTGTCTGTATTGTCTACTTGTTAAATGTTTGTAAAGTCTTAATTTGTAATTGTAATGTCTTATTACAGTTTTTAACGTTTTTTTTCTTTACAATCGCGTACACACTAAAGGTGGTACTTGAGGCACACTCAGCAAAACCATTAACTCGTGTACCTAATCTTCAGAACAAGTCTGCAAAACTGCAAGCACATTATCTGCTTTACACTCAGTTTGTAATTGTAAAACACACTTTGTGCAGAACACTAATCACAGTTCTCTACATTAAACATTCAAAACTAACAGGTCTAACAGGTCTTGTTTTTCGTTTGGAAAACACTGCCATTCAAAACGCCACACTCCTTTACCGATTACCTACACCCAGTGCTCACTTGTGAAAACACTTATAGCTAGGTGTCTTCACATAGAAATCAGAGCTTGAGCATTATAAATAGGCTTCAGGTTGGCTTTCTTGGTTTGGAGAACAATGTAGGCCAATTTTGGAGAGAGATTTAGAGGAGAAGGAGAGAGGGGGGGGCGAGGACCAGGAGGAGGCCTGTGGTGACATAGACGAGGGGGCGTGCCAGGGCTGGATACGCCACTCCAGATGCTACTTCCCTCACTGTTCAGCCAGAGAGAACATCGCTTGGGATGTCGATGAGGTGCTGTGGCCAGACCCAAATAGGAGACAGGATGCACCCTAAAAGTTTTATTTTTCTTTATAGTAGCAATCCTATTTGTTTGTCTGTTACTGTTCATCCTGAAATCTGGATGAAAATACAATGTTCTGAGAAAGAAATACATTATATTTTTCCCCCATTGCATTTCTGTTTATATTTGTGTACATGTGAGTGCTATGACAAACTGCCGTGGACTCCACTGAACATGCCAAAAGACACAAAATAGTAGTGTTTTAAATTTGTCACATCCGTGTGTAGTTGGCGTGTATAAGAGCTAATCATTTGAAGGTTTGTATGTAGAGTTTTGAGAAGAGTTAAAATAGTTTTGAATGAAGTGTTTGGTTTTGCAAGGGGTGGGTGTGTGTGTGTTTTGGGGTTTTGTGGGTAGAGTCTAGAGAAAAGGAGCCATAGTTTCAGAAATCATGTGTAAGCAATTGTCAAAAACTGTAATTGGGGTTGGACCCCGGGAAGATCAGCTAACGTTATGGCGTTCGCTAATGGGGATCCTAATAAAAAGGAAATCAAATTCTTGAGTATTTCAAAAATACCCAGTATACCGCATAAACGGTATACCGCCAAAGCCAGACATAATCGTGGCTATGTCTCTGCTCATGCTGCTGTTTATATCATTTGTTTTTAGAATGAACTGAAGGAGCAGTAGAATGAGATTGTGAAAGAGACCAAGAAGTGGTCACATGGGAACTAATCACTTCTTTCAGTCAGTTCTATTCACTGGAAGATTCACTTGTCTTCAGGAGTCCTATATACTTGGTGGAGAATATTGAGATGACCTCAGATGTACTGTATGACTAATCGTCCTTTATCTCACACTAGTCTGGTTCCAAGAAATGTTCCTCCTTCAACCATGTCCTCTGAAGAGTTAATATACCCTACATAGGGATTTACTGTATATAGTTACATATAACTAGACCATAACTAGACATTCCAGTAAACATCCCACCTAAGTATTCATTACACTAAGTATCACTTCCTTGAAGGTCACAACTGTTTAATTTGCATATTCCTTGGTGATATATATGGTGACATTTGACTGGAAATGTATGTCACCCAGCTCTAGTTGTTTCCCGTCTTGTTCCAGCAACTACTCCTTCCTCATTGGTGTACTTTCAGCGTTCCTTGTGTCTGCATGTTACTGTGTGTCATCCATAAAGACATACCACATGTAGCTACTATATTATTAACACAAACCTAAAATGTGACATTCCAGTTGAGTAGCTATGCTTTCTCTGGCCCTTTAATTCCAGCACACAAGCGGAATATTTACATGAGAGCCTAATCTAAATAGCGCAACTGTGGACTTCAACACACAGAAACCTATTCTATCAGTGGTCTGTCCAAGTGCATGTCTCTGACTCCCCACTCGAGGTCCATAGTCTGCATGTGACATCTACAAATGACATCTAGCCTGCCTATAGTATGCTGCCCCTCCATCTCCCTCTTTCCCTTCCCTTCTCCTATTTTCTCTGCCCACTCTCTCCCCAGATGCATTTGCAAATGCTCCACACGGCTGTCTTTTACAGCACTGTTATGTGTATATGGCTGCCTGTCTACAATAGAGCGCAAATTAAATTGCTATGTGTATGCTAGTATTTTACCGCTGGCACTGAGTCTATAGTTGATTTTCGACTGGTTGCCAGGTTGATTCCAAAGTCTACTTCCTGAAGCTGTGTGCGTGCGAAGGAAGACTGGGGGAGTTTCACTCAACTGTTTTACCCCTCTTGACTTCAGGCTGCTCAAACTACTGTCCTTCAGACACAGAGAAACCAGATCCAAGCCAGACAGTGTGGACATGTTAATCGATTTAGAACTAAACCAGCTCAGACAGTAACCCTACATAGAATGGTATTGGAGGAAAACCAGTCTACAAACATGGACCAGTTCATTTTAATGTAGCCTAATGAAACCAGAACAAGTTGTGACTGAAGTCACATCTACCAGTCGTCGTGAGCTGAAAGCCACAAGGTGTTCTAGACTACCTAGCTAACCCAGGTAATGACATGAAATCATGTGAAAATGAGCATGAAAACAAAGCAGTGTCCGTTGATTTAACTTTTTACACCCAAGGGCACTTTGCAGTACATTGGCAGTGCATACATACACTGCTTGCTGAGGAGTTAAAGGATAATATCATATCCTTTGCTAATATCACATGTACACAGAGTACTACACTGTTGTAACACTATAGAGCTTTGATATGAACAGCCACAGGACTGCCAAGTGGCTTGAGTCATGAGATGTATCCTTAGTTGGGTTACAAGGGAGTAGTACTTCTCTGAAAATACTGTTTGTTAATCCACATGATTATGCTCACAAAGACTCAAAAGAGGAAAGTAGGGTAGCTATGACACAAAGCTCATAAGAAAACCACTGTGTGGAAAATCTTGAAGGAATTCTGTGGGATTTCATGGCTGCTTGGGGGATTATGATGTAGGCTAATTCTGCCTCCCTCTTTGGCATGCTAACTCATACCATTTGTAGCTCTGCTCCTCAAATGTTTTGTTCTGAATTAGCCTTTCTGATATAAGAAGGTAGTTCCCCACTCACTGTCCATTAGTCCTGGATTCCACAAAATCTAGTGGAAGAACAAGAGGTGTCATAATCCCAAAAACTACATGAAATTCTTTAAAAAGCAACTGAAGAGTAACGGCTGTCACATTTTGAAATTGTTGGGAGCAGTAAGCTAAGTGAGCAGTCTTACTGGACTTACCAGTTCACATTAATTCAGCCAAAGTTATGCATCCTTTGAAGGTGTGCAGCCTGTCATATGAAAACAAGGCATGTCTCCCCCCCGTTGGGCCAATCGAGATTACTATAGCTCCAATCATTGTAATGTTGTAAATGCCGGATCTCCATGGCAAGACTCATCGTTCACCCAAGTTTTGTCAAATTCTGACCAGCAGGTAGCCTCGGTTAGAGCGTTGGGCCAGTAACTGAAATGTTGCTGGTTTCAATACTAGAGCTGACAAAATGAAAATAATCTGTTGCTGTGCCCTTGGACAAGGCAAATTGCTCCAGGGGCGCTGTACAATGGTGACCCCTGACCATGACCCCACTCCCTGCGGTTGTCTCAGGGCGAGTTGGGATATGCAAAAAAAACACTTGTGTGTAACAGGACAAATATAAGCACCCCCAAACTATTGTAATTCTAAAATTGGGCCAGTGCTGTCTGAGATATCGCATGTGACTAACCTACTAATGGTCGGAAACAGATCCACAGTCCCCTCCCTGATTTTATCGCAGGGCACAATTAGTAGTTAGTGTAGCTTTGGGGGCATATGAGCAACATTGTCAGGCCTTTTGTGGTTCGTAACAACGTCAAGGTCACAAAAAGCGTGCCATGGTCCTCTGCTGCATATCCAGTCAGCTGTGCTAACACTCAGTTCTGAGAGCTCACAGACCTCATCACGGTGTTGTTTCCTCTCCTCTATGATGCTCCTGGTCTCTCCTCCGGTAGGGGTTCTATATCACTAGATCAGCAAAACCCACCTCAACCTTTTTGGATCAGATATGGAAGGCTCTTGCAGGAGTAGGGATGTGTTTGGCCTCATTACCCAGGGAAGGACCCCTAGGACTGCATCTCAATGGTCTGATCCGTGTCTGTCTATATCAGCCAGAAAATCAAACGCATGTGAAGGAGCAGGGTGGATGGACACTATTAGTGGAGGGGAAGGAAATGCCAGCGCACCAGATTTAGAACACTCCCTCTCAGGGAATTAATATGTCATGTGAATCTGATCCCATTGATTTCTGTCTGATTCTCTCCTTTTTTTCTCGCTGGCTTGTATTGCTCTCTCTCTCACACAGTTTGCGGAACAGGAGAGGGATTCTCTCTTCCCTCTGTGATGTTTTAATGAAGGGCTTTATTTCAGCATTAGCACGGCGCGTGACAGTGGGTAGCTTCCACTTCCTCTGTATTTCCTGTCTCTTTGGCAATCGCTGCCCACAGCTGTGTCTACTTCTTGTTTTCAGGATATGTGTTGTGTAAGAGTGTGCTGTGTGAACTTATGTCTGTATTTCATAATTATAATCCTGACTGTGTCTGTCTGTGTTTTACAGGAGGCTGCTGGATGAGTGGTCACCATGTCTCCCTTCTTACGCATAGCCTTTAATGCGTTTGATGTGGGCGTCTTGCCACCCCTGACTGACGCTCCCTTCTGTGCAATTAAGATGAAGGAGTCCCTCAGCACTGGTCAGTAGCATTACCCATTGGGTACTACTCAGTGGTGGAGAAAAAGTACCCAATTGTCATACTTGAGTAAAAATAAAGATTCCTTAATAGAAAATGACTAAAGTAAATGTGAAAGCCACCAACTAAAGTACTACTTGAGTAAAAGTCTAAAGGTATTTGGTTTTAAATATACTCAAGTATCAAAAGTAAATGTTATTGCTAAAATATACTTAAGTATTAGAAATAAAAGTAAATTATTTCAAATTCCTTATATTAAGCAAACCAAAAGATACCATGTTCTTGTTTTTCTACATTTACGGATAGCCAGGGGCACACTCCAACACTCAGACATCATTTACAAACAAAGCATGTGCGTTTAGTGAGTCCGCCAGATCAGAGTCAGTAGGGATGACCAGTGATGTTCTCTCTCACAAGCATTTCGCTACACTCGCATTAACATCTGCTAACCATGTGTATGTGACAAATAAAATTTGATTTGATTTGATAAGTGTGTGAATTTGACCATTTTCCTGTCCTGCTAAGCATAAAAATACCTTTGGGTGTCAGGGAAAATGGAAGGAAGTAAAAGTACATTTACATTATTTTCTTTGGGAATGTAGTGAAGTTAAAGTTGTCAAAAATATAAATAGTTTAGTACAGATACCCCAAAAACAATGTCTCACACACACACACACACACACACACACACACACACACACTCTTTTCTCTCTCCCTCCCTTTCACACATATACAAACACACTTTGTCATGCACATGTGTAAGCTGTGGTGGTGTAACCTTTCTCTCTCTCTCTCCAGATCGGGGGAAGACCCTAGTCCAGAGGAAACCCACGATGTACCCTGCCTGGAAGTCCACTTTCGATGCCCACATCTACGAGGGCCGTGTCCTCCAAGTGGTTCTGATGAAGACCGCAGAGGAGCCATTGGCCGAGGCCACGGTGGGCGTGTCCGTACTGGCTGAGCGCTGTAAAAAGGGCAACGGCTGTGCTGAATTCTGGGTAGACCTGCAGCCTTCTGGGAAGGTTCAGATGGTCGTCCAGTTCTTTGTGGAGGACACAGACACAGCAGGTAGTAAGCCAAACAAACAGGCTCTCAGTCTAGTATTTAATGTAAATCTATGTCGCTCTCTGCACTCTCCAGCACTCAAACACACTGGCTACAGAGCGTAAACAGTGGCCTCCAGGCTGCCAGGCCAGCTTGTCACATGGCGCTCAGCCTAGCAGCCATACAGGCCCTGGAAGGAGGATTGTGTGTATCTAGGAGCTGGCATAGGACCCAGACCCAGGGGGAATCTGTATGTTAGAGTGTCCCAGTCAGGCTTTATCTGCTCTGGGTCGGCCCATTGGTAGGAGAGGGGGTAGGCTGGAGCAGCATACCCCCCTCTCTCTGCAGCTTTCCTGAAAAGCATGTGTCCAGTGTTGGCAGGTGGGAGCATCTCCTCTCTAAACATACACACCAGTCAAAGGAATGAGATGGCAAGGAGGAAATGTGTTAGTCTCCCATTTTCTCATTAGTCTCCTGTCTTTTACTCCATCTTCCCAGCTGTGGCCTGCTCCCTCACCCTCTTTTGTGTCTTCTCACAGTCCTCATTTCACTTTTATTTTCTTTGTTTACTTCTCTCACGCCTCTCTTTGTTTTCTTTCCATGACCTTTGACCGAGTCCCCTTGGCTTGTGTCAAATATGGTGAATAAATAAGATTGTTTACTCAGGCCATTCACTAATGACAAAAATTGTCATGGTTCCTGTCTGTGTAAGTGGGCTTTCCCTCTCTTGAGTGAAACCAGGGTCTCATTTGCAAGGGGGCTCCCATGAACATACAATACATAATATCAATACAATACATACAACAAGATTATTCAAAACAAACACCTTTCACGGATCACCTCCCTTAAACTCCATCTAAACTTTCCCACATGAACTGATGGTTTCTCCATAATATCTAGCATGCTCAATTGAAAGAGGGAACAGCTGGATCTGGTGTACTTAGTGTCCTCGCCCCTTCCTGAAAAATGAGTTAGTGCGATGTATCGCTCTGGGACACCCCCTCTGCGGGCCGGGGACAAGTAGATCAGAGTGGCCCTCCCCGATCAGCAAATGATTTGGGAGCAGAGTTTCTCGCTTTTCTTTTCTGTCTCTGGTTTGCATCAGCTACAGCCACATTTTGCAGAAGGCCATTCTCACTGTTTACTCTGAAAGTAAAACAATTGTGACCTGACCTCATTCTTTAGATGACTTTTCCTTAATCTTCCTCAATTTGATGAGTTGATGTTTAAAGAGATTCTCCAGTACTTTTGCATAATTCCAGTAGTTCTGAAAGTAGCTCTCACGAGCCAAAAGTGTCCCCTGAAAATGTAATATTTTATGTCACATATGTGCACCTAAAGTCATTGCGCTCTCTCTCACTCTGCTGTGTGTGCATCTTGCTAGCTGTCACTCAAATGGTGAGGGGCTGAAGTTCTTTGGCTAGAACTCTAATAGCTAGGGGGAGAGACCTGAAAATAGCTGTGCAGCAAAGCTCCCCATTCCAGACAGAGCTTTGAGAGGATCTGCAGGGAAGAATGGAAGAAACTCCCGAATTACAGGTGTCCCAAGCTTGTAGTGTCATACCCAAGAAGACTTGAGGCTGTAATCATTGCCACAGGTGCTTCAACAAAGTACCAAGTAAATGGTCTGAATAATTATGTAAATGTGATATTTACTCCTTTTTTATACATTTGCAAACATTTCTAAAAACCTGTTTTTACTTTGTCATAATGGGGTATTGTGTGTAGATTGATGGGGGGAAGAAACAATTTAATACATTTTAGAATATGCTGTAATATTTTCCGAATGCACTTTATGAACTACACGTTGACACATCCAGCCCAAAGCATGAGGATAACAAATACTTAGTAGTCGCCAAAGTTCCAGAGCATGTCTTTAATAAGCAATCATCTCTAATGCTGAGATATCTGTATAGACGGGCAATAATTTATGTGGTTTTAGAATATAACAATGTAGATACAGGGCACTTGATTATGTTTTGCAGTAGTGTAAAGTACTTAAGTAGTTTTTTTGTGTATTTGTATTTTACTTCACTGCATTCCTGTAATAATGTACTTTTTACTCCATATATTTTCTCTGACACAAAATGTACTCGTTACATTTTGAATGTTTAGCAGGACAGGAAAATGGTCCAATTCACACACTTATCAAGAGAACATCCCTGGTCATCCCTACTGCTTCTGATCTGGCACTAACTAAATACACATGCTTTGTTTGTAAATTATGTTGGAGTGTGCCATTTTTTGAGTCATTTTCTATTGTTACAAACTCTTAATTTTCACCAAGGTACCATTTTTAGCTCACAATGTAACACACTATCTAATAATATCACCCACAGCAGACACAATGGTATATGATTGAGTACATCAAATAATGAATTGTAATATTGTTATGTGTCCCGAGCAGTGTTTAAGTCGAACGTGAAGGGGCGTGAAGAGGAGGATGGGGCGATGACACTGACCCGAAGGAGAGGAGCCATGAAACAGGCCAAGGTCCATTTCATCAAGAACCATGAGTTCACAGCCACTTTCTTCGGACAGCCCACCTTCTGCTCTGTCTGCCGGGAGTTTGTCTGGTGAGAGACGCAGACCACCCCATCCAAACACCACCGTGACCATGACAAAGACCGTTGAGCTTTCAACCTGTTTTACAAGTGTGTCGTTTTGCTACACAACGGTATTATGCCTTGGCTTAGCAGTTAACCACAGTACAGAGACAGTCGACTGATTACCCCAAAACCAGCCCCCCATGGGGTCTCTGAGTAGACCAATTAACAGCTCTAATTGATCCATAACTGGAGCAGTCTGTCCAACAATAACAGTAAGACTGGCTGGCAGCGCCTGTTCTGTGAGCTGTGTGAGTCGCTGTCTGAGACGCTGTCTGGGGAAAACCCACAGGGTGTTGCTGCAATGTTCCAACAATGTCAGCACAATTACCAGTGCAGGGCTGCCCCCTTCCTGCCAGAGAAGAAAGTTGTTATTGGTGCCTTATGGTGACAGGTTGAGTAATGACCAATGTCCCTAGTGTGTGTGGATGGTGTAGTTTGTGCAAAAGGTGAATGAATGTCTCTCCTCTCATTCTGTTAAACTGCCATTGTTTATTGTCACTGTCAATACTTTATATTGAGATAGTAAGAATATCTGTCAGTATGCCTTTTGGGAAAAGTGCACAAAGATGAGTCATTTATTGTATGAATCTTCACCCTGTTTTTCTTTCCAAACAGGGGATTCAACAAGCAAGGCTACAAGTGCAGACGTGAGTGTCTCTGACCTCTTGCCGTTAAAATCTTTCACTATAAGGAAGTTGTTTTGGTGCTTGGAGTGAAACATCCAAAGCGTTCACTCTGCAATAATTTACTCCCAAAAATAGTCACAAATTTCTCATATCAATAAGTGAATATCTTAACTAGCAGCTTTTCCTAATGTGGTTTTAATCTCTGTCTCAGAATGCAACGCCGCCATCCACAAGAAATGTATTGACAAAATCATCGGGAGGTGCACAGGAACAGCAGCCAACAGCAGAGAGACTATGGTGAGCAACATGACCTCACCTCCCAAAACACATCAAAAACCTGGATATAATACTGTGTGGCCAATTGGCACCATGTAACCTACTGTAGATGGTGTTTGAAGATCAGTTTTCTATGGAGTGATTCCCTTGATTTTATATTTTGACCAGGGTCCTAATTTTTCCATATTGTTTTCTCTGATCGCATCGGAGTCATGCAGCTGTGCGAACTGTGCCACGTTATTCTTCACTCCTCAATAGGCAAGACGAGACACTTTCAGGGAGGTCAAATCAACAGCTATCAGAGACCAGGAGAACTGTCAGGCAAATCAATATGCTTGTGTTTAAAACTGAACAGTGGTGCTTCATTCCAGCTGTGATTTAGCTCAAAATTCAAATGCTCGCACATCTGAACTCTGACGAAGGCTCTGAGGCCGATACTTAAAGCTTTTTAAATAGCAGTGATACTATCAAGAGCAGTGTGCGGGTTCCTTCTTTTTTCTCCTTTTATTCAGCTGTTATTTAGCTAGCATGGGACCAAAGTAGCCAGTATGGTGCCAGTGGATTCAGCATGGGACAGTTATTACCAGTAGTGGAGCACTTTTGACTAGTGTTGCAGCCATGGAGTACTAGAAAGACTTGGAGTATTTGTCGTAGTGGGATCAGCTCTATAGCACCTGTGGCAGTTAGGATAGAGAGGCCTTCTCTTCAGGGGTTAGAGGTGAACCTGTTCCCTGTCTGCAGCCTGTATGGAAACAGTACAGGTGGAGTGGTTGGCAAGTCAGTGCTGTGAGGGAAGAGAGAGTGGAGTCAGTCCACTAGTTATCGGTGTAGGTGTGTGCCCCTGTCCCCTCTCTCTTGCTCCCTGTGGGGCACCATGAGGAGGTTCAGAAGGGCTGTGAGGCCCCACAGACACCCATTTTTTTGGGGGGGGGGGCAGTGCCCATGGGTACTAACTGCCCATGGGTACTATGGACTAGCTCATTGATGATGGGAGCTCTGTGTATCCACAGTTCCAGAAGGAGCGTTTTAAGATCGACATGCCACATCGCTTTAAGATCCACAACTACATGAGCCCTACCTTCTGTGACCACTGTGGCAGTATGCTGTGGGGAATGGTCAAGCAGGGCCTCAAGTGTGAAGGTAGGTGTGAGGCCTCCATCTCTGTCTCTCTGCCACTCTCTCATTTCAATGTAAGGTGCTTTCTGGCAAGGGAAACATATGGTTACATTGCCAAAGCAAGTCAAATAGATAATAAACAAAAAAACATTTACAGTTAACATTACCCTCACAAAAGTTTCAAAAGAATAAAGACATTTCAAATGTCATATGTCTATAAACAGTGTTGTTACAATGAGCAAAGAGTTAAAGTACAAACGGGAAAACACATTTATTTGCAATGATGTTTGATAGAGAACAATCTTCAATCCACCCAATATTTTAACTCTGCCTCTTAAATCTTTCCCTTCATTTTATCCCAGCTACTGTCTTACTCTTCTCTCTTCTCTCCTGTTAGACTGTGGCATGAACTCCCATCACAAATGTGAGAAGAAAGTGGGAAATCTCTGTGGAATCAACCAGAAACTCCTGGCTGAGGCCCTCAACCAAGTTAGCCAAGTGAGAAAGACAGAGACACCTGGTCATGCCCACATTCAAACATACTAATGTATTTTATGGAGCCATGAATGCACATTCATAACCCTATTGTAATAGCATTATACCTCTTCAGAAATCCACAAGACGGTCTGAATCCAGCAACTCTGAGTCAACGGACATTGGAATCTACCAGGACTTCAACAAAAGCCCAGGAGCGGACCCTAGTGGTAAGCAGCTGTCACTGCTGCAGTTGAGAGCACATGTTATTCTACAGTAAACAATATTTTGGTCCTTAACAATGTAGGTCTTTTAGTTCTCTTTCGTTTTTTGTGGGTCTTTACGTGTGTATGCATCTATTGACATTATGCCTGTCTCTTTGTGCGTGTGTGTTCAACAGAAGGCTATGAGAAGCTGTGGGAGGGAGGTAAGGGCCCTGCCCCAGCCAGCATCACCCCCAAGACCCGCCTCACCATTGACAGCTTTGTGTTCCACAAGGTGCTGGGCAAGGGCAGCTTTGGCAAGGTACAGTACAACCACTGCTACATTCCTCATGCTCATGCCACTGACACCCATGCACACAGACTCAATGGCCTTCAAACACATCACTTGCTAGCACTGCTTTGTCTAAAAGGTTCCAGGGCACTCTTCAACTGCTGAGAGCCAACTTACTGTAGTGGTTTAGTTAGTATGTGACCCGTGTTATTATCTGTTGTTGGAGTAGCTACAGTGCATCCGGAAACTATTCAGACCCCTTGACTGTTTCCACATTTTGTTACATTACAACCTTATTCTAAAATGGTTTCCATAAGAACATTTTCTCATCAATCTATTCAAAATACCCCATAACCTTATTTACATAAGTATTCAGATGCTTTGCAATGAGCCTCGAAATTGAGCTCAGGTGCGTCCTGTTTTCATTGATCATCCTTGCGATGTTTCTACAACTTGATTGGAGTCCACCAGTGGGAAATGTAATTGTTTGGACATGATTTGGAAAGGAACACACCTGTCTATGTAAGTTCACACAGTTGACAGTGTATGACAGAGCAAAAACCAAGCCATGAGGTTGAAGGAATTGTCTGTAGAGCTCCGAGACAGCATGGTGTCGAGGTACAGATCTGGGGAAGGGTACCAAAACATTTCTGCAGCATTTGAAGGTCCGTAAGAACACAGTGGCCTCCATCATTCTTAAATGGAAGAAGTTTGGAACCACCAAGACTCTTCTTAGAGCTGGCCGCCCGGCCAAAATGAGCAATCTGGGGAGAAGGGCCTTGGTCAGGGAGAAGACCAAGAAAACGATGCTCACTCTGAAAAAGCTTCAGAGTTCCTCTGTAGAGATGGGAGAACCTTCCAGAAGGACAACGATCTCTGCAGCACTCTACCAATCAGGCCTTTATGGTAGAGTGGCCAGACGGAAGCCACTCCTCAGTAAAAAGCACATGACAGCCCGCTTGGATTTTCCCAAAAGGCACCAAAAGACTCTGACAATGAGAAACAAGATTCTCTGGTCTGATGAAACTATTTGCCTTGAATGCCAAGCATCACACCTGGAGGAAACCTGGCACCATTCCTACGGTGAAGCATAGTGTGGCAGCATCATTTTGTGGGAATTATTTTCAGCTGCAGTTACTGGGAGACTAGTCAGGATCGAGGGAAAGATGAACGGGGCAAAGTACAGAGAGATCTTTGATGAAAATCTGCTCCAGAGCGCGCAGAACCTCAGACTGGGGCGAAGGTTCTCCTTCCAACAGGACAACGAAGCACACAGCCAAGAAAATGCAGGAGTGGCTTCGGAACAAGTCTCTGAATGTTCTTGAGTGGCCCAGCCACTGCCTGGACTTGAACCCCATCGAACGTCTCTGGAGAAACATGAATAGCTGTGCCTCAACACTCCCCATCCATCCTGACAGAGCTTGAGAGGATCTGCAGAGAAGAATGGGAGAAACTCCCATGTCAAGTTTGTAGTGTCATACCCAAGAAGACTCAGGGCTGTAATCGCTGCTGAAGGTACTGAGTAAAGGGTCTGAATACTTATATAAATGTGTTATTTCATTTGTAATGTCTTATTAAATAGCCAATACATCTCAATTCATTGTGGGATGTGTGTAGATTGATGGGGGGGGGGGGGACAATTGAATCAATTTTAGAATAAGGCTATAACCTAACAAAATGGCCTGCTCTGGTCTGATAGTTTAGTATGTTCAACATGAGTATTCGGCTGTGCTGTATCACCTCTCCTGTGTGGCGCTCCAGGTCCTGCTGGCTGAGCTGAGGGGGCGAGGACAGTACTTTGCTGTGAAGGCCCTGAAGAAAGACGTGGTTCTGATGGATGATGATGTGGAGTGTACCATGGTGGAGAAGAGAGTCCTGGCCCTGGCCTGGGACAACCCCTTCCTCACACACCTCTACTCCACCTTCCAGACCAGGGTGAGACCCCTACCCCTCTCCAAAGCTTTATCTTTCATTAGGATTTACCGTCATCCATCACTACCTCC
This sequence comes from Oncorhynchus mykiss, assembly GCF_013265735.2. Classification (NCBI taxonomy): domain Eukaryota; kingdom Metazoa; phylum Chordata; class Actinopteri; order Salmoniformes; family Salmonidae; genus Oncorhynchus; species Oncorhynchus mykiss. The sequence goes on from NC_048581.1 coordinate 72,580,046, forward strand.
ACACACACAGCACCCCAGGAACAATTGTTCATCAGACTGATGTGTGTCACTCGACTTGGGTGTTTAGACAGTAGCTTAACGTGTGTGTGTGTGTGTGTGTGTGTTACCAGGAACACCTGTTTTTCGTGATGGAGTACCTGAATGGAGGAGACCTGATGTTCCACATTCAGGATAAGGGTCGCTTTGACCTCTACAGAGCCTCGTAAGTGACAGACTACAGTGTTAACTCACTATCCACCAGACACGCAGTAGTTATTTACTTAGAACTCACCCACGACAGTTTCATAGCCGGTTAAGGGCAGACTGTAGGCATTTCGTAGGGATGATGCACCCAGAAGTTATTTGCCCTCTACCACTCTTCTCCCCCAGGTTCTACTCAGCAGAGATCATAATTGGACTGCAGTTTCTCCACTCAAAAGGAATAATTTACAGGTGAGATCAATGAACTTTAATGGTCTCGTCTGGCCTTGCACTTGATTTCCCTTATTAATCCTTGTACTAGCGCTTAGTAGATGGACCCTCCCCTCCCAACCCTTCCCTGCTACAGGGACCTGAAGCTGGACAATGTGATGCTGGACAGAGACGGCCACATTAAGATCGCTGACTTTGGGATGTGCAAGGAGAACGTGTTTGGAGAGAATCGGGCCACTACTTTCTGTGGGACGCCAGACTACATCGCACCAGAGGTGTGTGACTGTGTCTGTGCAGGATAGGGTATTGTACGATTCTGTTTGTAAAGAAATTTACACTCTCTGTCCTGTATTTGTAATTCTGTGTTTTGATCCTGACTGTAGAAGATGACTCTTAACATTGTCCATGTGTATATCAAATCAAATCACATTTATTTATATAGCCCTTCGTACATCAGCTGATATCTCAAAGTGCTGTACAGAAACCCAGCCTAAAACCCCAAACAGCAAGCAATGCAGGTGTAGAAGCACAGTGGCTAGGAAAAACTCCCTAGAAAGGCCAAAACCTAGGAAGAAACCTAGAGAGGAACCAGGCTATGTGGGGTGGCCAGTCCTCTTCTGGCTGTGCTGGGTGGAGATTATAACAGAACATGGCCAAGATGTTCCAATGTTCATAAATGACCAGCATGGCCCAATAATAATAAGGCAGAACAGTTGAAACTGGAGCAGCAGCACGGCCAGGTGGACTGGGGACAGCAAGGAGTCATCATGTCAGGTAGTCCTGAGGCATGGTCCTAGGGCTCAGGTCCTCCGAGAGAGAGAAAGAAAGAGAGAATTAGAGAGAGCACACTTAAATTCACACAGGACACCGAATAGGACAGGAGAAGTACTCCAGATATAACAAACGTATCTAACTATATCTGTCCATCCTCAGATCCTGCTGGGACAGAAGTACACCTTCTCCGTGGACTGGTGGTCGTTTGGGGTACTGGTGTATGAGATGCTGATCGGCCAGTCGCCGTTCCAGGGTGATGACGAGGATGAGCTGTTTGAGTCCATCAGGATGGACGTGCCTCACTACCCTCGCTGGATCACCAAGGAGGCTAAGGACCTATTGGAGAAGGTGCAGCTGCTGCTCATTCTCTTCTCTCACTAATTCCCCACACACAGTCTGTGACAGTGGGTGGCAGATTGGTGTCCACTAGTAAACAATGCAATCAGTCTTGCAATTTCACCTGACTTTCATCAACACTAGCCTTTGCACACAGACATTCAGACATCCCTTTTTTACCTTGCTATTATATCCCTCTCAACCCTTCCCATCTACACAGATGCAGGCACAAAAACACACACCTTAAATCCAAGATGGATGCTTGTCCCAAAGCTGTTGCGTGTCTCTGTTCCCCATCCCTAGCTGTTTGAAAGAGACCCCAGTCGCAGGCTAGGTGTGGTGGACAACATCCGCGGCCACTCCTTCTTCAAGAACCTCAACTGGCCTGCCCTGGAGAAGAGAGAGGTGGACCCCCCCTTCAAACCTAAAGTGGTACGATCTGGATCTCTGGCTTATAATGGAACTGTGGCTAGTGAAACTCCCACACTAATGCTCTTTTCAGATTTTTCTGCACCATATTAATTGTGTATTTGGTGTTGTATTGTGAATGGTGTCATTGGTCTCTTGTTGAACTGACAGCCCTTCTCTGCCAATCACAGAAAGGCCCCAATGACTGCAACAACTTTGACCGGGAGTTCCTGAGTGAGAAGCCCCGCCTCTCCCACACGGACAAGAACCTAATCGACTCTATGGACCAGACAGCCTTTGCAGGCTTCTCTTTCATCAACCTCAAGATGCAACACATTATGGACAAATGAAGGCACAACAAGATTCCCCCATCTCTTTGTTTCAACCGCACCATTATAAACGCATAGGAAAGGGAGGAGGGGGAAACCAGTGTTGCATTTATCTCTGTGGTGGTTCCTTCAATAATGGTGTCTTTCTTTTCCTTGGGATCAAACCTTGAATTAATCCATGTACTGTACTTTATCCCCCAACATACATCAACACACTCATTTACACACACCCCATAGTTCAGTTGTAGTTCAGTTTTAGTATTGTCCATGCTGGGATGTCAGGGGTCAAATGTGGCTCTCTCACACACCCGTGTGCTCTGCCTACTGTATGTCACTCTTTCCCGTCCCATCATTCACATCATTGTTTTGTGTGTGTGTTTTTACTGTCCTTGTGGGGACCAGAAGTCCTCACAAGGATAGTAAAACAATGATCATTCAGGCAAGTGAGGACATTTTGCTGGTCTTCACAAGGAAAAATGCTATTTTAGACTTAGGGATTAGGGTTATAATTAAGGTTGGGGCTAGGGGTTACGGTTAGGTATAGTTTGGGGTTAAGGTTAGATTTAGGGGTTAGGGAAAATAAGATTTTGGATGGCAATCAAGTTTTTGGCCCCCACAAGGATAGCAATATAGAAGTGTGGGTGTGTGTGTGTTGGAGCACTCACTTACTGTGCATAAATGTATGCATGAATGAATATGTCTGAGTGACAGCATGAATCTCCAGTATATTTTAAATGTTTTATAATGAAAAGAACGTTTACTTTTTCAGGTGCGAATTCAGTACCCTGTGTAAGGTACAATTAATTAATTTGAAAGGGTGATAAAAAAAAACAAATGATAGAACACCAAAGTTACAGGACCAGTAGAGGATGCACAGATTTATACAGGCATGGATAGTCTCTCACCTTGGTCTGCCCATCCACATGATATAAAACTAAGGATTTGTAAATGGTACTGCAGCTTCCCCACTCTCCGGAACAAACCAGAGCTACTCTGATCAAACCACAGCTACCCTGATTCAGATCTGCGTTACAGTAGTGTGAAATGGAGTGGGACATCATACTGGAAGGAGTTAATGTAATGGTACTCTGCAGTCATTCGTCTTGAAGGTTATGGGTGTGTGTTGGGGGGGATTCCTTTAGAAAAAGGATGGATAAATTGGGTCTTGTGTTACTTGAATGTAGGTATTTTAAAAAGCAAATAATAATAATATGCTGTACGTTAAATGAATATGTGCATTGCCTTCGGAAAGTATTCACACCCCTTGACTTTTTCCACATATTGGTATTACAGCCTGAATTTAACATTTATTAAATTAGGTTTTTGGTCACTGGCCTACAAAAACAATAACCCATTATGTCAAAGTGGAATTGTTGGAAAAAAAAAAACATTTTTACAGATTAATTCAAAATGAAAAGCTTATGTCTTGAGTCAATAAGTATTCAACCTAACCTCTTTCTTATGGCAAGATTAAATTATTTCAGGAGTAAAAATGTGCTTTTCAAGTCCCAAGTTGCATGGACTCACTTTGTGTGCAATAATAGTGTTTTTAACACAGTCATAGAAAAAAGACCATCTCTGTACCCCACACATACTGTAAGGGCCTTCAGTGAAGCAGTGAATTTCAAACCCAGATTCAACCTCAAAGACCAGGGAGGTTTTCCAATGCCTTGTAAAGAAGGGAACCTATTCATAATGGGTAAAAAATAAAATAAAAAGACACTGAATATTCCTTTGAACATGGTAAAGTTATTACACTTTGGATGGTGTATCAATACACCCAGTCACTACAAAGATAAAGGCATCTTTCCTAACTCCATTGCCAGACAGAAAGGAAACCACTCCGGCCAATGGCGACTTTAAAACAGTTACAGAGTTTAATGGATGTGATAGGAGAAAACTGAGGATGGATCAACAACATTATAGTTACTCCACAATACTTACCTAATACACAAAGGGAAAGATGGAAGCCTGTACAGAATAAAAAAAACAGGGCAAAGCAATGCACTTCTTGTCCTGAATACAAAGTGTTTGTTTGGGGCAAATCTAATACAAAACATTTCTGAGTAACACTCTCCATATTTTCAAGCATAGTGGTTGCATCATCTTATGGGTATATGTCTAATCGTTAAGGACTGGGGAGTTTTTCAGGATCAAATAGAAATGGAATGGAGCACAGGCAAAATCCTAGAGGAAAACCTGGATCAGTCAGCTTTCCACCAGACTCTGGAAGATAAATTCACCTTTCAGCAGGACAACCTAAAACATAAGACCACATCGACACTGGTTGCTTACCAAGAAGACAGTGAATGTTCTGGAGTGGCCAAGTTACAGTTTTGACTTAAATCTATGGCAGAATCTATGGCAAAACCTGAAAATTGTTGTCTAGCAATGATCCACAACCAATTTGAAACAGCTTGAAGAATTTTGAAAAGGAGTAATGTGCAAATGTTGTACAGTCCAGGTGTGGCATGTTCATAGAGACTTACCCAGAAAAAGACTCCGCTGTAATCGCTGCCAAAGGTTATTCTACAAAGTATTGACTGGGGTGTGAATACCTATGAACATTTCTGTACTTAATTTTCAATCCATTTGAAAACATTTCTAAAAAAACATATTTTCACTTTGTCATTTTGTGTTGTGTGTAGATAGATAAGAGAAAAATATTTAATCAATTTTCAATTCAGGCTGAAAGACAACAAAATGTGGAATAAGCCGAGGGGTATAAATACTTTCTGAAGGCACTGTATATTGCCCTAAATAGTTACAATATTTGGTGACGTAAGGATATACTTTTTTTTTACTGTCTTCGTATTTTACGTCTGATTATAAATAAACAGATATTTAACTCTAAATTGTTGTCCAGAAAATATCAATATTGTAGGCACTGATAATTGTTTTTCCTTCTATTCTCCTTGTAGGCTTAGTCAGTGGTTAGTTTAGTTTTTATTCCCTGGCATGATGTTTTCCCATTTTGCAAACATGTAGGCACTTTTTGATCATTTGTTTTCACAATTTCACTCCTCAGATGCACTTTCACAGGCGGGTGGCCTATTAACTGGCTGCAATAGGATTTTGGCTACCCTGCCATCTAGCGGCCAGGTGCTACAATTACTAGTCATCTCTTCATTGTGTCGGAGCCTCCAAGGCCGACGACATTCATGCAGTGCGCACCGGGAGTGTCCTCCGAGTCCGCTCTCTCTCTCTCTCTCTGGCATCACAATATAGGCTCACTGCACTCTTCTACAACGTTTGAAAAGTTGCATCATTACGACGTCGGACAACATTACAAGCCTTCTGAGGCTGACTTGCTCATGAAGTTTGCATGAATTAAGACTAGCCGTAAGGCATTTATAAGCATAGGACTGCATGTTATTCCATCCTATGCATCTCGGACACCAGTGAAATGTGAGACTTTATCATGAACTCGTTTTTTTCAACAACATAAAGTTACATAGGCCCATGTTATGTTTCAAAATTACACTATCCTCCTTTGTTTCATATGTTATTATCATGTCTGTAGTTAGACCACATTTTTTTTAAAGAAAGATCAAATCGACGTTGTAAAATTGGAAAGAAGTTAGGCTAGAAATGGTTTTAATGTTCAAGCCATTCGTGCCATTCATTCAAGCATATTGAATGAATTCTCCTTATGCCACATTTATTGAATTGTAGTTATACCATTTCCTTTCGCAACGACCGTGCAACGGAAATCTCAGAAATGTTTTCTATTCATCTACCAAATGCATTGGTCTTTTGTGGGGATTAATTCAGTTTTAGCCTAGTCTACATCGTCGTCGTGAGAACATGCCTTTATCAAACGAGGCTCCTTTTAATATAGCCTAGTCAAAAACGAGAAACACATTTGGTTCGCCGTGAAATTGGAAGCATATTGCTATGAAAGCATATTTCTAAAAGCTCCACACCCAAACATTTCACAAACACCTTATTATCACACAGTCCCCGAAACCCCCCATCAAATCTTAGATTTTCTGATTGTGGAAAAAAAGCCTGCTATGTTATTCCATTATATCCTTCAGTTTCCTCATCTGTATATGTATTTCTGTGCGGAACAATGAGGCAAATTTAAGCAACTCGATGCGTTTATTTCTCCAGGCAAAAGTCAATATCACCTTCACAGTTTTTTTATATAAAAAAATGCCATTCAACAAAAGTGAGTCGGTTATACGTGCGATCCATATTCTAGTTCAACGATTAAACAAAGTGTTGAATCCATAGGGAAATTAGCCAAACGTAGGCTAAAGCTTCTGTCTCAATCAACGTTAAAGAATATTAATATTATTTGCCTCAGCTGAAATAGGCTATTTCTGAATAAAAAAAATAAAAAATAAATGTAATTTTCTTTGCGTCTGTTAATACTGGTTTTGGAGATGTCAATTTGTATTGTTTGAAGATGTTAGTCCTTTTTTCATTGTCAAAGCCGACAATATTATCTACCCGGGTTTAGAATGTGGATATAGGCGGCAGAACATGCGCAGTGGCAGTTTGTGCCATATTGGAATGAGGTCGTGAACGACTAGGCGGAAAGAGACGGCATCTAAAACCGAGTTGAAAAACTATTTACTGGTAAGAATCAGATTATGTAACCAAATACTCACATACTATATTTTGTTTATTACGAGCTTAATATGATATAATGTATTTTGATGTTGTCTGCGTCTTTTTTCCCGTCTCTAAAAAAGATGACTCGGGCTCGGTCGAGTGCAAGCGCCCTTATTGCTCGCTACAGTGTAGCTAGCCTATTGCTCAAGCCATGACGTTCCAGTAACTTGACTTGGTCACAGACGTTTTTAGCATGTGCCGAATCAGCCGCATTCGACTTGGTGCATTTGGCATCAGAACTGACCTATATGGAATAAACACAGAGGCTATGAAATACATGTTATTTCTTGCATTCTGTGTCCTTCTCTTATTGCACGTTCCAGTGTGAAAGTTGGATCATCGGCGCTCGTGCCTGTGCAAAGCTATTGCGTTAATAGCTTGACAATTATTGAAAGCGTCTATCGAGAATTCCCCGAAAATGTTGTTACTGAACTTAATCCATTTATCGCTCTTATATAATAAAGGCTGCACGATTTATAATAGACGACTATGGTGTTTTTGACTTTAAATCAAATAGGCCTAGGAATCCTTTAGATTTCATTTTAATTTTATTTCACTGTTGTTGTATGCCTAACAGATATATTATGCTATAAACATTGCCATTTACACGTAGGCTAATCTAAGCACTAAACTGCCTATTTCTCTCAACTATAACTCCAACTTCCCAGTTATGCAACTTGAGTAATCACAGCAACATTGTTTCAATTGACATTTTGCTATAAACTGCAACATTGTTTCAATTGATGTGCCATGTAGCCTAAAATGCAACATTGTTTTATTTGACGATGAAATATCAATATGAAGTGTTTTTTGCATAAAAATGTGATTTCCTCTTCTATGGGCATTAACACGACAAATCCAGTTCAAATGACAGTTACAATACTGCGCTTAATGTCTTGTGACGTGCGAGGGGCACTCGGGCACCCCGGTTACATTAGGCCACTATTTGACAATGGCAACATACAACACTGAAATACAATCTCTCAAATAACAAGAAGCCTATGTGTAAGCTAATTGCTGACAATGAGGATTCATAAACACATCAACACATTGTTGTATACTTGTTGTACTTGATGAAAATACTCCCATTAGTCTAAGGTTATTCTCGACATAAACCCATGTCATCAACAGACTTCACTTTCGTTTACAGTACATTTCTCAAACCCTTGTGTGTCCAATCAATGCATTTCTTTAACTTGCATTTCCTGCCCAGCGACCACTCAGTGTGACTCAGAGGACTTCATTCAGTCAATGGCATGTTAAGCACTGATCATATGATCCAGTAACTGTTAGGAGGCGGTTGTAAAGATCAGCGTGTGTTAGTGTATGCATTCTAGTTTCTCTTTCAGGGTGAGTCAGTGTACATTCTGCTAGAAAGAGTCAGTCTGAGAGTCAGGCAGTCAGTCTGCTGGTGGTGAGTGTGAGTACTGGGTAGGCCTCTATTAAAGAGTACTGGGTAGGCCTCTATTAAACGATGGGGGAAGTTGTTCGTTTTCCTGTTCACTTTGGTGATTAAGTAACAGTTTGTTTAACAGAATGACCTGTGAATTCCCTAAAATTTCAGCATCAAGAAATCATTTCTCATCAACCCCCTCCTCTTCTCAGCTTCATTCAGACTTGTGTATAAGTCATATGGAAATAATGAGGAAAAAACATGCTGACATTTTCAAGCATTCTTTGTCTTTCAATCAACAACTTTGAAAATATTTTCTGGAGATAATCAGTTATCAGAAGGCAGCCCAACACTGAGGGCTGGCTCTTTGTCAATAGCTAAATGGCTCTGCTGCTCTTTTCATCCTCCCTAGTGTTTGAGACGTGAGTGTGACCTCAAGCACAATGAGGTCCTCAGCTGGATAGCAGTGTGTGTGTGTGTGTGTGTGTGTGTGTGTGTGTGTGTGTGTGTGTGTGTGTGTGGGCAGCAGGGTCGTGGGTAAAGGGCTGATCCTGGGTTACGTGGGCCGTGGTGTCCGGACCGTGGTCAGGGAGACCCTGTCTGATGGCTGTCTCCTCTTTAATAGAGACATCAGACATGACAAAGACAGGCCTGACAGCCCTGCTGAATGGAGCAGCAGTGACAGAGCAGCTATCCTCCGCATCCTTTACACAAACCTCTCAGCTATTGTCATCTCTAATGCTCTCTCATGCCCAGTATATAAATGCTATTTCTCTTGTTGTGTTCAGTTAGTTTATCCTCTTTGTTGTCACAGAGTGGCTATAGCCTACAGTTCAACTTTGTTTCAAAGTTGTGGTCTGTTTGAGATGTATTTCACCTCATTTAGCATTTAAAAAATGATTAAGTCCTCTCTCATACTTTTAGCAACTTAGCAAGGTCATTTTGTATTAGCAAGGTCATTTTGTATTAGCAAGGTCATTTTGTATTTTCAAAACACGTACCTAAATATTCTCTGTGTCACTCTTCTCTCACACACAACAACTAAACTTTGTTTATACTTCCATTTGCTAAGCCGCCCTCCCCATCCCAAAAACAAAATGTAAGCACTGCACCCTAAGACCACCTATGCCACTTTTACCAACAGCCTACTATGCTTTCTTGCTCTCCTGGTTTTGGCTGTCAAACAGATTTAAAGAATGATGTCCATCTTTTCTAGATAATAATCTGTCTTTCCTTTCTTCCCCAGAGCTTCTAGACTTGGTCGGTAGGAGGAGCCAACATGAGTCATGAGTTGCTGGAGTCCGGTGAGTAACAACATGGACCTGCAGCTTTGTTACTGGTGGAGAGGGCTTTTTGACACAAATAACAGAATTAACCTGTGTGTGTGTATGCGTGTGCGTATTTGTGTGTGTGTGTTGCAGACGGAGACTCTAGTCTGGATGTGTCTGACTTTAACTGGGATGACTATTTGGAGGAGAACGGGGCAGTGTCTGTGCCCCACCATGCCTTCAAACACGTAAGTACTGAGACTATTTACACTCCTCAGAACCACACACAATACTCATACAATGTTGATCAATAGTTCACCTTATAAGAGCTTTTCATATATCATTCTCCCCAGGTGGACCAGGGCTTGCAGACAGGTCTGACTCCAGGTATGAAGCTGGAGGTGTGTGTGCGTTCAGAGACCGACCAACCCTACTGGGTGGCCACCATCATCACCACCTGTGGCCAGCTGCTCCTCCTGCGATACGAAGGTTACCACGACGACCGCCGTGCCGACTTCTGGTGCGACATTATGACGGCTGACCTCCACCCCCTGGGCTGGAGCCGGGAGCAGAGCAAACCCATGAGACCCCCCGAGGGTGAGGGAGCTAGGACTGGGGAGAGAACTCACTGGGATGGCTGTTGTGAATTATCTCTTCCACTCCCAACTAGTTGTACGAGGGTTATTACGGGGTTATTACCATGAAATCTAGACCTGAGTTTTTCAAAGACATTTCCCAAGCTTGTTTTTATAATCCTTAACCATGTCTCTCCATCGCCCACCTCAGGTGTGAGAGAGAAGCAACCAGACTGGGAGGGTGTCCTGGAGAAAGCCCTAGCTGAGAAGTGTAGTGCACCTGCCAACCTGCTGGAAGGGGTGAGAGGGGCTCAGTTATAAACTGGAACAACTGGGAATGTATGCCAGATAAGCAAGGGTTTTGAACTCACTTTGTATCAGTAAGGGTATTGCTGAGTGTAATCCAGCATGTCCTTACTTGTGTGTCTGCCTGTGCGCTTACGCGTATGTGCTCGTGTGTGTGTCTATAGCCCCAGCGTGGTAAGGACCCAGTGGACCTGATGTCTCCAGGCTGCAGTGTGGAGCTGCAGGATAGTGTTGACCCTGGGGTGGCGTGGGGCGCTGAGGTGGAGGAGAACATGGGTGGCAGGCTGAGACTACGCCTAGCAGGCACAGAGAGACTCCCTGATACACACTCCACCCTCTGGCTCTACTACCTGCACCCCCGCCTCCACCCACCTGGCTGGGCCAAAGAGCACGGCTGCACCCTCAGGCCTCCTTCAGGTAAACGGCTCTTTTCAGAAAGATCTTGGGTGAATTCAGTTTCAAAATGCAAAAAGCTAAATATGATTCATGAATAAATCTGAGGTTGTGTTTTTTTACTGTTTAATATGATCATTTGTGTGTGTGGTTGCTTGTTTCAGCCCTGGTCCCCCTGCACACGGAGGAGGAGTGGGAGGAGGTCAGACAGAGGATCAGTAATCAGCCTCATGATGAGGCCCTCTCTGAAGAGTTCTATAAGGTAAAGACACTACCAAGCAGTATGTATTAGCACTACAAGGGTCTGTGGAATACCAGTGCAATATTGATCGAATGAGCCATCACTGTGTGTGTGTGTGTGTGTGTTTGCTTCAGGACCGGCCTGCCATTGCTGCCCACTGCTTTACTGAGGGGATGAAACTGGAGGCCGTTGACCCTACGTCCCCTTTCTGCATCAGTCCTGCCACCGTTATCAAGGTGACAACCTCTTTACTGGCCCAGTCTCACCTCAGGCTCCTAGAATTGTCGGACTACGTTCTTCTCGGACCAGAGATGATTCATATGACTGGGTTGGATGATGACAGTACAGTAGTGAAGGCACTCTAGCCCACCCAACAGTTTCAGCTATATTGTTGTTGCATATTCAGTCCACCCAGATCAGTGGTCACCTCAGGGCTAGGAGAGTAGAGATTTGCTCAAATAAATCCTGACATAGTACCCATGTAAACTCTGGGAGCCTACCCACCAAGTAGAAATTGAAGTCATTAAGATACAGTATGGTAGTGTATGTGAGGTTACCTTTGGGTGAGATATGCTTATGGAACAAGGGTAGGGTAAATACCGCATAGAGCAGACATGACCCACTGGGCACACACTGGTTAAACTAACGTGGAATAAAAGTTGATGTCTGTGCCCAGAGGGGAGTGTGATGTGATACCCTACCTCTCCTCTTCAGGTGTTCAGTGACAAGTGCTTCCTAGTAAAGATGGACAGTCTCCGTGGTGATGATTCAGGGGCAGAGGGCGTTGGGTCCTTCCTGTGTCACAGGGACAGTCCTGGGATCTTTCCTGCCCAGTGGAGCCTTAAGAACGGCCTCCCGCTCAGCCCCCCTCCAGGTGATGAAACGCTAGTAACATTTACAGAGCTACTTTTAAAAATGTGCTCAGTTATTCTTTTTTAGGATTTATCTAATTGTATTGTGGTCTCTCTCTCCGGGTGTGTAGGGTACCAGGGGCAGGACTTTGACTGGGCAGACTACCTGAAACAGTGTCAGGCCGAGGCAGCACCACAACACTGTTTCCTCACAGTGAGTCAAGCTCTGTCTTACATAGAGCAATGCATGTTATATAACATGAGTGTATAGCATGGGTGAACATGGGACATGAATACTCTCTCTCTCCTGATGTATCCCTGTCTACCTCTCAGGAACAGTCTGATCACAGCTTTAAAGAGGCCATGAAGTTGGAGGCGGTCAACCCAATCTCACCTGAGCACATTCACGTGGCAACGGTGACCAAGGTCAAAGGGCAACATATTTGGCTTGGCCTGGAAGGTGAGAACCTGTAGCTACGCATCTTGGCCCAGCGTTGTCCGGGTTAGGCCGTCATTGTAAATAAGAATTTGTTCTTAACTGACTTGCCTAGTTAAATAAAGGTTAAATAAATAAAATAAAATAATCATATCTGGGCCCTGCATTTTTTCAATCTTAGTCTGGGACCATTTGAGTGTGGGCTTGTGCACACTGATGGTATTAATGTTAGATAATGAATTAGTTCTGTGGGTCTAAATCAGTCTCTTTGTGTCTAGGGCTGAAACAGGCTATACCAGAGCTGATAGCTCATGTGGACTCGTTGGATATCTTCCCTGTCAGCTGGTGTGAGACCAACGGTTACCCCCTGCTGTACCCCATCAAACCCAAAGGTGGGTGTCCCAAAATAAGATAACATTGTGTCTCTCTCTCTCTAATGTGAAGGGGAGCCACTAGCATTCCACAATATGCATGGACGTTTTAACTATTGCAGTCGCCGTATTTGACAGTACTCTGTATAGTTTCAGTAGAGTTTTATTACTGGTGATTATATATTGTCTTACAGTTGAAAAGCAGAGGAGGATTGCTGTGGTGCAGCCTGAGAAACAGTAAGTAGGCCTATGGGAAAGGAAGGAATCTATCATTGGCTGGTAATTGGTTGTTTGTCCACTTTTGATTGGTTAACACTCCAGTCCCATGCACTTTGACCCCTAAACTGTATCTTTTTCCCTATAGCCGAGCACCACCCAAATCCACAACACCTGACACACTCAGGTTGCAGTTGGCCAGCCAATCTGAGACTGGTGAGTGTTTCTCATGTAGACATACCAGAGAAATAGATTATTGGGGTTTCTGACGTGAGGCACACCTCTTACATTCTGTGTGATGTGTTTGTGTACAGGACAGGGGAATGGAAAGTACTGCTGTCCCAAGATTTTCTTCAACCACCGCTGCTTCTCTGGCCCCTACCTGAACAAGGGCCGCATCGCGGAGCTGCCCCAGTGTGTCGGCCCTGGCAACTGTGTCCTGGTTCTCAAAGAGGTGAGGAGCACCTGGGTGGGATTGGAACAAACATACTACATTATGTTAGGGCTGTGGCGGTGACCGTTAATTAACATAAACACCTTAAGCATCTCCGGGATTCCACACTTACAAGCTGCTGATGCGGGCGTTTGGAACATCTAGGCCTACATTTTAAAAAGTCGAAAGGAGTGGCTATTGTGTTGAGCGTAAAAGTGATCATTTGAAACAGGTCCTATAGGCTACACTTAATTTAGAGGTAACTTAAGTTATGATAGGTATACAAACCATACAGATAAAAACATATGGGCTCCATGATGCTTAAGGTGTTGGGGTGGCAGGGTAGCTTAGTGGTTAGAGTGTTGGACTAGTAACTGGAAGGTTGCAAGTTCAAATCCCCGAGGTGACAAGGTACAAATCTGTTGTTCTGTCCCTGAACAGTCCCACTGTTCCTAGGCTGTCATTGAAAATAAGAATTTGTTCTTAACTGACTTGCCTAGTTAAATAAAGGTAAAATAAATAAAAATGATACTATTTTGATGATTTGGAAAAAGTTGGCAAAAAAGGCATGCGCTTCCGCAGAGAGAGAGAATTGCATTGCTGCTCTGATTGTGTAGCAAGCAAGTTGGGAGATATCTAATCAGTGGAAGATGGAATTAAAATGACAGAATTAAAAGTTAAATTAGAAGGAAAGGCTACAACGACCAAAAGCCAAGGCTGCTATTTATAATCTGAATGGAGTTGTTGTTATTTGTAGGCTAACTGTAGGACTGTGAGAAGTGCAGTAGCGTTATGGCTAGCTTCAATTAGCCTAGTTAGCTTACTTCTCTTGGTTTGATGCAGTCAAGGCAGATAGGCTGCTATGCAGTCGGATGGGTGATAAATAACTAGCAAAATGTTAGTCTACTAGCACAGGTGGTTGCTGTCTCTTTCTCCCTTTGTACCTGCTCCAGTGCTCCGAGCCTCCGAGTGAGCCTGCGTCTTACTCACACACCGCACAGCCCCTCCCTTGCGCCATAGTAGTTAGAGCTGCTTGCTCTGTGCGTCTCTCTCCCTCCCTTTCTCCCTAGCGGTTAATAAAGTAGCAAAATAATTGGCTTTTCTGATCGTTGTCTTTAGGTCAGTTTGGAATGTGTTTTAAAAATTTAATGATGCATATTGGGTCCAGGGCTTTCCCGTGTCCTTTTCAGAACGGGACCTCTAACTCCCATCACCATTTGTCCTCATCATTAAGATTATTCAAATTCAATCATAAAGTGTTTCGAACGTAATTAGAGGGACTATAGAGCGCTGAGTACCAGGCCATTAGTGAGGGCCGTTAGCAAGTTGGGTAGGCTACACATAAGCGACCAACGGTCACAGGTAATTTGACTGTGGTCATGACTCGTCACTCCCTGTGTGGTGGTAATACGGTCACTATGATGTAATAACTGTATCACATTGTACTAAAAAGTCAACTAAACTACTCAAATCCCCTTAGGGCAGTTGGTAATAGGGCAAAATCTTGCTATCCCAGAGATCACTCCTGACTTCCCAGTTAGACTGGGAACAGTATCCATGCTAAGCCCTTTATGTCTCTCTCCATCTCCCTGTGTCCTGTCCAGGTGTTGACTCTGCTGATCAACTCAGCCTACAAGCCCAGCCGGGTGCTCAGGGAGCTGCAGCTAGACCAGGAGGACCGCTGGCACGGCCATGGAGAGACACTCAAAGCCAAGTGAGGAACGCATGCTCTATCATAACGTCATTACAATCACCAAATGCACTTTCTGCATAGATTCAGTCTAAACTTTTCTGCTCATGTTTGTGTTGAGTTGATGATTAAAGTGTGTACTGGACCTGGCTAAGCTGTTCTAGCGTTGCTAACCTGAGCATCTGTTCTTGACCGGCAGGTACAAGGGAAAGAGTTACCGGGCTACGGTGGAGATAGTGCGTACAGCAGATTGTGTGGCGGAATTCTGTAGGAAGACCTGCATCAAGCTGGAGTGTTGCCCAAACCTGTTTGGACCTCGCATGGTTCTGGAGCGCTGCTCAGAGAACTGCTCTGTGCTCACCAAGACCAAATACAGTACGTGTGACCTACTCAATTGCTCTAAATCAAATACATATGAGTAAAACCTGGTGTTCAGAAATCCGGTGTTATGGAGATAAAGAGGCACTCAATGCTGATAAGTAAGGGGGGAATCAACAAATAGGGGACGCAGTGTCTGTTTTATGTGTATTTCGTTATGCACCTACAGTGCATTTGGAAAGTATTCAGACCCCTTGACCTTTTCCACATTTTTTTACGTTACAGCCTTATTCTAAAATGGATTCAAATGTATCAGTCTACACACAATACTCCGTAATGACAAAGCAAAACAAGTTTTTTAACTAAAAAAAATATCTATTACAAATAAAAAACAGACAGATCTTATTTACATAAATATTCAGACCCTTTGCTATGAAGCTCTAAATTGAGCTCTGGTGCATCCTGTTTCCATTGATCATCCTTGAGATGTTGCTACAACTTGATTGGAGTCCACCTGTGGTAAATTCAATTGATTGGACATGATTTGGAAAGGCACACACCTGTCTATATATAGTCCCACAGTTGACAGTGCATGTCAGCAAAAACCAAGCCATGAGGTCGAAGGAATTGGCCATAGAGCTCTGAGACAGGATTGTGTCGAGGCACAGACCTGGGGAAGGGTACCAAAAACCTGCTGCAGCATTTAAGGTCCCCAACAAGACAGTGGCCTCCATCATTCTTAAATGGAAGAAGTTTGGAAGCACCAAGACTCTTCCTAGAGCTGGCCACCTGGCCAACTGAGCAATCAGGGGAGAAGGGCCTTGGTCAGGGAGGTGACCAAGAACCCGATGGTCACTCTGACAGAGCGCCAGCATTCCTCTGTGGAGATGGGAGAACCTTCCAGAAGGACAGCCATCTCTGCAGCACTCCACCAATCAGGACGTTAGTGGCCAGAATACACTCCTAAGTAAAATACCCATGACAGCCCGCTTGGAGTTTGCCAAAAGGCACCTAAAGGATACTCAGACCATGAGAAACAAGATTCTCTTTGGCCTGAATGCCAAGCGTCACGTCTGGAGGAAACCTGGCACCATCCATGCTGTGGGGATGTTTTTCAGCGGCAAGGACTGGGAGACTAGTCAGGATTGAGGGAAAGATGAACAGAGCAAAGTATAGAGATCGTTGATGAAAAACTCTGTCAGAGCATTCGGGACTTCAGACTTGGGCGAAGGTTCACCTTCCAACAGGACAACAACCCTAACCACACAGCCAAGACCACACCGAAATGGCTTCGGGACAAGTCTCTAAATGTCCTTGAGTGGCCCAGCCAGAGCCCGGACTTGAACAACTCTGGAGAGACCTGAAAATAGCTGTGCAGCGATGCTCCCCATCCAACCTGACGGAGCTTGAGAGGATCTGCAGAGAAGAATGGGAAAAACTCCCCAAATATAGGTGTGGCAAGCTTGTAGAGTCATACCCAAGAAGAATCGAGGATGTAATCGCTGCCAAAGGTGCTTCAACAAAGTACTGAGTAGGGGTTCTGAATATTTATGTAAATGTAATATTTAAGGTTTTTTTGTTTTTATAAATTTGCAAAAATGTCTAAACTGTTTTTGCTTTGTCATTATGGGGTATTGTGTGAAGATTTATGTGAGGGGAAAAAACAAATTATTATATTTTAGAATAAGGCAGTAACGCAACAAAATGTGTAAAAAGTCAAGGGGTCTGAATACTTTCCAAATTCACGGTGTATGTTGATGATAAAGCATTGGATGCAGAATGCTCAGGAGGACTGAGATTGGAGTATTGATGTGTTCTCTGCAGCTTATTATTATGGTAAGAAGAAATGTAAACGAGTGGGCCGCCCACCAGGGGGGCATTCTAACCTAGAAGGAGGGGTGAAGAGAAGGGGTAGAAGGAGGAAGAGGAGAAAGCAACTATTTGTCCATAAGAAGAGACGCTCCTCAGCCTCACTAGACAACACACCTGCCGGTTCACCACAGGTAACAGACACACTCCACACACACACACACACACACACACACACACACACACACACACACACACTCACATCGAGATATCTTTAAACTTAACCATCCCTTTCTCTAACACAGGGCAGTGGAGATGAGGAGGATCTGGATGATGAGAACTCTCTGAGTGACGATACTGGCTCTGAGCTCCAGGATGATCAGGACGATTCAGAATATTCCATTGGGAAGTCTCAACCACCCACCCCATCCCCCTCTCCTCCTGCAACGCCTAGACCAACCCGAAAACGCAGGAAACCTCGCTCCCCATCTTACTCTGATGATGAGAACCACCCACCTTCACCAAAGGTGAACTGTACTGTGCTTTTCCTTTTTGTCTGTTCACTGTGAATAGACGGTTAGGTGTTTAGCAACAAAACCGATGCGTGTGCAACTATGGGGCAAAACTGACAGTTTGGCTTAGATTGTTGATAACATGTTAACTATATTTAGTTTCCAATGTTTATTGAAAACATAAATACATTTGCACAATGAGCACTTGTTGTCCCTCAAATACATTGTTAGTTGTTGGTTAGCTAGCTAGCAAGTTTTAGCCATATTAGCGTAGACATCAGTCAAAACACCTCAAAACAAGACATGATATCAAGAACAAGATCAAACTAGCTGAAACGAGCCACCTACGATTCCCCACGTGGCAGCTTCTTGTCATTGTTGCTAGCTAAATGGCCATCCAGAATCACATCACACAACTGTCTGCCCCATTGAAGTGTGCGCATTGCTTTATGTGACGTTGTCAGCCAACCCGTCTCTATATATAGTATGATGAATTAATTAACTGCATCTCTGTGTTCTGCAGAGCTTGAGAGGTGAGGCTCCCCAGAAACTGTGTTTGGACACCAGTCCCCTGGAGTGGAGTGTGACTGATGTGGTGTGTTTCATCAGAACCACCGACTGTGCTCCCCTGGCACGCATCTTCCTGGATCAGGTAATAATCACACACACACACACACAGAATCATTATCTCGACTGTATAACAAGCAGTGCTTGACTTGGGCCGGATCTGTCTGGAATGCCGTACCGGCACTTCTAATTTTGGGGGAATTGCATACCGGCACCGTTATAAAAACAAAGTAACCTATCGCTGGCCCAGATTCACACACTAAGGCAAAACAGGTAGGTCAAAGTGGAATGAAAGCGTGATCTTCATTGAATAGCAATGGAGAGTGAGCATTCATTTCCTGGTTACTCTTTGTTCAAGTTTATTTGTCGCTAGTCTGTGAATCTGTGAGTGACAGTAGGCTGTTCAAGATTACGCAGATTGAAAATTAGGGTTTGTAAAGTTATGAAAAGTCATGGAAATTAGATTCATAGTTGTTGTTTATGTAATTCATGAAAGCAATTTTTTTTAAATATGATCAATCAATTAAAAAATGACATCGGCCATTATCGGAATGACCCTTCAGTGCATGTCTGTGCTGCGTTGCTGCGTGTGTGCTGCGTGTGTGCCAGTGCGAGTGGGCCGTTGCCCGAGGAGAGAGAGCGTGACATTTCAGCAGCCGGTATAAAATAATGACAAACAGACTAATTAGAATTCAAAACATAACTTGTAGCAGTTATCTTGCTATTTAACTATTGCTAACTAAGCATTAATTTTGTTGTTTCCTTTTCACCGGCACTGTAGAGCCTAAATACATCTGCGTTGTTGGAAAGCTGTGATTCTCCTCAATTAAATAGTAGCCATGTAATTGCGACAACTTAAAACATATTTTAATAATAGCCTAATTGACAAATAACTTGCTGTGCATAGATCTCCTCCAAAACATGAATATTTAAGCCTTATATATTAACATGTCTAGTTAGATAGGTTGCTTTGAAGTAGGCTGCCTTATCCATTTGATCCCTGGTTTATTGAATGAGGGAATCATTTTATAAAGACAAAAGTATTTGGTTGTAATGTTGAAAAGGCCAAGCCTGCACACCCAGGAGCTCTCCAGATGGAGGGTTGACCACGTGTGACTAACAGTGCAGTTCTATGTGGGGTCTAAGTGCCTTGATCAAGGGCACAACGGCAGGAGGTGGTAGGTCTACATGGGATCAGACACAGCAGCTTTCCAGTGTCAATAATGCTTAACTTTTTCTTGTAGGCTATAATAATAGTACTACACATGTGGTTAAAAGGCATGGAAAATGTGTATAAACCATTAATGGTGAATAATCAGAGGTCTCTATAGTATAATGTCATTTGTGAATTTCGGTGAACGTAGTCTAATGGACCGGCTTGGAAAAAGACAGCTCCTGCACTTCTTCTATCCCAAGTCAAGCATTGGTGTACAGTGTGGCCTAAATCCATGACTATTGTTGTCTAACCCCATGGCCATGCTTGTGTTTTCAGGAGATTGATGGACAGGCTCTGCTTCTGCTCAACCTGCCCACACTGCAGGAGTGTATGGACCTGAAACTGGGACCAGCCATAAAGCTGTGTCACCATATCGAAAGGGTGAAACTTGAATTCTACCAGAAATTTGCTACATAGCTGAGGGTTCTGAACGAAATAAACATTACATACAGTCAGTAACATTAAATGACTCCATAACTGATTTCCAGCTGGACATGCTTTGGACCCTGCACCCAGGCCCAGCACAACAGCAGCAGTCATGCATGGACATCAGATGGATCAAGACTTTCATTTTTGCCTGTTTTTTACTGTGTAATGGTCAGAAAGGGTTCTGCCTCGTTGTATTCTAGGTAAAGACACCTTAACATGGATATTCATGTTCAGGTTTATCTCACCCACAATATCAAAATGACTCCTGGTTTCATTTGATCAACTTGACAAGCATTGACAATGCAAGGATTTAAGCACAAAGACAAATAAACCATGTACTATATTGCGGTATGTAAAGTGTACATAGCAGGGTGAATTTGTATATAGTGTACATATTTAAAAGGTCTTCTAGTACAATAGGGTGATTAATGGTTATAGCTTGATTTTCTACTAAACATATTTGCTTTGAAAGTATCTGTGCAAAGGTCTTATTTCAAAATGTAGACACACTGTTTGACACCCTTTTCGTCTTCTCAGAGGGGGATTTTAACATCTAATCATATTGAAGACATTAACTAGGGCTTGTTGTAAAGCATTAAGATGTAGGTGTTTTTGGAGCAAAATTCAAATAAGTATAAACCAAATATTGGGAGCCTTTGTATATTTGTATAGTTTTACCTTTTAACTACAACTATTGGTGGACTAGTGTGTGTATGCTTTATTTTCAGGAGCCATTCTACTAGCTGTCTTTGCTGTGTTTGTGTTTTATTTCCCCTGATTTACCTGTCTCTGCCATTGAGATCTATTACTCTTACAGGTTATAAAACTAGAATTTATTCATTTGATTTTGTCAATATGTTTGTTGAATATGATTGCTATAAGAGAATGTGGAATTAAAGCCTGAATCTCATCCCAATAGAGAGCAATAGTATTGGCCTCATTTTGTAGGCACTTACTCCGCCATGGTTCATTGGACAAAACCTATGGGGAAAATGTCGTTTTTGGATAAATGGCGAAAATAAGGTGTCTGTTAAACACAGGCTTAGGTTTTATAGGTTTTGTTCTACGAGATAATCAGCTAACGTCACTTTGTGTATTTTGAAGCACGTATGTAATAATTAAAAAACACAAAGCCTTCATAATTCATAAAGGTCATGTTAACTGACTGATTATTATCTCATATAGAACAAAACATATAAGATTTCCTAAATCTGTGTTAAAACCTCAGACAAAATTGTCGGCGTTTATCCCAAACCCCTATTCTTTCCCCATTCATTTTCCCTATAGCAATGGTTGAAGGAACAAGAGGTAAATCATTTCCGGGTTTTCGGACTTGAAGCTGGCGAGCTCTATGAGTTTAACACGGTTCAAAATCTTTCCAAGCTACACTTCTCATGATACGGTTGTGTCACATCGATCACATTAACCTTTACGTAATGTCAACATGAATGGGCAATCTGTGTAATCATTAGTCCAAACAATTTTTGCAACGAAAATGAGAGTTTCTATTGGACAAATTCAGGTAAGTCCCGCCCTGTTTTGTTCTATTTTCTTCCGGTTGGGAAACGTTTTGCAACAGAATTGGCGTAATGAATATTCCAATGGGCTTTGGTCTGGGCACAGAAAGGATGCAGCTGGAAATTCCAGTGGTAGCTAGTAGCGATGTACTCTGATCATTGAGCAAATTATTGGTCGTTCCCATGTTTTGTGCAAAACAGATTTTTTAAATGAAAAAGTAGCAAATCCGAAATCGTGAGAATATCAATATCATGCTTTTCATACATGCACAAGGGATCCATTGCAATTACTTGAACCAGATTAGCTAGCTAAGCTACCGGTACCGTTAGCATCACTTGTTCTGGTAGGCTGGTGGTTTGTGGTTTTTATATAATTTAATTCGTCACAGGGTAAAACAGTGGTGTTTACTCAAGTAGCTTGCTTCCACTTTTTAAAACGTTTAAGTGGTACATAACTAGGTGAAACTATCTTCATTTGCTAACCCTCTCGCGCACCGCTAAAAGGGTTAGGAACTCTGCTGAAATAACATGAAGTTAGAACATGCCTTGGGATGACTCATTTTGGAACTTTGTTGCAAATGTTTCCGTTAGTAAACATTGCGTCGTCACGTATTTAATTGTTATATGCGTTGTCCATGATTGCCTGCTGTGTAGCTAGTTATGTTCGTTAGCTATCGATAGCTAATTTATGCAAACTACAGCTTGGATTTTAATTTGTTAGTAAACCAATAATATGTTAGTTAAATGAGTATGACATGCATGGTATGCCGTTCTTTTGTGGCTATTTGGTGATACAATGGATTATCAACAACTGGGATATGTTTGCTAACGCTGGCCACATGAAACGTGAATATATGGCTCCGCAGTTAAAAGGAAGATAACCTTTTTTTAATGCCAAATACTCCTGCATAACTAATCGATTGCCAGCTAACAACTGGATGACAAAGAAGCCCATTCTGTGTGGAGGAGACATTTAAATTGACTTTATTGCTTATTTACGGTATATGCCATCCGCCAATACACCTTTAAACTGGTCTACTACTATGGCGGTTAGTGGGGTGAGTCGTCTTTCCCAACCCGGGGACGTGGCTGTCTCGGGAGTGGTTCTGTCAGCTATGCCTTTTTCCAACACGCCAGTGTCTGCCCGCCCCACACCAAATGCGGACACCCGTGGCTGCGAGAATGGTGACTTGATGGACTCTTTTGGCATCTTCCTGCAAGGCCTTCTAGCGATGGTGGCCTTCAGTACGCTGATGTGTGAGTACAGCCAACCAGATGCCCACTCTGACTGTGGAAAATGTGCTAATTGATGGTCGTTTGTTCTGTGCAGTTAGGCCTACTGTAAAATTGAATTTCACTGTGCAGTGTTGAGACTGGATAACCTGTTTAGGCTACTTGTTTAGAATGGAAGTCTGTTTTTGTCAATAATCACTGGCAGTCATTACCTAATCACTGGCAGTCATTACCTATACACTGTCTCAAAATACTGGATTATACAGTGTGAAATGTGTTGTCCCATCCCCATAGTGTTCATTTTTGGCCATGTAATTTGACCTCATTGAGTGTCTCTTTGACCACTGAGTCAGCAGTGTGGCCCTGGTAGAGAGGAGCCTCACAGCAAGAGGTGAGGCATTTTCAGCTCTCAGAGCAGTGATGATGCCCGAGGCAGCTTTCTCAGTGGGAATTGACTGGGCCTGAATCATCACATTCACACAGCCCAACCCACAGCCAACATGCAGGGTGTGTCAGTAGTTACACACTCAACAGTCTGAGGAAGTCTGAAGTCACAGCATATCCATATGCAAATTCCCGTGTAAACATTTGTTTGGGCAAAACACTAGGAAAACTAGCTACCCTTTCGACAGGTGACATGGATATACATTACACAGACAGCGCACATGCATCCACACACACAGTAAAGTATTTAACACACATTAGGGTACTGTTGTCTAGAGGTGTCATACCCTAATCCTCAATTTGGGTTTAAGATATGTCCAGTAGATTAGTGGAGTCATAAATCATTAAACCACTTTTTTCTCACCCAGGAATCAATCATGTGTGATAGAGGTTAGAAGAGGGTGGGCATGGAAACAAGCAGACTATTGTCTGGAACAGCCAAAGCATTATTTGTTAGCCATTACATTGTGTTCAGAGAATACACACTCTTGCATCACTCGCACAAGGATTAATTATAGTGTAGACCTAGACTTTAGTAGAAAGGGCTTCCACCTCGTACACAGGGGCCTAACCCCCAGAGTAGCAGTCACTGAGACGGGCAGTTTGTCTTTCATGTAGGCTATTGTGTTTGAACACACACCAATCTACAGTGCAGGGGGTCAGGTAGCCTAGCGGTTAGAGCATTGGGCCAGTAACCAAAAGATTGCTGGTTCGAATCACAGAGCCAAGAATGTGACAAATCTGTCAATGCCCTTGAGTAAGGCATTGAACCCTTATTGTTCAAGGGTAGCAGTTAGCAGACCCAGGCCATGACCCCACTCCCCGAGGATGTCTCAGGGAGAGTTTGGTTATGCAAAAATCACATTTCCAATCAATGCACTCTTAATACACTTAATGCACTCTTAATACATGTGTGGAATAGGACAACTATAAGCACCCACCTTATTATCATTCTCATCCCCAGGTTGGTACCCCAGGTGATAATGTTGAAATGTGATCAAGACAGTGTGACATGTAATATGACAATGCCTGCCTGGTGTTGCGTACTGTTAGCAGGTCCTCTGATCTATCAATGGGTTTGATTACAGTGCCAAATGCACTACATTTTTTTCAGCTCATAAGATACAACCAAAGTATTTATTTTGCTCACAGAGGAAGGGAGATTTGGCGGATAATATCATGATAGGCACATTAGTAACAAGCAGTGTCATTTTAGTATGTAATGTACAGTAGTCTGCCACTTCCTCTTACCATCCACTCTTCCTCTATGGTGTTGCCTTGTGTAAACATGGCATCTCAATAGCTGACTTTTATTAAGGGAATATAGCCTAATGAAAATTTTTTGCTAAAGTCCATTAGTTAGGGGTTAGGCTATGGTGCTAAAGGGGAAACTGAACTGCATTTCCCATCACACTGGCCATATTCATAGAAATAGGCCCATTACACTTTGTGCTGAGATGTTGCCCAACATACTAAACTTGATGATGAAAGTGTAAAGCCGATTTCAGTTCAGACTGGAGCTGGCCTTAATTAATTTACATTAATAGAATGATTGGATTTGCCCCAGAGCGGCATACTAATTCATCCCACTGCTGTCGTGGGTGTGTGAGAACGGCAGTCCTATATGTGACTCTGTGTCCTGTCTACAGTGAAGCGCTTCAGGGAGCCCAAGCATGAGAGAAGGCCCTGGAGGATCTGGTAAGACGGCAGCCATCCCACTTCCAACCACAGTATTCAAGCTTATCCTCTTCGCTATTGCTATTAACCAAGAAACGCAACTAAGATAAACACAAGACAAATTATTCATTTTTCTAATGTGATGTTGAGCTATTGAAAGAACTTGAATTCTCAAGAGTTCTTAAAAGGCCCTCCTGTGCCCGGCAACTCTACCAGGTTCCTGGACACCTCCAAACAGGCCATTGGTATGCTATTCATTCACTTTGCCAACGTCTACCTGTCTGACCTCACAGAGGAGGACCCCTGCTCACTGTGAGTGTGTCTCTGTATGAGTGTGTCTTTCAGACATTCTGTCTGTCTGTCTTTGTGCCTCTGTATTTTTGTGTATGTAGTAAATATAAATGCAATATGTAAAGTGTTGGTTTCATGAGCTGAAATAAGATCCCATAAATGTTCCATACGCACAAATTGTGTGCGCAAATTTGGTTGCATCCCTGTTAGTCAGCATAGTGGTGGCATATCAATAAGCTGATTTAACAGTGTTTTGTCACACAACGCCACAGATTTTAAGGGAGCATGCAGTTGGCATGCTGACTGCAGGAATGTCCAACAGAGCTGTATAGCTGTTCTAGAGAATGTAATGTTAATTTCTTTACCATAAGCCACCTCCAACGTTGTTTTAGAGAATTTGTCAGTACATCCTACCGGCCTCACAATCGCAGACCAACAATCGTTGAAATTGTTGCATGTTGCGTTTATATTTCTGGTCAGTATAGTCTCTATAACATTATGCACTTCAAGGTTGAAGTGGACACAATGTCTCATCTCTTCCTCAGTTACCTCATTAACTTCCTCCTGGATGCGTCTCTTGGAATGCTGCTGATCTATGCCGGGGTGAGGGCCATCAGTGCTATCGTAGAGTGGAGGCAGTGGGATGCTCTACGCTTCGGAGAATATGGTGAGAGTGTGTGTGTGTCAGTGTGGATGAGAGATCATTTCACCCTGTAGTACAAATGGTGTCCAGAAGAGGGGAGTGGCTGCCTAGGGCACTACTGCAATGTCATCCACATCAAACATAGTCGATCACTATTAAATTGTTTACCCAAAGGCAGAGTTTATGGAAACCTTTCCCTGGTGCTTTGATTTGAAGTTGTAATATGCAGTGGACCTGGAGAAATGTAACCTCTCTCAAATTCATAGACAGAGCTTTGGATGCAAGGACTGACCATATCAAACATTATGGTTTTAACCATGTTTCGAGGCATGCATGTTTGTTCACACTTATATTGTTTACAGACATTGGAGTAAAACAAGCTTATATATTGGGTTCTGATGGGGTATGATGACCGTTTAACCAAGCTGATGAGGCATTTAGAATTTGTTTTTCAAGATTCAATGGATTTATCATTTAAAGTCCAAAAAATGGATGTAGCAACTGCAGATTGCCCCTTTAAGTGGAATATAGAGTTCCAGTTAACTGCCGTCTGTCTGGATATTTCTGTGGGTTGGTATTTGTCTGTTTTGCTTGTTTGTTTCTGTCTATTGGATTGTGTGTCTAGTCCGTAGGTCACATGTTCATCGTGTGTGTGTGTGTGTGTGTGTGTGTGCATGCGCACACAGGAGAACCAGTGCAGTGTACTGCATGGGCAGGCCAGTGTGCTCTCTACATCCTTATCATGATGTTTGAGAAGGTCCTGATCATCCTGGTCCTACTCATCCCCCAGTGGAAGAAGGTGAGTAGGGGGCATAATGGGTAGGTTCCTGACCACGTGACCATTGTGTCAGTTCAGTTATATTATGACTGTGGAAAGTGTATGAGTGCTAACAGTACTGTAAACTGTTTCTATCGTTTTAACTCTGGTGTTTTTGTTTACTGTTTATTCAACGTCTTTCTTTGCTGTTGTTTGTGTGTCTCACAGCTGGCTCTCCTGAACCCCATAAACAACCCTCAGTTGGAGCTGGCCATCGTCATGCTCATCGTCCCGTTCTTCGTTAATGTAAGTTAAGTGTGCAGTGCCTCCGTAAGGCAGGGCTCAATTGAAAATAAATGTAGTGATCTTAACCGTTAATCGGTTAGCCTCTGAAAATAAATGTAGTGATCTTAACCGTTAATCGGTTAGCCTCTGAAAATAAATGTCGTGATCTTAACCGTTAATCAGTTAGCCGCTGAAAATAAATGTAGTGATCTTAACCGTTAATCGGTTAGCCTCTGAAAATAAATGTAGTGATCTTAACCGTTAATCGGTTAGCCGCTGAAAATAAATGTAGTGATCTTAACCGTTAATCGGTTAGCCTCTGAAAATAAATGTAGTGATCTTAACCGTTAATCGGTTAGCCTGCTGAAAACACATTTGACTGGTCACGCTTATCAGTCTTTAAGGTCATTTTCTTAATTTTGGAATTAAATTGTCACGTTTGTTTTTTCGTCATGTTTATTATTTATCAAACACTCACAGCATACAGAGCCTAGTTTGAGGAGTGGAATAGCCTTCCACCTGTCAGACAGCGTGAGAGTAGCTCCTTAAAAAGTCTGTAGGCTATTGGAGTGAAGCCTGCTTTTGGAAGCCCAGTCATTGCACAACAATTTAACAATTCTAAATGCAATCGTGTGTTCAACATTTTGGTGGGTACGATTTAAAAGGAGCTATTTTTATTTCTCAACTCATAATTAAAGTGCGCTTCCCGTTTCGCCGTTCAGGTGTATACTCTATACTATAGCCTGCCTACCGTTGACTGATGGTGCGTCACCCACCACTTTGCAATGTGAGCTCGAGGTAGTATAATTGTTTAAAACCTGATACTTTTACTTCAAATAAGGAGGCATGTCTTACCTTGCTTCAAAGTAGCCTTAAAAAAATCGATCCGTAGAAACATGGAGGCAATTTTTTTCCCTCATGCCATTAACCAGCATTTCTCTCCTTTTCTTATTCATATCAACTTTCTTTCGCTGTTCAGAAGCCAAAGGCACGATCCATATTAGCAACCCATCATATTTGTTGCTATTACATTCCCCCTCTTTCTACATTTCGGAGATTTTAATCTGTCACAACTGCTCAAATTAGGTTTAGAATGGTGTTTTCTGCAGATTGCATTTTGGCAAATGTTTGAAAAGGACGTTTGGTTAGATGCTTCATTACAGGAGTTGTATGTTCAATAATATGCTATAGCCTTTTGAACTATAATATGATAGGCTTGCTATTGTTGCATGTTTCCATTCAGCTCTTAATGAAAAATGCCTGGTCCTTGTATGAATGCAAGGTACCAGAGAGGATATGGCAAGCAAGAGATTTCACTCTCGCCAAAATCTGTTCAAAATAAGCCCAATAGGTTTCTATGGTCTTATTTTGGGCCTAAGCTTGTCGCCTGCTTTCCCGCCTTGGTCCAACTCCCATTGTTAGGATGGAAATATCAGCATTTCATCATTATATACAGATCTCTAATAGTATTTTCTGTCTGTGACGTAATTTTACTGTTTGGACATTTTTTTACCTTTTGTTGACCGGTTAATGAGGGTCAGTTAGTTGGCAGCAAAATTGACCGATATTTGCATCCCTTTTGAAATGTAATTGCTTCAACTAAGTGTGATGTTTATGTTTACGGATTTTAGCCATTTAGGCTTGTGTGTGATCATCAAACTGTCATGTGTGTCTGTTGTACTTGCTCACTGAGCTGTGTACTGTATGTTTTCCTCAGGCCCTGATGTTTTGGGTGGTAGATAACTTCCTGATGAAGAAGGGGCGGACAAAAGCCAAGCTGGAGGAGCGGGAGGTGGGGGAGGACTTGCGGGGCAACAGTAAGGTACGCTACAGGCGGGCACTCTCCCACGACGACTCAGAGTCTGAGGTAAGATATGGACACAGAATGCTTAATAAAAGATTGAGGCCTGACCACACAACCAATCATATACATACACTGAGTATACCAAACATTAGGAACATCTTCCTAAAATTGAGTTGCAGTTGTCAAGTTTGCTGGATGTCCTTTGGGCGGTGGACCATTCTTGATACACACCAATGCGCCTGGCACCTACTACCATACCGGGTTCAAAGACACTTAAATATTTTGTCTTGTCCATTCACCCTCTGAATGGCACACATACGCAATCCATATCTCCGTTGTCTCAAGGCTAAGGATCAGACCCCTTTTTTTTTTTAAATGTTTTGACTAAAATGACACCCAATCTAACTGCCTGTAGCTCAGGACTTGAAGCAAGGATATGCATATTATTGATACCTTTTGAAAGGAAACAGTTTGAAGGTTGTGGAAATGTGAAATTAATGTAGGAGAATGTAACACACTAGATCTGGTAAAAGATAATTCAAAGAAAAATACATTTTTTTATTTCCATCTTTAAAATGCAAGAGAAAGGCCACAATGTATTATTCCAGTTTAGACAAAATTTAGATTTTAGCCACTAGATGACAGTGTATTTGGGTAGTGTTATACTGATTCAATGAACCATTGCATTTCTGTTAAAATTGTTCTATCAAGTCTGCCCAAATGTGCCTAATTGGTTTATTAATACATTTTGAAGTTCATAACTGTGCGCACTCAAACAATAGCATGGTATTATTTCACTGTAATAGCTACTGTAAATTGGACAGTAGTTAGATTAAAAGTCCTTCATTAACCTGTCTCCTCCACTTCACCTACAGTGATTGAAGTGGATTTTAAGCAGATCAATAAGAGATCATAGCAGGTGTTCTTAATGTTTTATACACTCAGTGTACATTACACACCTAAATCACTGGAAAAGCTGTTTTTTGAGAAAGCTTTGAAAAATCCTAAGGAGGAATATACACTAAGTCCTAAGATTTGATTCCGAGCCTCGTCCACCACCTCCTTTCCCCAAAAGCCCTCTCCTCCCATTGCCTCAGCCTTGTGGCTACGTCAGCCTAACTTACATCCTCCCCTGGCTGTGTAGACAAACTTGCCCAGCACCAGCAGAAGCCTGTCTCTTGGCTGTGAATCACTCCACCCTGTGCCCAAGGCCAGTCACTTTTCAGGCCTGTAAACCAGATGGACCTGGCCATGTGATCTGCTCCATAGACCAGAGACAACCACCACACTCACACATTCATGCATGAAGTCATTTAAGTCTGCCTTGAGCAGGGGGATTTCTTATTCATCAGAAACTGTAAAAACATTTATAAGGAGTGGTTTTTTTTCTGATTCCAAAGCACCACATTTCTCATCATAAATGGAAGTAGTGAGTTGCTTTGGAATCAAATGTTGAGCTGATTGTGATAGCTAGATAATTGGTTTCCACAGTTACTCATGGATCACCCAAAGCACCATGTTTTGTGACAGTGGATTCTAGGAGTTATTGAAAGTGTGTTCCCTGACCGGGAATCAAACCCAGGCACAGCGGTGAGAGCACCAAATCCTAACCATCATGTCTAATATCAGGAATGCATGTCCTATGGAATTACCGGTATATGGAATTTGTGACGGGAGTAGTTTTTCATAGACATCTGGGTGTGGTGTACCAGACCGGGCAGTTCCTCCAGTCACAGGAACTATCTGCAATTAACCAGTGGGCCCAAACCCACTACTAAAGAAACACTGCTGTACAGGTTAACACGGAGCATGTATGGCTTAAGCTGCCTCAAGCTGAAATAAAGTCTGTCTACATAAAGATTCAGAGCCGTGATCTTATCGCTCTCTCATTTATAAAAGGGGGAATATAGCTATGTTATCACAGGCTTGTTTTATTGTGATGAGTTGGAGCTAGTTTTTGCTTCAGTAAAACCCTGATGGCAAGCTTCAATACTACACCCAAATACCACTCTAAAAGACTCTTCCCCTCTATCAAATAGTCCGGGGCATATGTGTTCCTGCCACCACATCTCCCTGGTAGTCTAGTGGTTAAGCAACCATCCCCATCATTCCACCCCACCGAGGCAGATGGAGGACAATGATACGTTTCTGCTGACACAGGAAATTTGCTGGTGTCCTTGAGCATTTAAGCTCTGGGATTCAACTAATTTAACCCATAACTCAGGGTTGCTTTGAGTGTCATCCATCTAGGCGTATGGCTTTCTTTGGTCTCATTTCCAAACTCCTTTCTCTCTCTCTCAGATCCTGTTCTCGGCTGACGATGAGATGGATGACTCGGAGGAGGAGGATGTGCGCCGACTCACTGGCCTCAAGACGGTCAAGAAGAAGAAGAAGCACCGTATGGGGATCCCTGTTTGACCTGGGCCTACCCAGTCTGACCTGGTCTGACCCACTCCTGTGTCTACTCACATCCCCACTCTCTCCTCCTCCAGGGCCTGCTGCCCTGACTGGAGCCTGCTGGCAACCTGTACTTGATTCTTCTAACAGCAGGCTGGCATTGGTCTCTTTGTGGAGTCAGTAGGGGGCCTATATAGGGAGGTGGGATCATGGAAGACTCCAGACCACGGAGCTTATTGGACTGTCATTACTACACATCCACATGGGACTCCTGCAGCCTCTGCACTGAGAATAGAAACCCATGGAAAGGATTTCACTGCAGCTAACTACATACCATGTCTAAAGGAGATTTCACCATAGATCTGTCACTGGTGTTTCAGTGATGCTCGTTGGGGAAATGAATCTTGATATGTGTTTTGGGAAAACTTTTAGCACTGGTCTGTAATAGGAAGGTTTGGGTGTGTTTTGAGTTGGTGATGCAGTGTAATTGCTAGCACCCTAAATATCCTATTAAATGACTATTCTAATTCCTAATTCTGTTCCATACTGACTCTTCAGAAGTCCAGAATGATATTACTGCATCAGGTTAAACTGTGAATGGGTGTTACTTTTTCTGTGGTTTAGCCGGTGACCTCGGTTCGATGTAGACTGAGAGAACAGGCACCTGGTATTGAACTCAGCCCCCCCCCCCCCCCCCCCCCGCCTTTAAGTAAACCTCTGTCATTTTAATGTTTTAATACTTTTGATACTCTTCCGAATCAGAAAGTGATTGTATTCCTCATCTAGATTCCATATAAGAAATGGCTGACTGCTATGGCCTGTTATAGGAGTTGGTGGAGGAGTGTGTGTGTGTCTGTCTGTGTGGACTTTTCCATTCATGCATGGCTAAGGGAATGTAGGAGGTGTGGCTTGATGCTCCAATGGAGGCTCTGTGAAGATCAAGACGGTGCAGCTTGGGCGTGTGTCTCCACAATGCATCACCCAACCCGAACCCAAGGGACTGAAACCCTCATTTCAAGCCCACCCATTGACCGTTTAGGTCTATAGGCCTGGCTCGGAGCCTTCTCTTCCTGTCTCTGTGTATGAAAGTTAACTGGGATCTCTTCCATTACTTATTTATTGTTTTTGGTGTGTCCTGTTTATTTTTTACAGTAAGTTATTTTGGGCCAAAACCATGATGATCCCCAGCCTACTAAGTGTTTTTCATTCCGAGACGGAGTAGATATGGGACCTGAGGGTGTGTCCTCACAACCAACGGGAAAAAAACTCTCCGCTCTTGCACAATTCCCAGTTATCACTGGTCTATGGATGTTCTTTGTGTTCATTCTTTGTTTTCGACAATGTGCCTATGTGAACTTACCATGTTTGTGAGTGTTCATTTTGTGACCCAGAGCTTTAGACTTGCAGTAGCATTCAGTTGTTTTGACAGAAGCACAGACCTAGAGTTTGAGTGACTAGGTCAGCCTGCAGTACAGTGCAGGTATGTTTGTATGAGTGTGTTTGTCTTAATGCTCCTGTTCAAAGTAAGGAGTGGGGATAAAGTAAATGTGTTGATGACCATGGTGCTGAAGATGTTGAACGGTTTGACAATGATTGTTGTTGGCTGATACTTAGGAATAAATGACAGTAGGGTTTGGTAAATGAGTGGTACAGCATCATTAAACACTTCTGGTTGCCCTCTGCTCAACAGAGAGGGCTTTTAGTGTTTTGAAAAAAACAACTAGATCATTAAAATGACTGACAAATGACTTACATTACCATTATATTTGCTTTTGCAATAAATTTAGTAAAACACTGAAATAGCAGATTTTTATTTATTTTTAAGACAGTGTCTGAATAGACAGAGCTTTCCGTTTTGTCCATTTACTAGGGTTGTACTGCATTGTAGGAGGGTTTAATAAGTGAATTCCCTGGCCAGGAATCAAACCCAGGCTGCTGCTTGGTGAGCGCACCAAATCTTAACCGCTAGACCACCAGGGAGCTGTCAGGGTAAAGAATGCTAGTGTTAAGACGGCTCCTGAAATGTGGGGGGGGGGTCTCTGTTATACTCTACTGCCACCAGGGTGCCATTTCCACAGTGACAGAGTGGGCTGTCAGTAAACAGTTCAGTATCAGGTGCAGTTGAGGCATGTAGGGAAGTGAGGACCCATTTCTCCCCATAGAGTTCACTGACTGAGAATAATGGCGCAGTACCTGTAAATCTGAGAAGGCTGTTGGGAAGAGCTATAGGAGGACGGGCTCATTGTAATTGCTGGAATAAATGGAACGGTATCGAACATAAAAACCATGTTTGACTCCATTCCAGCCATTACAATGAGCCTGTCCTCCTATAACTCCTCCCACCAGCCTCCACTGCTGCAAATAGATTCCCTAATTATACACACATGACTATTTTTGAAGCATACAAACTGACTCGAGGACAATTGTTATTGATGGACAAGCCTGGCTCTCAAGCACCTTTTGACTCCTTACTCACTTATTAACTACACACACAGGAATGCTGGCAGGCAAGCGATGGCCTCTCAAACAGAAAGGCTGATTCACTAGTCTCCCTGTGATACAGTATGAATGGTCTGGCCCCTCTGAGTCAAGTCTTATGCTCAACCATTATATCCAAGTTATATGACTGCATGTGTTATGTTTGCAAAATCCCTAAACCTTCATGTAATCTGTTCAGGAAAATATTTTGACCTCTGGTTTAATTTGATGGGAGAGGTGAACTCTTGATTGGGTAGTAGGGAGTAGAGATATTTTGGGGTTAGTAGTAACATGGGGAAGGTGTTCATCAGCTGACGTGTTCTGCCAGTTGACATGCATTCAGAGGCCTAAAAGCACATTCCCTGACCAGGAATCAAATCCGGGCTGCTGCAGTGAAAGAGCTGAATCCTAACCACTAGACTGCCAGGGAGTTGTGTAGCTTTGAAATCACTGCTTGTGGGATATTGTAAGGGCTTTGAGTTGTCTCTCACTCAGCAGTTCGTTGCAACTACATCCTAAATGAGGGAAGACCTGTTCCAGCTGCACAATCACTCATGTCAGTCTAATAATACACGCTGACAATGGACAGATAGAGAGGAGGGTGGTGGTCCACTGACTCAATCCCAGGGTCAATAACAGAGATTATCTCCCTGAGGATCTGTGGGTATAAATATAATGGACTGGACAGAGAGAGAGGAGGGTGGTGGTCCACTGACTCAATCCCAGGGTCAATAACAGAGATTATCTCCCTGAGGATCTGTGGGTATAAATATAATGGACTGGACAGAGAGAGAGGAGGGTGGTGGTCCACTGACTCAATTCCAGGGTCAATAACAGAGATTATCTCCCTGAGGATCTGTGGGTATAAATATAATGGACTGGACAGAGAGAGAGGAGGGTGGTGGTCCACTGACTCAATCCCAGGGTCAATAACAGAGATTATCTCCCTGAGGATCTGTGGGTATAAATATAATGGACTGGACAGAGAGAGAGGAGGGTGGTGGTCCACTGACTCAATCCCAGGGTCAATAACAGAGATTATCTCCCTGAGGATCTGTGGGTATAAATATAATGGACTGGACAGAGAGAGAGGAGGGTGGTGGTCCACTGACTCAATCCCAGGGTCAATAACAGAGATTATCTCCCTGAGGATCTGAGGGTATAAATATAATGGACTGGACAGAGAGGAGCAATCCAGACACAGCTCCACTGACCAGATGGGATTAAGACACGAAAACCCAAACACAATGTCTCAGGTAAGCAAACGTCCTTGTATCCGACTGTCCTGACCTGTTTTATCAACTATTTGTTGTCCAGTTCTTGATGTGACAGCAAAATCTACATATATTATTTTCTATGTAAAGGATTCTGCTATATTTACTTTAAAATAGGAAGATCGAGAAACAAATCAGAGGGAGAGTTATGATGAGGGAAATTCAGAAAGATGTGAGATTTTGCCCTGTCTTTAACCTCCATTCTTTCTCCAGCCCTCCATAGGCCGGTGAGGTAAAGAAGTAGTGTCCTGTGATGGAGGAGGACCTGAAAGGATCCCGCAGTAAACGGGCTGAAGGGCGAGCGCATGATAGAGTGTGGTGAGTAGCAGGGTTCAGACTCAGAATCTATAGTAGCCTAATGTCACTTGCCTAACATTTTTGGGAGTGTGTCAAATACAAGTAATTATCACTGCCATATTAATTGTTGACTGCATATACCCCTTTTGATATTGGTCAGTTGTTGGCATTAGTGCAGGTAGGGTAAAGTCACACAGTCAAGTGACTGTGAGCTCAGTTCACTTTCTACAACTTTATCGCTGAACTCAGGTGTGTATTCAGCCCAAGCCCAGCTCGGGAGAGCGCATACTAAGTGAGTTACAAATAGTTTCCACTCCTACAGAAACTGAATCTTGTGCAGTCAGTGTTTAAGACAGAGGGTGTATAGGTAGTCTAGAGCAGGAGGCTAAGTTGTCAGAAACTGCCCTAGTGTTACTGTCCCTGTCCCCAGGGTAGAGGAAGAATGTTCGATTAGAGAACTAGGAAGAAGGAAAAAGACAACACAACTGCAGCACTTCTTCTAAAGATTATAGACACATCAGTTTGTCTACAGTGTGAATATTGCTCATCATCTTTGTGTGTAGTAGTGCATGGCACGCCCCACTATCTTTGCTCATGGCCTTGTCTTTGTCCATCCTCAGAGCGTATGGGGAAGGTGGCTCCCTCTGTGTTCAGTGGGGTGAAGTCTTAGGAGAGACTGTGCTGGAGAAGCCTAAAGCCCCAGGAGCCAGCATCTTTGGCAAGTGGAGCCAGCATCTTTGGCAAGTAGAGCCAGCCTGGGTGGAGGCGTAGTGGCTATCATCACTGCACTGGAGCCATGACAAGACAGATGGATGCTTGGACAAACGGCACCAAAGAAGCCAAACCTTGCTGTTATTGAATGGTCTGATATCTGTTGTGTGAATGTGTGTGTGTGCCTCAATTTACCCTTATACAAAACATGGCATTTTCTTAGTTTTTATTTTAGCATGGAAATAGGACATTTTGAAATTGGGACAGCAGCACACTGAAGTATAATGCATATGTAGCCCAAGCTGTTTTAGACATTCCCTAACATCTTTTCAGAAAACAAGACAGCCCCTAACTTCTTTACACTTCAATGGGTTGGGAGTTTGTTGGCGACCACTAGAGTCTGAACATCTTTTGCTGTGGCCCGGTTTCTCAAAAGCATCTTAAGGCTAAGTTCATCGTTAGAGCCATAGGGTCATATGGTGAGGGTAGGTAACAACACATCTGCCACGCTGATCCTCAACACTGGTCCCCTCTGTGGTGCGTGCACAGTCCCCTCCTGTACTCCCTGTTCACTCATGACTGCACGGCCAGGCACGACTCCAACACCATCATTAAGTTTGCAGACGACACAACAGTGGTAGGCCTAATCACCGACACCTGACCGTGTGGTGCCAGGACAACAACCCCTCAACGTGATCAAGACAAAGGAGATGATTGTGGACTACAGGACCTGGAGGACCGAGCACACCCCCATGGCGGCCACTTAATGTCCACACCCTCACCAGTCATGTAGTCAGCTGGGAAAGCGCCCACTGCTTGAAGATGAACAGGCACGGCTGACTTAAATAGGCTTGTTAAGGGTGTTGCTGGATACTCACTCGGGCACCACACTTATCAGCTGCTGGTTTCCCCTCACGGGAGGGGAGGACTGAGAGGGCCTTTAGGTCTGGTTTCCCCTCGCGGGAGGGGAGGACTGAGAGGGCCTTTAGGTCTGGTTTCCCCTCACGGGAGGGGAGGACTGAGAGGGCCGTTAGGTCTGGTTTCCCCTCACGGGAGGGGAGGACTGAGAGGGCCTTTAGGTCTGGTTTCCCCTCACGGGAGGGGAGGACTGAGAGGGCCTTTAGGTCTGGTTTCCCCTCACGGGAGGGGAGGACTAAGAGGGCCTTTAGGTCTGGTTTCCCCTCACGGGAGGGGAGGACTTAGAGGGCCTTTAGGTCTGGTTTCCCCTCACGGGAGGGGAGGACTGAGAGGGCCTTTAGGTCTGGTTTCAAGTTTTATTTGCTGAACATTTAAGTTTTATTCTTAAAGAGATTATTTAGGTTAGAACCTTATAGGCAATAAAAGCTATTTTGTTTTGAATTGACCCTGCCTCTTTACTCGGTGGCAATTTTAGCATGTTATTCTTGGTGGGACAAGCCACAACACCTAACACATTAATTGCACTATAACAGTGACACATGATGTCCACAAACTGTTAGGGCCTACATAAATCTGCCCTAACAGCAGAGTTCCAACAGCAGTCCCCACACCTTACCACCGCTACACCTGGCTATCAGCGGAGCCTTGTCTGGCAGCGAAACAGTTCATTCAGCCTCATTTACTACTAATTTTTAAAAAAACAAAGCAGATATGGCTGACTTGCTTAAACAAATGTGGTTTCTGCTGACTATTGAGATGTACAAACTATGGCATAAGGGGATTTTTTATTTATTTTATTTCACCTTTATTTAACCAGGTAGGCAAGTTGAGAACAAGTTCTCATTTACAATTGCGACCTGGCCAAGATAAAGCAAAGCAGTTCCACACACACAACGACACAGAGTTACACATGGAGTAAAACAAACATACAGCCAATAATACAGTATAAACAAGTCTATATACGATGTGAGCAAATGAGGTGAGATAAGGGAGGTAAAGGCAAAAAAAAGGCCATGGTGGCAAAGTAAATACAATATAGCAAGTAAAACACTGGAATGGTAGATTTGCAATGGAAGAATGTGCAAAGTAGAAATAAAAATAATGGTTTGCAAAGGAGCAAAAATAAATAAATAAATTAAGTACAGTAGGGAAAAGAGGTAGTTGTTTGGGCTAAATTATAGGTGGGCTATGTACAGGTGCAGTAATCTGTGAGCTGCTCTGACAGTTGGTGCTTAAAGCTAGTGAGGGAGATAAGTGTTTCCAGTTTCAGAGATTTTTGTAGTTAGATCCAGTCATTGGCAGCAGAGAACTGGAAGGAGAGGCGGCCAAAGAAAGAATTGGTTTTGGGGGTGACTAGAGAGATATACCTGCTGGAGCGTGTGCTACAGGTGGGAGATGCTATGGTGACCAGTGAGCTGAGATAAGGGGGGATGATGAGCGGATAAGAGGCAATCCGTAATTTCGATTAAGACATTAATGAGCGAGCTAGGACATAGTCAATATAACCATTTGTTCAGTACTTTTGAAATGCACAGTGACACAATTCCGAACATGGGCCACTTACAGTAGTATTCTCCCTGTACACCAAGTCAGAACCGTAGGATAGAGGGGGCATATAAGCAGACAATGAAAGCTCTTACAATATTTGATGATTACATTTCTCTAAAACAGCCTATAGGCTACATGTGCACCATCAAGTCAGAACAGTATGCTAAGTTATGAAAGGAAAAGGGACCAAATTATTAGGGTGAGGCACATGGGCTACTAACAGCTTACTACACAACATACACTTAGTGTTACTTTCTTACAGTGTACATATCTCCCTGGCATATTACATCATTTATGCAGCAGCATATTAGACATTTTTTTAACTCACCTTGTGCTGTGTTCACTTGAACAGGAAGGTTGCACAGTGGTCCTTCGTGGGCAAATTTTGTCATCAAACTTTCTCTTTAAAGTTTGGCATTCTCTAGATTTATGGTGCTTTCAAGACAACTGGGAACTCGGGGGGAAAAAACTAGGTTGAATCATGATGCAGTCAGTGATCTTCAGGTCGGATCTCTACAAAGGGGCCCGAGTTCCCGACTTGCAAATCTGAGTTGGATGACCGTTCAGAACTTATTTTCCCAGTCGGAGCTCGTTTTTTTTCCCTTTAAAGTTCCATGTTGTCTTGAACTCACTGAAGTCTGAGATTTCCGAGTTTCCAGTTGTTTTGAATGCGGCAGAAGTCATGCTGCATTGACAGCATGGCCAATGTTAAATGTTTATCCTTTTAAGCTTGGAAAAGAGACCCTTGAACCCAGACTTGGACAACACACTCACTCCACTGAATAGCAGGCTAGTGATTGCTTTGCAATGCCACTGATTTCTTCCAAACCCCTAATTGTTGAATTTGAGATTTCCAACTTGTGTAATGTTTATATATACAATTTCTGATGAGCACCAATAGGTTTTATCTATAATTGATCTTTATTTCTCTTCCTATGAAAAGGATTTGCCAGTAGATTGTCAACTTGATTCATGATGATGACTGCTAGCTAAGATTTTTAAAGTATGTTGACATGATCAGTCCAATCAAAGCTACTGTAGATATGTGATTTGATGTTGTTTTCTCTGTGGCAAATGACCCTGAGCCTTCTTGGATGGGCACTTCTAATGTAACTCTATGGCAGCACTCAAGGGGCTTGAATTTTCTAGCTTTACCCGTAGATTTTGTGCTGACGTAGTGTCCCCATGAGTGAAAGAACACTGAGCAAATCACGGTGCAACTAGAGAACGTTACCTACCCCTACGCTCCGTATTTTCCGCTGGCTGCCCCACCATCACAGAAGGCACTGAGCTAGGCTGAAACACCTGCATTTTGGAGCTGCTTTACTCAAGAAAGCAAAAAAGAGACCAAGTTTGTATGCAGCTTTATTGTTTGCAAACTGATACGTGACACATATAAATGCCAAAATAGCAGGCAACATTTTTTATAAATACATTATATACAGTACCTGTAAAAAGTTTGGACACCTAGTCATTCAAGGGTTCTAATTTATTTTGTATTATTTTCTACATTGTAGAATAAGACATCAAAACTATGATTTTTTTGAACCTTTTATTTAACTAGGCAAGTCAATTAAGAACAAATAACCCGGTCTAACCCGGACGACGCTGGACCAATTGCGCACGGCCCTATGGGACTCCCTGGGATACAGCGTGGAATCGAACCAGGGTCTGCAGTGATGCCTCTAGCACTGAGATGCAGTGCTTTTGACCGCTGCACCACTCGGGAACCCCATATGGAATCATGTAGTAACCAAAGAAGGATTAAACAAATCAAAATATATTTGAGATTTGAGATTTTTCAAAGTAGCCACCCTTTGCCTTGATTGCCACACTCTTGGCATTCTCTCAACCAGCTTCACCCTGGAATGATTTTCCAACATTCTTGAAGGAGTTCCCACATATGCTGAGCACTTGTTGGCTTCTTTTCCTTCACTCTGCAGTCCAACTCATCACAAACCATCTCAATTGGGTTGAGGTCAGGTGATTGTGAAGGCCAGGTCATTTGATGCAGCACTCCATCACTCTCCTTCATGGTCAAATAGCCCTTACACAGCCTGGAGGTGTGTTGGGTCATTGTCCTGTTGAAAAACAAATGATAGTCCCACTAAGCTCAAACCAGATGGGATGGCGTATCGCTGTAGAATGCTGTGGTAGCCATGCTGGTTAAGTGTGCCTTGAATTCTAATTAAATCACAGACAGTGTCACTATGCTTCACGGTGGGAACCAAACATGCGGAGATCCTCCGTTCACCTACGCTACATCTCACAAAGACACTGGTTGGAACCAAAAATCTCAAATTTGGACTCATCAGACCAAAGGACAGATTTCCACCAGTCTAATGTCCATTGCTCGTGTTTCTTGGACCAAGCAAGTCTCTTCTTCTTATTGGTGTCCTTTAGTAGTGATTTCTTTGCAGCAATTTGACCACGAAGGCCTGATTCACAGTCTTCTCTGAAAAGTTGATGTTGAGATGTGTCTGTTACTTGAACTCTGTGAAGCATTTATTTGGGCTGCGACTTCTGAGGCTGGTAACTCTAATGAACTTATCCTCTGCAACAGAGGTAACTCTGGGTCTTGCTTTCCTGTGGCGGTCCTCATGAGAGCCATTTTCATCATAGCGCATGATGGTTTTTGTGACTGCACTTGAAGAAACTTTCAAAGCTCTTGAAATGTTCCGGATTGACTGAACTTAATATCTTAAAGTAATGATGGACTGTTGTTTCTCTGCTTGTTTGAGCTGTTCTTGCCATAATATGGACTCTGGTCTTTTACCAAATAGGGCTATCTTCTGTATACCACCCCTACTGTGTCATAACACAACTCATTGGCTCAAACACATTAAATAGGAAAGAAATTCCACAAATTAACTTTTAACAAACAATGTATACGAAATGCTTCAGTCTGGTTTTAGACCCCATCATAGCACTGAGACAGCACTTGTGAAGGTGGTAAATTACATTTTAATGGCATCGGACCGAGGCTCTGCATCTGTCCTCGTGCTCCTAGACCTTAGTGCTGCTTTTGATACCATCGATCACCACATTCTTTTGGAGAGATTGGAAACCCAAATTGGTCTACACGGACAAGTTCTGGCCTGGTTTAGATCTTATCTGTCGGAAAGATATCAGTTTGTCTCTGTGAATGGTTTGTCCTCTGACAAATCAACTGTAAATGTTGGTGTTCCTCAAGGTTCCGTTTTAGGACCACTATTGTTTTCACTATATATTTTACCTCTTGGGGATGTTATTCGAAAACATAATGTTAACTTTCATTGCTATGCGGATGACACACAGCTGTACATTTCAATGAAACATGGTGAAGCCCCAAAATTGCCCTTGCTAGAAGCATGTGTTTCAGACATAAGGAAGTGGATGGCTGCAAACTTTCTACTTTTAAACTCGGACAAAACAGAGATGTTTGTTCTAGGTCCCAAGAAACAAAGAGATCTTCTGTTGAATCTGACAATTAATCTTAATGGTTGTACAGTCGTCTCAAATAAAACTGTGAAGGACCTCGGCGTTACTCTGGACCCTGATCTCAAGACCATTTCAATGACAGCTTTTTTCCATCTACGTAACATTGCAAAAATCAGAAACTTTCTGTCCAAAAATGATGCAGAAAAATTAATCCATGCTTTTGTCACTTCTAGGTTAGACTACTGCAATGCTCT
Organism: Oncorhynchus mykiss; assembly: GCF_013265735.2. Taxonomy (NCBI): domain Eukaryota; kingdom Metazoa; phylum Chordata; class Actinopteri; order Salmoniformes; family Salmonidae; genus Oncorhynchus; species Oncorhynchus mykiss. The sequence continues at coordinate 72,621,899 of NC_048581.1, forward strand.
ACTTTCCGGCTACCCGGATAAAGCACTAAATAAACTTCAGTTAGTGCTAAATACGGCTGCTAGAATCCTGACTAGAACCCCAAAAAATGATCATATTACTCCAGTGCTAGCCTCTCTACACTGGCTTCCTGTCAAAGCAAGGGCTGATTTAAATGTTTTACTGCTAACCTACAAAGCATTACATGGGCTTGCTCCTACCTATCTCTCTGATTTGGTCCTGCCGTACATACCTACACGTACGCTACGGTCACAAGACGCAGGCCTCCTAATTGTCCCTAGAATTTCTAAGCAAACAGCTGGAGGCAGGGCTTTCTCCTATAGAGCTCCATTTTTATGGAACGGTCTGCCTACCCATGTCAGAGACGCAAACTCGGTCTCAACCTTTAAGTCTTTACTGAAGACTCATCTCTTCAGTGGGTCATATGATTGAGTGTAGTCTGGCCCAGGAGTGGGAAGGTGAACGGAAAGGCTCTGGAGCAACGAACCGCCCTTGCTGTCTCTGCCTGGCCGGTTCCCCTCTTTCCACTGGGATTCTCTGCCTCTAACCCTATTACAGGGGCTGAGTCACTGGCTTACTGGGGCTCTCTCATGCCGTCCCTGGAGGGGGTGCGTCACCTGAGTGGGTTGATTCACTGATGTGGTCATCCTGTCTCGGTTGGCCCCCCCCCCCCCCCCCCCCCCCTTGAGTTGTGCCGTGGCGGTGGTCTTTGTGGGCTATACTCAGCCTTGTCTCAGGATGGTAAGTTGGTGGTTGAAGATATCCCTCTAGTGGTGTGGGGGCTGTGCTTTGGCAAAGTGGGTGGGGTTATATCCTTCCTGGTTGGCCCTGTCCGGGGGTGTCCTCGGATGGGGCCACAGTGTCTCCTGACCCCTCCTGTCTCAGCCTCCAGTATTTATGCTGCAGTAGTTTATGTGTCGGGGGGGCTAGGGTCAGTTTGTTATATCTGGAGTACTTCTCCTGTCCTATTCGGTGTCCTGTGTGAATCTAAGTGTGCGTTCTCTAATTCTCTCCTTCTCTCTTTCTTTCTCTCTCTCGGAGGACCTGAGCCCTAGGACCATGCCCCAGGACTACCTGACATGATGACTCCTTGCTGTCCCCAGTCCACCTGGCCGTGCTGCTGCTCCAGTTTCAACTGACCTGAGCCCTAGGACCATGCCCCAGGACTACCTGACATGATGAGTCCTTGCTGTCCCCAGTCCACCTGACCGTGCTGCTGCTCCAGTTTCAACTGTTCTGCCTTATTATTATTCGACCATGCTGGTCATTTATGAACATTTGAACATCTTGGCCATGTTCTGTTATAATCTCCACCCGGCACAGCCAGAAGAGGACTGGCCACCCCACATAGCCTGGTTCCTCTCTAGGTTTCTTCCTAGGTTTTGGCCTTTCTAGGGAGTTTTTCCTAGCCACCGTGCTTCTACACCTGCATTGCTTGCTGTTTGGGCTTTTAGGCTGGGTTTCTGTACAGCACTTTGAGATATCAGCTGATGTACGAAGGGCTATATAAATAAATTTGATTTGATTTGAACATGGAGCACCTGATAATTCCTGGTGACTACTTCATGAAGCCACTGTCTGTACTAGAAACCTAGCCTAGCTCTCTGGTCGGTGGCAGCACACCTCCCCACTGGCTGCCACAAACTGATGAATAATTAACGTGTACATGATATTTACGAGTTAGGATATCTAAAAACCAGTCAGGATATTGACGTAAGCGTGTATGCTTTCAAGAGGGAAGTCATTTAGATTTTAGAACATTTTGCATTTGCTATAGTTACATGTGCATTTCTTTGTATGAGAGTGATTGAACAGTATTGGCATCTGCCTGTAGTTTTGTCGCATTGGAGAAGAACATGGGTTTTGAAAAATGTGCAAATCCTTTTGAGACCACATATGTAAAAAAAAAAATATATATATATATATATATAATTATTATAGAACAGTTACTGAAACTTTGTTGATAAAAGTAAGACTATATAATTGATTATTCTGTATGTTCTGTGCAGACTGGTTTTTGTAAAACCCCATTTGATTTGACGGCACCAGTGCCACCTGCCATCTTGTACAAACTACTTCGCCATCTACAGAGGCTCATCATCTACAGCTTCTACAATCATCATCGCCACCTCATCTTTATAGAAGGACATTTGTCTGGCACATCGTGGTAGGAACTTAAAGGAAAACTCTACCCAAAAACGATATTTTGGTATTTGTTTCACTAGTCCATTGTTGACATATGCCATGTTCAAAACAACTGGGAACTCTATTTGAACGGTCATCCAACACAGAATTCCAATTCGGGAACTCTGGTCTCTTTCTCTCTCTGGTCTCTTTCTGGCTTCTAGCATGAAAGCCCCCATCACGACCTTGACGGGTCCCTCCCAGTCCCCGGGTCCAGGGCCGATCTCCGCAACACTGACAACTCCCAAGCACACCACCTCAGCTATCGATGCCAACACCCCAGCTAACGATCCCAACATGTCCTCAGCTACCAATCCCACCACAACCTCCGCTACCTCAGTTCCCTCAGATGACAGGATAGCACCTCTCCCCGCAGCTGGTGCCATAGGCCTGCTACCATGTGCTGATGTATGGACAAACATTATGTGGAGGAAAAAACAGGAGGCATATCCATGGATAGATTGTAAAGAAGGTAAGCTGGGCTGCAAAACATATGCAGATATCACATATCTGTCAGTCTACAAGTCAAAATAAGAGAGTAAACGTTATTTATAATAAGGGTTATGAAATGACCTCTCTGAAATGAAATCGCCCTCCCTTCAGCAAAATATATTTGATCTAAACCCTCCCTGAATGCTTGAAAAAAAAATGCCTCTCCCCTATACCCAAAATAATAATTAAAGTGGATAGCAGATAACATGTTGACCGTTTACCCTCACTTCTTGAACAAACCAGAGCCTTAGATATGCAGTTTTGCACTGAACAAAAATATAAACGCAACATGAAATGAGTTTACTGAGTTACAGTTCATATAAGGACATCAGTCCATTGAAATAAATCAATTTGGCCCAAATCTATGGATTTCACATGACTTGGAATACAGATATGCATCTGTTGGTCACAGATACCTTAAAATAAGGTAGGGACGTGGATCAGAAAACCAGTCAGTTACTGGTGTGACCACCATTTGCCTCATGCAGCAGGACACATCTCCTTAGCATAGAGTTGTTCTGGCTGTTGATTGTGGCCTGTGGAATGTTGTCCCACTCCTCTTCAATGAATGTGCAAAATTGCGGGAACTGAGACATGCTGTCTGTTCTTCCCTCAAGACAGCTTACACTCTTCAAATAAAGAATCAGGAAGCATTGGTACCATTAAGAGTCTTTAGTAGAATAAATGTTGTTTGTAAAACTGTAACAGATATGAGAAAAAGTCACTATATACATTCACACAATCTAAGTGTCCATAGAGCTTAACAACTATCCTTTAGCTCTCTCACAAGAGATATCTGAACACTTAAAATAGCTAGATACATCCAGAAACCAAAGAATCCAAATTCCGTCACGAAATGATAGCTAGCATGCTAACACACAATGTTAAGTGAATGAGTGAAAGTTGGCGCAATCAGGTTAGCTTCATCAGAACTTAAAAAACTAGAATAAACATGTAAAAAAAGTAAATATTCTACAAACACAATTTGAATTAGCAAAATATTTTTCTAATAACACAAACTACTCAAAGTCTTATCTTTAACCAAGGCCTAGTAAGGCAGAAAAGTATGGCTTGTCTGTCTGTTGTCACTCAGATTGTTCTGACAGGAAATATCTCTGAACAGAAAGTTAGCTAATTAAAAGCTACAGTACCCACATTCGACACTAGATGACAACATGGGGCAATATGATACTTTGTACAGAAGTACAGCTATCAGAACACTGTCGTACACGTCAATCCAGAGCATCCCAAACATACTCAATGGGTGACATGTCTGGTGAGTATGCAGGCCAATGAAGAACTGGGACATTTTCAGCTTCCAGGAATTGTGTACAGATCCTTACGACATGGGGATGTGCATTATCATGCTGAAACATGAGGTGATGGCGTGGATGAATGACACAACAATGGGCCTCAGGATCTCGTCAGTGTCTCTGTGCATTTAAATTGCTATCGATACAATGCAATTGTGTTAGCTGTCCATTGCTTATGCCTGCCCATAGCCCACCGCCACAATGGGGCACTCTGTTCACAACGTTGGCATCAGCTCCAATGACATTTGAGGTGGCTAATGGTAGAGAAATTAACATTCAATTACCTGGCAACAGCTTTGGTGGACATTCCTGCAGTCAGCATGCCAATTGCACACTCCCTCAACTTGAGACATATGGCATTGTGTTTGTTGTATGACGACAACACCTCACATTTTAGAGCGGCCTTTTATTGTCCCCAGCGCAAGGTGCACCTGTGTAATGATGTTTCTATTTAATCAGTCAGGTGGATGGATTATCTATGCAAAGGACAAATGCTCACTAACAGGGATTTAAACATTTGTGTACAAAATGTGTGATTTTTTTTTTGTGCATATGGAACATTTCTGGGATCTTTCATTTCAGCTCATGAAACATGACCATTTTTCATGCGTTTATAGTTTTTGTTCAGTGCAGAAACTGTTCTTCGTCTTATGAGCACTGTTTGGCAAGGAATTTGTGAATTTTGATAGCGCACATGGCTGCGGGACAGAAGGTTATGGTGGAAAGAGCATCTTTATACTAAAAGCATTGCATGAGTCTATCATCGTATTTGCAGGTCCAACAAAAATATAGCCTTTCTTAAAAATGTCATGCAATTCTACGTAATTTTACGTTTTAGCGGAATATTTTTTAAATAAAATTACCGAAATTACAGGCTAAGAATGTAGAGATAGATATGTGTTTATCTTGTCATATTTCTCCAATGCCAAATCATTGTGTTTTTGTCTTGTTTCCAACGAAACTGTACCTGTTAAAAAAAATTATTACATTTGAGACATCATTAGGATTCTGAACATTGTACTCCGGACCGATTTCTTCCTCCCGCTCCTGCATGCACCAGCAGATTTTCATATGTACCTGCTCGCTTTCTGTTCGACTATAGGTAATATCAAATGCGCAGAAATAACTTAAGAAATAGGTTCAATTACTAGAGATTCTCACAAGCCCCTTATTCTATTACTGGGCTATATTTAAGTGATAATGCTCGAGGAGCCGGTGTTTTGTTTGCGCGGTCTAGGACCGGCAAACCCTGACATTTTTATTTTATTTGACAAAGAACACATTCTTATTTTCATTGACGGCCTACGAATTTGTATTTATTTATTTTATTTCACCTTTATTTAACCAGGTAGGCAAGTTGAGAACAAGTTCTCATTTACAATTGCGACCTGGCCAAGATAAAGCAAAGCAGTTCCACACATACAACAACACAGAGTTACACATGGAGTAAAACAAACATACAGTCAATAATACAGTAGAAAAATAAGTCTATATACAATGTGAGCAAATTAGGTGAGATAAGGGAGGTAAAGGCAAAACACAAAACAAAAAAAAGGCCATGGTGGCGAAGTAAATACAATATAGCAAGTAAAACACTGGAATGGTAGATTTGCAGTGGAAGAATCTGCAAGGTAGAGATAGAGATAATGGGGTGAAAAGGAGAAAAATAAATAAATCCAATAGGGGGAGAGGTAGTTGTTTGGGCTAAATTATAGATGGGCTATGTACAGGTGCAGTAATCTGTGAGCTGCTCTGACAGTTGGTGCTTAAAGCTAGTGAGGGAGATAGATGTTTCAGAGATTTTTGTAGTTCGTTAGTCATTGGCAGCAGAGAACTGGAAGGAGAGGTGGAACAAAGGAAGAATTGGTTTTGGGGGTGACTAGAGAGATATACCTGCTGGAGCGTGTGCTACAGGTGGGAGATGCTATGGTGACCAGTGAGCTGAGATAAGGGGGGACTTTACCTAGCAGGGTCTTGTAGATGACCTGGAGCCAGTGGGTTTGGCGACGAGTATGAAGCGAGGGCCAGCCAATGAGAGCGTACAGGTCGCTTCTGACTGGTACTAATATACACATATATATATATATATATATATATATATGTGTGTGTATATTAGTACCAGTCAGAAGTTTGGACACACCTACTCTTTCAAATGTTATTAGTCACATGCGTCGAATACAACAGGTGTAGACGTTACAGTTTAATGCTTACTTATGAGCCCCTAACCAGCAAAGCAGTTTTAAAGAAATAAGAATAAGAAATAAAAGTAACAAGTAGTTCAAGAGCAGCAGTAAAATAACAATAGCGAGATTATATACAGGGGGAGTACTGGTGCGGGGGCACCAGTTATTTGAGGTAATATATCTAACTCTAATACTTACTTACAGTTGAAGTTGGAAGTTTACATACACTTAGGTTGGAGTCATTAAAACTAGTTTTTCAACCACTCCACAAATTTCTTGCTAACAAACTATAGTTTTGGAAAGTCAGTTAGGACATCTACTTTGTGCATGAACCATAATTTTTTCCAACAATTATTTACAGACAGATTATTTCACTCATTCACTGTATCACAATTCCTGTGTGTCAGAAGTTTACACTACATTGACTGTACCTTTAAATAGCTTGGAAAATTCCAGAAAATTATGTCATGGCTTTAGAAGTTTCTGATAGGTTAATTGACATCATTTGAGTCAATTGGAGGTGTACCTGTGGATGTATTTCAAGGCCTACCTTCAAACTCAGTGTCTCCTTGCTTGAGATCATGGGAAAATCAAAATAAATCAGCCAAGACCTCAGAAAATCAATTGTAGACCTCCACAAGTCTGGTTCATCCTTGGGAGCAATTTCCAAACGCATGAAGGTACCACATTCATCTGTATAAACAATAGTACGCAAGTATAAACACCATGGGACCACGTAGCCGTCATACTGCTCAGGTCGGAGATGTGTTCTGTCTCTTAGAGATGAACGTACTTTGGTGCGAAAAGTGCAAATCAATCCCAGAACAACAGCAAAGGACCTTTTGAAGATGCTGGAGAAAACAGATACACAAGTACCTATATCCACAGTAAAATGAGTTCTATATCGACATAACCTGAAAAGCCACTCAGCAAGGAAGAGGCCACTTCTCCAAAACAGCCATACAAAAACCAGACTACGGTTTGCAACTGCACATGGGGACATTTTTTTGAGAAATTTCCTCTGGTCTGATGAAACAAAAATAGAAATGTTTGGCCGTAATGACCATCGTTACGTTTGGAGGAAAAAGGGGGAGGCTTTCAAGTCGAAGAACACAATCCCAACTGTGAAGCACGGGGGTGGCAGCATCATTTTGTGGGGATGCTTTGCTGCAGAAGGGACGGGTGCACTTCGCAAAATAGATGGCATCATGAGGCAGGAAAATTGTGGATATATTGAAGCAACATCTCAAGACATCAGTTAAAGTTAAAGCTTGGTTGCAAATGAGTCTTCCAAGTGGAAAATGACCCCAAGCATACTTCCAAAGTTGTGGCAAAATGGCTTAAGGACAACAAAGTCCAGGTATTGGAGTGGCCATCATAAAGCCCTGACCTCAATCCTATAGAATTTGTGGGTAGAACTGAAAAAGCGTGTGTGAGCAAGTAGGCCTACAACCTGACTCCGTTACACCAGCTCTGTCAGGAGGAATGGGCCAAAATTCACCTGACTTATTGTGGGAAGCTTGTTGAAGGCTACCTGAAACGTTTGACCCAAGTTAAACAATGTAAAGGCAATGCTACGAAATACTAATTGAGTGTATGTAAACTTCTGACCACTGGGAATGTGATGAAAGAAATAAAAGCTGAAATAAATCATTCTCTCTACAATTATTCTGATATTTCACATTCTTAAAATAAAGTGGTGATCATAATTGACCTAAAACAGGGAATTTTTACTCAGATTAAATGTCAGGAATGGTCAAAAACTGAGTTTAAATGTATTTGGCTTAGATGTATGTAAACTTCTGACTTCAACTGTATATGCATTACGATGAATTTGACTGGGAATTTTAAATTAGTTTAGATGACATTCTGATTCTAAAATTAAATGTATCTCCTGTCATTTGTACCACAGCGCACTGATGGTGCTACTAAAGGTACTGTGGTAGTTCAGCATTGACTCAAACTGTGTTGTCAGACACACATCAAAACAGGAATCTGTCACAGAATCAAGACTTTTTGTCTTGAACACCCTCCCTGTGGTGAATCTGATATCTGATGAATATTTCGTTGTTAACATTTTTCCCAGAATTGCTATCTAACCTTTGAGGACATGATTGAGTAAATGTTTGTGAAATTTGTTCAGCCACTGTTACCCAACTCTGTATTTGAGTATAGACAACAGTATCGATTTCTGCCACTTGAAAAGTAAAAAATGGGTTGGGTCTGCTGGTTGTTAATCCAGTATAAAGCAGACACTTCGTCTGTCACTCCTGTAAGTGGAGCAGTAGGGTAGGAAAGGGTTGTCGTTTTCTAAGCAGTGAAGTCAGTGTTCAGCTGCATCTTTGTCATGTCTGGAGTGTGGACTGTGCTGCTGCTCTGGGGCGTTGTCTTTGTCCCGGCTCTGTTGCATGGAGCTCTGGTCATCTCACGAGAAGGCTCCACACCACAGGTGACTCTCCACAGTTTCTACAGTATCTACTCTCCTGTGACCACATCTGGCCGCTCCTGCTATAATCTAGTGTTACTCTAGTTTTTCTATATATATCTGTACCGTATCTAATTTGAATCGTCTCTGTTCTGCTTTCGCTCCGTGTGTGTGTGTGTGTGTGTGTGCTTTGATTTTATAGTCATGCTAATATCTATGTATATGCATTACAATGAATTTGACTGTGAATTTTAAATGAGTTTGTATGACATTCTGATTCTAATATTAAACCTCTCCTGTGATTTGTATCGCAGCGCTCTGATGGTGCTACAAGGCTACTAAAGGTACTGTGGTAGTTCAGCATTGACTCAAACTGTGTTGTCAGACACACATCAAAACAGGAATCTGTCACAGAATCTGTCCGACTTTTTCTCTTGAACACCCTCCCTGTGGTGAATCTGATGATATCTGATGAATATTTCATTATTTACATTTCCCCCAGAAAAAAAACAGTGTAACCTTTTGAGTATAGATAACAGTACTGATTTCAGCCACTTGAAAAGTAAAACATGTCTGAGTACTAAATAGTGTACTCTGTAAAAAATAAAATTAATAATACTGTCTGAATCTATACATTTTTTTTTACAGAAAAGAAGTACAGATAATATGGAGGTAAGGAAATACACTATATTTACATTATCTTTGTGAGGATAATGATAAGCTATCACCATCTCCATCACTAGGAATCCATGCCTTCATGGACTTTTTACACTGAACCAGCTGTACCCTTTCAAAAGAGTACAGCTGTAATCATTTGTTTTTGAAGTAATCCTGTAGTCAATGCAGCCTACTCCACACTATTCAGCTGTATCCGGAAAATATGTTTTGAGAAAATGTGAGATTTTTACAGGCATATTGGATAGTCATTACTTACACAAACACACATTTCAAAACACTTCGGTTGCTGTTTCTCTCTGTTTTTTTTCTGTGTACGTACATGTCCATGTATCTCTATCCCTCTTTCTCTTCCTTTCTCTCTGCCACTCTCTTCCTCTCTCTTTTCCTCCATCTCTCCCTCTCTCAGGTGGAGGTGTACAGTGTAAAGGTGGCCTGTAAGGTGGCGTCTCGTTTCGCTCACACGGTCATAACCTCCAGTGCTCTGAACAAGGCCAACTCCTCTCAGGAAGTATTCTTTGAGGTGGATCTGCCCAAGACTGCCTTCATCACCAACTTCAGCATGTCAGTCAGCAGTCATGGCATATGTAGAAGTGTGTGTGAATGCACATGTGTGTTTGTTTGAATGACTGTGTTTGTGTATCTCAGGGAGATAGAGGGTCAGACGTACACGGGCGAGGTGAAGGAGAAGGAGAAAGCCAAGAAGCAGTATCAGAAAGCTGTTTCCACAGGGCAGACTGCAGGACTGGTCAAGTGAGTGGACCAGGGCAATGAGGAGGGAACAAACGTGGTGTTTCCATTACACCAAGCACTTCCATACTCTTTTATCACAGCCTGAGTTTTGTTTAAAATGTGATTGGCCTCCTACTGTACCTGTGTTTGTCTGTGGACTCTAGGGCATCAGGGAGGAAGATGGAGAAGTTTTCGGTGTCTGTGAACATCGCGGCCAATAGTAACGTCACCTTCATTCTGACATACGAGGAGTTGCTTCAGCGTAAACTGGGCCAGTATGAGATCATGACCCAGGTCAAACCCAAGCAGCTGGTCCAGCACTTTGAGGTCTGTAGATGTTTACACCCTTATACCCCAAAACAGCACTTTTTTCATAATCTTGACTCCTCAGTCCTGTGTCTCATCAATCCGGTCCATGTCTCTGACAGATTGTGGCAGATATCTATGAACCCCAGGGCATTGCCTTCCTGGAGGCCTATGGAACCTTCATCTCCAACGAGCTTCTCCCTCTGGTGGAGAAAACAGTCACTGACAAAAAGGTATAATGCTGTTCTGTTCTATGAAACAAATGCATACGGAGCATATCGTCCCAAAAAGACAAATACAATTTTGCTGTGTTGAAATGTGTTTTTTTTGTGTTTAATTGTATTAAAATGTGTTTCCCTCCCTCACTCAGGCACACATCTCTTTCTGCCCAACAATGGACCAGCAGAGAAAGTGCCCAGGTTGTGACGGCACCCTGATTGACGGGGATTTCTTTATCAAATATGACGTGAACCGAGCTGAGACCCTTGGTGACATCCAGGTTAGCTGTGTTGAATATGATACAGGATCAGTATTGGGGTCAATTCCATCAATGCATGGTGTTCATGTCCTAACGATGTTCAGCATGTCTTTTTCAGATAGTGAATGGGTACTTTGTGCACTTCTTTGCTCCTCCGGACTTACCCAGAGTTCCAAAGAATGTAGTGTTCGTCATTGACAGGAGTGGGTCAATGTCTGGAAACAAAATTCATCAGGTAAGAGAGGAGGGAAATAGTGTGTCTGAAAGAAAGAGCTGGGGAGAGAGAAAATATGAGAGCGAGATGTTGAGCGAGAGGTTAAGAGAGAGAGCTATAATGGTAGTTGATGTTCAGATTGACCTGAGAGCCTGTGATCTCTCATAGACAAGGGAAGCTATGCTGACTATCCTGAATGACCTGCATGAGGACGACTACTTTGGAATTGTCACATTTGACCACCATATCTCAACATGGAAGGACTCTTTGACCAAGGCCACCACGGGAAATGTGTCTGAAGCCAAAGGATTTGTCAAAGGAATATATCAAAGTGGATGTGAGTCATATGTATTTAATGGGAATGTAGTGACACATACAGGGAGAAATTATTCACGAGGTTTGTGTCGTCATTCATTTTGTCAGCCAGTCAGTTGTACAGCTGAATGCATTCAACTGAAATGTGTCTTCCGCATTTAACCCAACCCCTCTGAAATCATCGTCTTTGGCGCCCCGAGTATAGTAGTGAAACTATGGCAGTACAACACTTGGGCAAGCTGTATGCTAAAACTAAGTGAGGTGCATTTATGAAGGAACTTACAAAATTGTTATATCTAATGTTTATTTTATAAACACCTGGATGGACTTTCTGTCCTGTTCTCCTTTTAGACACTGATATAAATGGTGCTCTGATGAAAGCTGTGGACATAATGATGAAAGACAAACAAGCCAAGAAGTTCACAGAGAGGAGTGTGTCTATGATTATCTTACTGACAGATGGAATGCCAAACTCAGGTGCGTACAGGTTTCCTTCCTTTCTGATCTCTTTTATTTGGTTGGGCTGCCATTTTAACATTGAAGAAGCCATCTGATGTATTGTTTTATATTAGATCAAGCCAGTAAGGTCATGGTCCATTTGTTTACTGGTCCAGCCATGTGTGTTTGTGTACAGGAGTGTCATCTACACCACAGATTCAGGAGAATGTCCGTGATGCGATGGGTGGGAACATGTCTCTGTTCTGTCTGGGCTTTGGGAATGATGTGGACTACTCCTTTCTGGATGTGATGTCTAGACAGAACCAGGGACTGGCCCGGAGGATCTACGAGGGTTCTGACGCCACTGTCCAGCTTCAGGTTTGGACCAGGGCTGTGTCCCAAATCTCACAATAGTCACTTTTCAGTGTTTTTCTGGTTTTACCATATCACTGATAGGGAGGGTCACAGGATGGACAAAACTATCTAGGTCATACATAGATACTGCATATTGGCATTAGTGATAATGCACTGTAGAAAATCATTTAAGATAAATGATTAGGTAATGTGTGTCTTTGTGTCCTAGGGTTTCTATGAGGAAGTAGCCAGCCCCCTCCTCTCTGAGGTGGACCTGCATTACCCTGACAACCTGGTGAACTCTCTGACCACCAGCCACTACAAGCAGCTGTTCAACGGCTCAGAGATCGTGGTAGCTGGCCGGCTCACTGATAATAGCTTGGATAACTTCCTCGTGGAGGTGTTTGCAAAGGGGGTGAGGAACAGACAGACAGGCACAACACAACATGCCACCCTGATCCTGAGCTCAGAAAGACAGATCTTCATCAGTCTTTGCACCAGTCTTTGCACTCATTATGATGTACAGTACAATGCATAACCCAACTAATGCTTGTCTCTCACTCCTTCTCTATGTATCTAATACCATCTTTCTCTTTCTCACTCCCTCACACTATTTTTAGTATGAGGAGGACTTTATTGTCAAAGGCCAGGCTAGTGCCCAAGAGTGGGACATACTGTACCCTGAGCAGGAGTACATATTTGGGGACTTCACTGAGCGTCTTTGGGCCTACCTCACCATCCAACAACTGTTGAGCAAGAAGTCAGTGTGATCAGTTAACTGCTATTACTGATGTCTGGTGAACACTCCACAACAAAATGGTGGCTTAGAATAATCCAAATGCCTAAGACACACTGGTGGTTGAGATCTTAGAGTTGGGATCTAATGAATAGAGATGGTTATATTAAAGTAACTACATTTGTAAATATTCCATTATTTTCTGCCCAACAGTGTAAGTTAAACCAAACCTAACCCAAGTCAAACCAAACCTATCCTCTAACCCAAACCTAATGCAATAACACCATTAATTCTATGGTTTTCTGTCAGAGAGACTGGAACTGCAGAAGAGAAGGGGAATGCCACTGCCCAGGCTCTGGAGATGTCCCTGCAGTACAGCTTTGTCACCCCTCTTACCTCCATGGTGGTCACCAAGCCTAAGACTGAAGAGGAGCAAGAGGAACCCCTCATCGCGGACAAGCTGACCGAGGGTATGAGACCAAGTGGGATGGGAGAGGAGAGGAGAGGAGAGGGGGAGACCACCAGTACATCTGGCGTGTCTTATCTGACATGTTTATCTCAGTGGTTATAGAAATCCATATATGGATTGTCAAAGGTGTGTGTCTGACAGTTTTTTCCTCCTGTTGTTTGACAGATGAAAGGCAAAACGCCCAGAGATTGGGTAAGAATATGCCATGAATGGACAGGACTAGATTCTTCATCTGAATGGATTAATAAGTCATTATACTGGATCACCTGAATTTATGACATGAAAAGCTGACACCAAATTATTTGTGGTTAGAAACTAACAGTATTGGATGGTAATATACATTGTTATGTTCAGACGAAATCTATTAAATATATTTGACCACTTTGTACGTGATTTTTACTTGCCATCTGACATCTTTGGTGTGATTTTCAGGTCATTTTGTACCCCAGACGGTGAGCAACACCTACAGGGTGCAGAGCAGGCCCACATACTTTGGTGAGTCCCCCTTCATTCAGAGTGACCGTTCTGTCAGACATGGGTTACTTCAGGATTTTCTATCTGGTGCGACAGTCTCAAAAATAGGTTGCTTTCACAGGCTTCAGTACTTGCATAATTATATTTAGTATTTTTATCTGTGCTTCTTTTAACCAAACAAAAAGGAAAACAGTAAACATACAATTTTAAACAAGTGGATAAATAGTTAACTGCCAAAATAAAGTTAAAAAACAACAGTGTCTTAAAGACTAAATGAACCGTATTTAGTATTTCAATGTCCACCATGCTGTCATGCCACATTAGGACTACAGAGAGTTATCCAAAAGTTTTAATGGGCTTAGCCTCAACCAAATCTAATTTTACAACTGGAACAATCTGTTGTTGACTCTGCAGTGGATGGAGACCCTCATTTCATGATTGAGTTGCCAGAACAGGAGGATGCACTGTGCTTCAACATAGACGACAGGCCTGGTACCATCTTCAACCTAGTGAGAGATCAGCTTGCAGGTAAATATTCACCACTTAATGACTACAGAAATGACACTTTATTAAAGTACATAGTTATAGCTGTAGAAATGATTCATTATTTGAAATTGACTGACCTTTGACAGAAATGTGTCTTTGAATGTTACAAGGCATGAAACCAAACCATGACACTTGTTTCATAAAATAGATACCAAATATTAAAACTACACTATGAACCATTCAAACATAACACCAACAGCTTGCCTCAATCTGTCTTGCAGGTGTTTTGGTCAATGGCCAGACCATTGGGGACAAGAAGGTGGCCCCTGATGGCAAAGTGAACACCTACTTTGGTCGCTTTGGCATTGTTCACCAGGGGCTGGGGGTGAGACTGGAGGTGACTACTCATGACATCACTGTGTCCCAGAATGGCAAGCAGGCCAAACTCTTCTGGTCTGACACCGCCTCTCTCAAGGGAGCCAAGTAAGTCCATCCTTACCTGGGTCGTTCCAAGAAGAGTGCCTTTTGCATCCATTTGAGGAGAAAGTATACATTCTGCACCAACATTGAATTTAAAAAGCCTGTTATATTAAATGAAGTGGCCTTTAATAAAGACGACATGGAGAAGTTTTTAATATGAATAAAGACTTGCTAAAGTGTTAAAATTCTGCATTATGACATGTCCCTCCGTGCCCCCACTACTTCTAGGGAAGATTTGAACCCACGTGACCCCAACATCTATTCATTGCAAAGGCCTAGTTATTTTGTTGCTTTGACAAAGTAATTTCTTTGTATGATTATTTAGTTAATGTGTTTAGTGATTCATTTACATCTGTCCCTCATTTTAAGGTCAGCCCTGTTATGTGAACTGAACTCTCAGTTTAATATGGTGAAACTATTCCTTTATATTCCTTTTGGCCATTTTCTGGTGTTTTGTGGTGGAAAACCTAGCGGGTCGAGCATTACACGTAAACCCTTCTACCCATAGATAGACAGGCTACAAATGTTATAACAATAAAATAAATTGTGAAGCTTGCAACTCCCTGTTACACACAACAAGCTTCCATTCCCCCTTCACAAGTTGATTTATGGCTGATTTAAGAATTTGTCAACCCTGTTACTTTATTTGGTAGTATAGTAATTTTTTATTCCCTCTTGACATGGGAAAAAGTGTTGTTTTATGAAGTTGAACATGTGCTCTTTATGGCAGGATGTAAAAATTAGGTGACATCTGAAGTTTTCTTTGGCACTGAATTTTTGGAATATTTTACTGTTCTGGCTTCCAGATAACTCCTATTGATACACTGTATATAGAGAGAACAGAGTTTCTGGATTTAATGCAACCTGCCTTGCTACTCCTACTACCACAGAAGGTTGTAAGGGAATCTGATGTTTCATCCTATCTCCCTCACCTCCTGATTAAACTACCTCTATCTCTCTCCCCTCCTACAGTTTAGACCTGCAGGTGACCAAAGACCGCAGCTTGACTGTCACCCTCAGGGACTCGGTCCGGTTTGTGGTCATCCTACACAAGGTGTGGAAACAGCACCCCTACCACCAGGACTATCTGGGCTTCTATACCCTGGACAGCCACCTCTTATCCCCCAGCGTCCACGGCCTTCTAGGTAGGACAGCCACCTCCTCTCCCCCAGCATCCCTGGGCTTTTAGGTAGGACAGCCACCTCCTCTCCCCGAGCGTCCATGGCCTTTTAGGTAGGACAGCCACCTCTTCTCCACCAGCGTCCATGGCCTGCTAGGTAGGACAGCCACCCCCTCTCCCCCAGCGTCCCTGGCCTTTTAGGTAGGACAGCCACCTCCTCTCCCCCAGCGTCCATGGCCTTTTAGGTAGGACAGCCACCTCCTCTCCCCTAGCGTCCATGGCCTGCTAGGTAGGACAGCCACCTCCTCTCCCCCAGCGTCCATGGCCTGCTAGGTAGGACAGCCACCTCCTCTCCCCCAGCGTCCATGGCCTGCTAGGTAGGACAGCCACCTCCTCTCCCCCAGCGTCCATGGCCTGCTAGGTAGGAAAGCCACCTCCTCTCCCCCAGCGTCCATGGCCTGCTAGGTAGGAAAGCCACCTCCTCTCCCCCAGCGTCCATGGCCTGCTAGGTAGGAAAGCCACCTCCTCTCCCCCAGCGTCCACGGCCTGCCCAGGTATCACCAGGGGGCTCCAAAGGATAACCTGTCATTGGCAGGGCCAGATGAAATCTGCGTTGCTGGCTGGTGTTTTACTGCAGTATATTTGGAAAAATGTCTGTATATCTGATCAATAAGAATGTATTGTATTATCCCCATACAGGTCAGTTTTACCATGGGGTGCAGTTTGAGGTGAGAGACATGCGCCCAGGGGAGGAGCCAGAGAAACCAGATGCCACCATGCTAGTGAAGGGGCAGGAGCTTACAGTGACAAGGTACTGTGATGTCTTCACACACACACACACACACACACACACACACACACACACACACTTATCTCATCATCGTCTCTCCTCCCTGCTTTTTTTCCTGCAGGGGCTGGCAGAGGGACTTCAGCTGGGATGTGAAGAATGGAGAGAACGTCCCCTGCTGGTTCATCCATAGCAACGGCAACGGCCTCATCGATGGAAACCACACAGATTACATCATGTCTGGACTCTTCAAGACTGTCTGAGTCTGGTACACTAGCAGTCAACCTCCTCAAACAGTACACACAATATATCAGTCACACGTTTCACATGGATTCAACACACTGTATGTGCTATAGACATACCATCATGACATGAGAATAATTCATAGATAATGTAAGATACAATCAGACCGAAGTACATTTGGTTAAAAGATAAGTGGCAAGATAGAGAACTGCTGTCAAATACATTCAATGTTTTCATATTGATATGGGATAGTGCTGACAAAAACCTGTTGAAATAAATGGTCCCACTTCCACCTAACATGTGTGCATTTAATCCCATTTTGAATGGCCCCTGAGAGGGAGCCATGAAGGGAGGGAGAAACCTATACAGAGAGATAAAAAATCAACACTGTGGTGCTTGACATATTGCCTGGCTATCCAGCCTCCTTGCTCCAGCCAAACGCTACTCCACGCCCACAGACGTTAGTTTCTGGATCTGAGTACCTCCCAAACACATTCAGGGCTGTCTGATTGGTCCAGAAACCAATGGGTTTAGGGTGACCACATTTAAAATACCCAAATGTGGGAAAACAGGAGGGTTTTACAGGAAAGTGTAGCCTACATAAAAACATTTTTCCGCACCCTCCACCCACTCAAAGTTTGTACCGACAGATGTAGCCTACTGAATATCATTATAGAATATACATAAAATGCATCTTCCAATTGAAACGTCTGCCTATGCCCACACATACATTTTTATACCCTCAAACACCAAGTTAGGCACACCTCTTTTCAAAATAGGCTATGGCATCATCACTGTCAATCCTGAATGATAATTCTTCACGTTTGACTATTGAAATGTGTTTACATGCCAATCATTTGATCTCAATCAGTTTCTTGGGAGTACACATTTAGATCTGTGAGCAGATTAGAACAGATGGTGTTAACAGACTTCATACCACAGCATTGTTGAATACTCGTTTCTGATTGGCTAGAAGGGAAATCTAGAATGGAGATTAAAACCAGATAACAGGACAGTTGGAAAATACAGTATATGTTATGTATACTGAGCAAAAATATAAATGCAACCATTTCAACGATTTTACAGAGTTACAGTTCATATAAGGAAATCAGTCAATTGAAATAAATTAATTAGGCCCTAATCTATGGATCTGTTGGACACAGATACCTTTAAAAAAAAGTAGGTCGTGGATCAGAAAACCAGTCAGTATCTGGTGTGACGACCATTTGCCTCATGCAGCATGACACATCTCCTTCACATAGAGTTAATCAGGCTGTTTGTTGTGGCTTGTGGAATGTTGTCCCACTCCTCTTCAATGGCTGTGCGATGTTGCTGGATATTGGCGGTAACTGGAACACGCTGTTGTACACATCGATCCAGAGCATCCCAAACATGCTCAATGGGTGACATGTCTGGTGAATGTGCAGGCCATGGAAGAACGGGTACATTTTTAGCTTCCAGGAATTGTGTACAGATCCTTGCGACATTGGGCTGTGCATTATGAGGCTGAAACATGGGCCTCAGGATCTCGTCTCGGTATCTCAGTGCGTTTGAATTGTCATCACTAAAGTGTAATTGTGTTCGTTGTCTGTAGCTTATGCCTGGCCATATCAGAACCCGACCTCCACCATGGGTCACTCCTCTCACAACGTTGACATCAGCAAACCATTCGCCGATATAACGATATGCGGTTGTGAGGCCAGTTGGACGTACTGCAGAATTCTGAAAAATTATATTGTAGGCGGCTTATGGTAGAGAAAATAACATTCAATTCTCTGGCAACAGCTCTGGTGGACATTCCTGCAGTCAGCATGCCTCAACTTGAGACCTCTGTGGCATTGTGTTGTGTGACAAAACTGCACGACACAGTTTTTATTGTCCCAGGCACAAGGTGCACCTATGTAATGATCATGTGGTTTAGTCAGCTTCTTGATATGCCACACCTGTCAGGTGGATGGATTATCTTGGCCAAATTGTGCACAACATTTTAGTGTTCTAAGCTTTTTGTGCATATGGAAAAATCTGATTCCCCCTAGCTGATCATTGTCTGCAACCAGCTCAGCTCATGAAGAATGAAACAGCCAGGGAGAGTGAGCTCGAGGTGGTTGGTGAACCCTCAACCTTCTGGCCCATAGCCCTGCATGGCATCAACTGTGCCACAAAAGCATGCTGAAGTGGCAAAGTTGATATCATCATTCATAAACACAGGGTCACTACAGTTATTTGTGGGTGTAAAATTATTTGGAGTTAATTCTATGAAGGGGGAGGGTGTTACATTTATTTTACAGTACAAGGGGAGGGTCATGTGAAAATATTTTTAATTTTGATCTGTCCCTAAATGAGCACCATTGTGAGAAGTGGCGGAGCGACACTGAGGTGTGCTCTGGCAGCACTACATCCCCTGCAGTCAGCTGCACCGAATGAGCAATTGAAGCACCTAGCCTACTCTTTTGCCTCACTCAAAATTTGGTGAAGCAGAAATGAGAGATCACACGTGTGACTGTTCTATGAAGGAAACATGGCCAAATATGGTCTTAGGGAATGTAAAACACTTAAGAAGGGAGCCTTTTAAAACGGGATTGGGTGAAATAGCAGAAACTGTTGAATGAGCAACTGATGGACATGGAGAGCCTTACAAGTTTGATAAAATGTATTCATTTATTTCAGTCTAATGCAGTTATTTACTTACTTTTGTAGCTCTTCATCAGAAGCATTCTTTTTGTAAGTAGTTAGGCGTAACTGTCCTCTCCAAGTGTAGCTGGATTTAGAGAAGGGTGCTAATGCAACCCGCAAATCCTGCATTCCTGCCGTGGGCAGTCCTGCATCTGAAGGAACCCCTCTTTATACCTATTTTTGGTCCATTTTGAAGCTATGACTCCGATACACAGGCGGGAGGCAGGGGCACTCCAGTACTGTAGGTGCGAAAAAACTCAGATAATACTTTAATTTCCTGTTTGACCCACATTCAAAGTGTCACACAAGCATGGAGATGTAGTGCTTGGGGGGGGGTTCATGCAGGAACCAATGGGGTGCTTGGGGGGTGGGGGGGGTGGCTGCAGCACATGCGGGAACACAACAGATCAAGACCCTGTCATGGCCAGCCCAATCTCCAGACCTGAACCCCAGTGAAAACCTATGGAATGTGATCAAGAGGAAGATGGATGGTCACAAGCCATCAAACAAAGCTGAGCTGCTTGAAAGTCACCCAACATCAATGTGAAAGACTGGTGGAGAGCATGCCAAGACGCATGCTCTACCAAATATTGATTCCTGACCTCTAAGTTAAAACATTAGTATTGTGTTGTTTATTCCAGGTCTGACAACACTGCATCTTTTTTGTTATTTTGACCAGTCAATTCCTGCAAATCAATGCACCAAATGACAATATTTGTATTTGGAAGTTTGGAGAAATGTTGTCAGTAGTTTATAGAATAAAACAACCATTTTAATTTTACCCAAACAAATAGTAAAACCAGAGAAACAGATCATTTTGCAGTTTTGCATTTTCTCTTAACTTTTTCGAGAGCTGTATATATCTTTTCAGAAGCCAACATGACTGCAAGAGACAGGTCAGAATGTCTGACTGAAATACTGGACAAATCTACCTTTTTTCTAAATAGTGTTGTTTCAATTTGTTGATAAAATGAAGGATATGATTGTATAGTTCTGGAGCGCGGGACAAAATGTGGGACTGTCCCGCACAATCCGGGACATGTGGTCACACTCGATGGGTTAGGCCAGAGCCAGAACACACGTGGGTAAAGTGACAGTTTGAAAATTAATCAAAGCCTCTGATTGGTTAGAGAAGATCCAATCACTGATGACTTAGTACTTTTATACAACAGCCCCTCGACACGGTGGTCGCGGTCATGTCTAGATGTGATCTAGCTTAAGTCAAATTTACGTCAAAAGTAGATTTATTTGTTTTGTTTTTGTGCATTTTAGCTAACCCTAAACCTTTTCCTAACCTAATTATCCTAAGCTGCCACGTTTATTCTCCTGACCTGCTGCATAAGTTTAAACCTGCTGTGTAAATCACTTTAACTCTACCTACATGTACAAAATACCTCAATTACCTTGACTAACCAGTGCCCCCGGACATTGACTCTGTACCGGTACCCCCTGTATAAAGCCTCGCTATTGTTATTTTATTGCTGCTCTTTAATTATTTGTTACTTTTATTTTACATTTTTTACTTAACCCTTATTTTTCTTAAAACTGCATTGGTTGGTTAAGGGCTTGTATGTAAGCATTTCACTGCATTTCATTGGTGCATTTCACTGGTCTACACCTGTTGTATTCGGCGCATGTGACAAATCCAATTTGATTTGATTTGCTACATTCTCCTAAGCCTGTTTCGAGAAGTCAATTCTGACAAAAACTGAATCCCTTCTAGCAATGACGAGGGGTCATTGCTAGACTACTTAAATGATGGCAGTCTCATCAGACTAAAGTATGTAGTGAATGAGCAGCGGAAGAATTTAGTGTGTCGTCAGGCTACTTGAGGTAAAGGGTTTGCCCAGACCTGACCTCGGCCTTGCTCTGCCCAGTTTAACAAGGCGCAGCTCATGCCAGTTACTTCATCCAGATATGAGGTCACTTCCCAACAGCATCACATAAGGTGTCTTTATTAAAAGGCAATTTGAAGAGTGACTGAGCTAATAAGCCAGACAGAGTGTTTTTGTTTAAATACAGCAGGTTCTCTACAGTCATTTAGAAACCACACCTTTGACACTGTAGTCAGAGAGCTGAGTCCAGAATGTATATGTGTGTGCAACTTCAACTTCCACGCATATCTAAGCGTGGTTCGTCTGAATGTCTCTCTCTCTCTCTCTCTGGCCTCCAGAGTGGCGCAGCAGCCTAAGGCGTCACTACAGACCCGGGTTTGATCCTAGGCTATGTCACAGCCGACCGTGACTGGGAAGCCCATGAGGCGGCGCACAATTGGTCCAGCGGCGTCCGGGTTAGGAGAGGGTTTGGCCGGCCAGAATTTCCTTGTCCCATTGTGCTCTTTCGACTCCTTGTGGTGGACCAGGCACCTGCGAGCTGACTTCGGGTGCCTGCGAGCTGACTTCGGGCACCTGCAAGCTGACTTCGGGCACCTGCCAGCTGACTTCAGGCACCTGCAAGCTGACTTCGGGCACCTGCCAGCTGACTTCGGGCACCTGCGAGCTGACTTCGGGCGCCTGCAGGCTGACTTCGGGCACCTGCGAGCTGACTTCGGGCTCCTGCAAAAAAAAAAGTAAAAAAAATCTAAACGTGTCTCTCTCTTTGATCGTCATAGGTCGATCAAAGATCAATGGAGCAACTCCATCCTATAGTCTTGATAATTAAGTCCCTAAAGACTTTTCAAAGGCTTGTGGCCATGATAGCTCAGCCCTGAGGCAGAGTGTATGTGCCATTATTAGCCACAGGAGGGCAGCAGAGACCTGTGACAATACTGTTGTTGTGTCTGTGAGCTGTGGCTGTCAGGTCTTCAGTCATTATCCCATTACTATAATCTCTTTCAGTGTAAACGGTATCAGCAACTTGGGCCTTGGACTACTAAACTCCAACGCTGGACACATGAAACCTATGAAAAAAATATTTGACTCTCCAAGACATAAAACAATACTCATGCAGTCTGTTTGATGAGTAGTGGATTTATGAGATTGAGAAAAATTACCATGTAGTTTCCATGGTTAAACTTTACTTTAAAATAGTAGGGGAATTCAAGGATCTTATTCCATGGAAACGACTGTTTGTTTAAACACACTCATTAATATATCATAAGGATATTTCTGGGTATATGGATCATGTTTATGGTAATATCCTAGAGGTTGTGACAACTTGCCGTGGCTGCTGTTCTGGTGGTTTGAATTTTAAACATCAACATTTGGACTATTACTTAGTTTTACCTAGTAGGAATTCAATATTACAGTAAATGAAACTACATTACAGTGAAATCCAAAGTGTGTTAACTTTCATAGAAAAGCTAGTTCATGTCACTCGTGTCTCATTCCCCTTGTCCGTGGCCTCTACCTCGCTCAACCCCAGGCCATGCCTGACCCACTTCCTCACCCTTCCTCACCTCTCAGGACTCACCCCCCACCCACAACCCTTCCCCTGTGGTGTACCTTTGTCCCTGTTAGAATTTTTCACATTGCTGTTGCCGCTGGTGCGTGATGCTGGGACTAAGCACTCTTTGTGCACACGTGTGTGGGAACTGCAGTATGCGGGCCCTTGGCGTGTTGTGTGCCGAGACACGCATGTGGCCGCTGACGCCAGCCCGCCCGCCTGCCTGTCTGCGCTGTTTGGACACACCTGACCGGCGCTGACATCGCCCCCACGCGGGCCTGGTGCCCACTGCTTATCACCCTGCAGTAGACTACACTACAGCCTCCTCACTAGTCTCCTCACAGACCCTGGCACAGTGGGGTGAAGCATTGTGACATTGCCTTGTACTATTGTGTTGTGTTGTTTGGTGTCTTGAAGTGTTGTGGTTCAGAATAGATCTGTGTTGTTTGATGTCGTGAAGTGTTGTGGTTCAGAGTAGATCTGTGTTGTTTGATGTTGTGAAATGTTGTGGTTCAGAATAGATCTGTGTTGTTTGGTGTCGTGAAGTGTTGTGGTTCAGAGTAGATCTGTGTTGTTTGGTGTCGTGAAGTGTTGTAGTTCAGAGTAGATCTGTGTTGTTTGGTGTCGTGAAGTGTTGTGGTTCAGAGTAGATCTGTGTTGTTGGATGTCGTGAAGTGTTGTGGTTCAGAGTAGATCTGTGTTGTTTGGTGTCTTGAAGTGTTGTGGTTCAGAATAGATCTGTGTTGTTTGATGTCGTGAAGTGTTGTGGTTCAGAGTAGATCTGTGTTGTTTGGTGTCGTGAAGTGTTGTGGTTCAGAGTAGATCTGTGTTGTTTGGTGTCGTGAAGTGTTGTGGTTCAGAATAGATCTGTGTTGTTTGATGTCGTGAAGTGTTGTGGTTCAGAATAGATCTGTGTTGTTTGATGTTGTGAAGTGTTGTGGTTCAGAGTAGATCTGTGTTGTTTGGTGTCGTGAAGTGTTGTGGTTCAGAGTAGATCTGTGTTGTTGGATGTCGTGAAGTGTTGTAGTTCAGAGTAGATCTGTGTTGTTTGGTGTCGTGAAGTGTTGTGGTTCAGAGTAGATCTGTGTTGTTTGGTGTCGTGAAGTGTTGTGGTTCAGAGTAGATCTGTGTTGTTTGGTGTCGTGAAGTGTTGTGGTTCAGAGTAGATCTGTGTTGTTTGGTGTCGTGAAGTGTTGTGGTTCAGAGTAGATCTGTGTTGTTTGGTGTCGTGAAGTGTTGTGGTTCAGAGTAGATCTGTGTTGTTTGATGTTGTGAAGTGTTGTGGTTCAGAATAGATCTGTGTTGTTTGGTGTCGTGAAGTGTTGTGGTTCAGAGTAGATCTGTGTTGTTTGGTGTCGTGAAGTGTTGTGGTTCAGAGTAGATCTGTGTTGTTTGGTGTCGTGAAGTGTTGTGGTTCAGAGTAGATCTGTGTTGTTTGATGTTGTGAAGTGTTGTGGTTCAGAATAGATCTGTGTTGTTTGATGTCGTGAAGTGTTGTGGTTCAGAGTAGATCTGTGTTGTTTGGTGTCGTGAAGTGTTGTGGTTCAGAGTAGATCTGTGTTGTTTGGTGTCGTGAAGTGTTGTGGTTCAGAATAGATCTGTGTTGTTTGATGTCGTGAAGTGTTGTGGTTCAGAGTAGATCTGTGTTGTTTGATGTTGTGAAGTGTTGTGGTTCAGAATAGATCTGTGTTGTTTGATGTTGTGAAGTGTTGTGGTTCAGAGTAGATCTGTGTTGTTTGGTGTCATGAAGTGTTGTGGTTCAGAGTAGATCTGTGTTGTTTGATGTCTTGAAGTGTTGTGGTTCAGAATAGATCTGTGTTGTTGTTTGGTTTAAGGGGATACAGTAATGGTTTCATGGAGGTGGAGGGGTATTAAGTGTCTCCATTCAGACTGAGGAGGCGAAAAGTGTAACCTGCTGTTGACCTCTGGAGTCATGAACAGGCCAGGGGAACAGGGAGGATATTCTCAGGTTCCTCCCTCTCTCCATTATCCTCATGTGGAAACAATTAACATCGCTGATAACGTGCTGTACATATTTCCATCTATCGCTTATCTTATTTGTTTTTTTCCTCATGACGAAGGTCTTGTGTCCTCACTGTCACACCTCTGTTAAATCACAATTACATCTCATCTGGGTACAATAGGAGATAATGAAGACGGAGAGAAAAAGAGAGAGAGATTTAGTGGGGCCTCCATGTTTATCTGAATCATGGAGTTGAATTCTAGATGGAGTGATAAGGCAGGAAATAAGCAAACAAAAAAGCAAACATAGATAGAACGTAAGTAAAAGTGAGGGCAGACAGACGGACGACATGGGTACATACATGATGTTGGGGGCAGGCAGACAGACGGACGACATGGGTACATACATGATGTTGGGGGCAGGCAGACAGACGGATGACATGGGTACATACATGATGTTGGGGGCAGGCAGACAGACGGACGAGTGTGTGGTGTTAGAGAACCAATGAGCTGCTTATTTGTACCCACGGGACCTATCAGTATAGAATAGGTCACTACCTCTGACTCTGGGCTAGTGTGTGTGTGTGTCTCATTGTTTATTTATTTGTTTCACTCAGTCAATCCTATATACAGTGCCTTGCGAAAGTATTCGGCCCCCTTGAACTTTGCGACCTTTGCCACATTTCAGGCTTCAAACATAAAGATATAAAACTGTATTTTTTTGTGAAGAATCAACAACAAGTGGGACACAATCATGAAGTGGAACGACATTTATTGGATATTTCAAACTTTTTTAACAAATCAAAAACTGAAAAATTGGGCGTGCAAAATTATTCAGCCCCTTTACTTTCAGTGCAGCAAACTCTTTCCAGAAGTTCAGTGAGGATCTCTGAATGATCCAATGTTGACCTAAATGACTAATGATGATAAATACAATCCACCTGTGTGTAATCAAGTCTCCGTATATATGCACCTGCACTGTGATAGTCTCAGAGGTCCGTTAAAAGCACAGAGAGCATCATGAAGAACAAGGAACACACCAGGCAGGTCCGAGATACTGTTGTGAAGAAGTTTAAAGCCGGATTTGGATACAAAAAGATTTCCCAAGCTTTAAACATCCCAAGGAGCACTGTGCAAGCGATAATATTGAAATGGAAGGAGTATCAGACCACTGCAAATCTACCAAGACCTGGCCGTCCCTCTAAACTTTCAGCTCATACAAGGAGAAGACTGATCAGAGATGCAGCCAAGAGGCCCATGATCACTCTGGATGAACTGCAGAGATCTACAGCTGAGGTGGGAGACTCTGTCCATAGGACAACAATCAGTCGTATATTGCACAAATCTGGCCTTTATGGAAGAGTGGCAAGAAGAAAGCCATTTCTTAAAGATATCCATAAAAAGTGTCGTTTAAAGTTTGCCACAAGCCACCTGGGAGACACACCAAACATGTGGAAGAAGGTGCTCTGGTCAGATGAAACCAAAATTGAACTTTTTGGCAACAATGCAAAACGTTATGTTTGGCGTAAAAGCAACACAGCTGAACACACCATCCCCACTGTCAAACATGGTGGTGGCAGCATCATGGTTTGGGCCTGCTTTTCTTCAGCAGGGACAGGGAAGATGGTTAAAATTGATGGGAAGATGGATGGAGCCAAATACAGGACCATTCTGGAAGAAAACCTGATGGAGTCTGCAAAAGACCTGAGACTGGGACGGAGATTTGTCTTCCAACAAGACAATGATCCAAAACATAAAGCAAAATCTACAATGGAATGGTTCAAAAATAAACATATCCAGGTGTTAGAATGGCCAAGTCAAAGTCCAGACCTGAATCCAATCGAGAATCTGTGGAAAGAACTGAAAACTGCTGTTCACAAATGCTCTCCATCCAACCTCACTGAGCTCGAGCTGTTTTGCAAGGAGGAATGGGAAAAAATTTCAGTCTCTCGATGTGCAAAACTGATAGAGACATACCACAAGCGACTTGCAGCTGTAATCGCAGCAAAAGGTGGCGCTACAAAGTATTAACTTAAGGGGGCTGAATAATTTTGCACGCCCAATTTTTCAGTTTTTGATTTGTTAAAAAAGTTTGAAATAAATGTTGTTCCACTTCATGATTGTGTCCCACTTGTTGATTCTTCACAAAAAAATAAAGTTTTATATCTTTATGTTTGAAGCCTGAAATGTGGCAAAAGGTCGCAAAGTTCAAGGGGGGCGAATACTTTCGCAAGGCACTGTATGTGAAAGGAAAGAATAGGAGTTTAATGTCTAATCCTGACTCATATCACATCACAGAATAATCTGCATTCTATTTTGCAAAAACAACATGACCCAGCTTTTGATCTATAAAAGCTGGGTCAAAACTAAAGCGAACATTATCCCACCAAACTTACTGTAAGTTTGACACCCCCCTTCCCTTTTTGTGTAAACCTGAGTGTTAACGTGCACATCTATGTAGATGTAGATGTACTGTGCATGTATATGAGTGTGTGCACTGTTTAACATTCTGTCAGTAACATGTGATCTCCCCAGTTCATCTGTCCCACTCTAACAAAGGGATGTCCACTTGTCTTAGATGATGAGTATGGTATGGCCCTACCTGTCCAGGTGGCAGAGATGTAGCAGGGAGATATTAACCTACGGGTTTAGAAGACAATAATACAATCCTGTATACCCCAGTGGTCAGGATCCTTTTTGAACTCTGGTTGGGATGCTTCAGTGTGCCTTGTGATGAGTGTTGTGAATAGAGTTTAGCCTGGCTAGATTAGATCAGAGGGTTGCTGAGTTTGTTTGTTTTGATTTGGGAGGGGTACTGGTCCTGGGGGATCCCCTCCACCCCCCACCCCATCTCCATCCCACAACAGATTCCCCCTCAGGACACTGCCGACTGGAGCCCCTCTGACCCCATCCTCACCCTGGCCACATTAGCCAAGGCATCCCGGGGAAAAAAGGAGACTGCCATGGCTGACAGTCCACAA
This sequence comes from Oncorhynchus mykiss, assembly GCF_013265735.2. Lineage (NCBI taxonomy): Eukaryota > Metazoa > Chordata > Actinopteri > Salmoniformes > Salmonidae > Oncorhynchus > Oncorhynchus mykiss. The sequence continues at coordinate 72,649,801 of NC_048581.1, forward strand.
CACAAAATCACAACCAGACCGTTGGTTCAGGGTGAGCCACCCAGGGAGGCAGCCGCCAGCCCTCTCAAATCCACAAGGAGTTCATCCCAGTGGGGTGACTTCCCTTTCATCTGCTTGTGGGTCTCAACAGTTACACTGGGTGTGTGGAGGGCAAGGTCTCACAGCTAGACAGTGAACATGGCCTAGGGCATACTGACGTTGTGACATGAGAGTTCAGTTTATTTTACTGATATCTTTTATTCGATTTTTGTTTAAAGCACAGAGGCTCAATAACATGAGAAAAAATAAAGTTTAATTTGAAGCTATCAAGGCAATTATATGTATTTCTTTGCAATTAGTTTGCTATCTGTGCTATCTAGCCTATTCATTTTGTTTTGGGGTCTTTTGCTCTTTTGTGAAGAAAATGCTGATCACATGAACAAGGTCAGGTGGAGGTCTAGTGGACCCACTGTGCTCAATAGTTTATATCCCCTCATCTTGTCATCCCTCCATCCCTCCATCCTTCAATCCCTCCATCCACACAGACAGCATGACCACCCCATGTCTCCTCTCTCCCTCCTTCCCCTGCCTCTACCTCATTCACTGACCTCTGCTTCATCTCCCACAAGCCCACAGGGCTGAGCAGCCTGGCACCAGACAGTTATTCAAACCCTCAGGCGTACAACTCACAACCACAGGTCAGAGATAGAGGAGGGAGGGAGAGAGAGAGAGAGTTGAACTGTATCTGTGTTCATTTTCTCAGTTTTGACGATGTGTCAGCAGATGCTTTTGTTATAGTTATAGTTGTGTTAAATCCAGTCACTCATTACTGTAGGTATACACTGAGTATACCAAACATTAGGAACATCTTACTAATATTGAGTTACACCACCTCCCACCACCTCAATTCGTCAAGGCATGTACTTTACAATATGTTGAAAGCATTCCACAGGGATGCTGGCCCATGTTGACTCCAATGCTTCCCACAGTTGTGTCAAGTTGGCTGGATGTCCTTTGGGCTGTGGATCATTCTTGATACAGACAGGAAACTGTTGAGCGTGAAAAACCCAGCAGCATTGCAGTTCTTGACACAAACCAGTGCGCCTGGAACCTACTACCATACCCTGTTTAAAGGAACTGAAATATTTTGTCTTGCCTATTCACCCTCTGAGTTGTACAAATACACAATCCATGTCTCAACTATCTCAAGGCTCAAAAATTATTATTTAACCTGTCTCCTCCTCTTTATCTACACTGATTGAAGTGGATTTAACAAGTGACATCAATAAGGGATCATAGCTTTCACCTGGATTCACCTGGTCAGTCTATGACATGGAAAGAGCAGGTGTTCTTAATGCTGGTAGCCTGCTGTGTCTCAATTCAGTAGCTCACTATCTTCTTGGGGTAGGTAGAGTTTTTGTCATTGCTTTTGGAACCACATGGAAATATTGTGCTTGGATGTTTTATGTTTTTTATACATTTTTAGTTGTTTGATGGATTTGCATAAGAAAATTATAATTAAATTAAATAAATCATTTTTAAAGCCCACGGAAAGTAATTCTCTTTTCTAAAGTTACTTATTTCTTTCAACCAATCCCTTTGCTTTAAAACTGAGCAAAATATTTAAGTATGAATTAACTTGTTTTTTTATTACATTTCATTTTAAGCCCATGAAAAGAGAAATAAAAGTAGGGAGAAGCTGTGATTGGATTAAAAGTGGTCTTTGTAAACATTGTGACCTGAGCCTTTGACGCTCCCCCTTCCCTCCTTTTAAAGGAAGTCTTTTCATGACAGGAACCAGAGAGATGAAGGTCTCTCGCTTGTGTTTTTTAGTTTTTGTTCTTCTAAATCCTGCTTAGTTTGTGTTTGTCTTAATGCTCTGCTTTTAACGATTAGGGAATAGAGGTTGAACCGCCATGTGAATATGTTCTTTTAGCCCTGTAGAGAAGGGTAGAATTTTTCCTCTGAATATCAAAAAATTACATGTTATTTCAATGGGTATTGGTTGGTTGGTTGGTTGGTTGGTTGGTTGGTTGGTTGGTGTGTGTGAGAGAGAGAGAGAGAGAGAGAGAGAGAGGGGGGGGGGGGGGACAGGGAGGGAGGGAGAGAGAGAGAGGGGGGACAGGGAGGGAGAGAGAGAGACAGAGAGAGAGAGAACACAGAGAACACAGAAGGGATTGTTCAGAAACAGACTGAAGGACCTTTTAGCCTTATCTCTCTGAGCTACTCTTACAGAAAACCAAGCAGAGTACAAAAAATAATGCCTCATTCTTTCTCTCCTTCCCATTTCCCTTTTTCTAATTTCTCCTGTCTCCCTGTCGATCAGCCTAATTCATTTCTTCTCTCGTCTTTTGTCCATCACTCTTTTCTAGCTACCCGCTAAACCCTCTTAACCCTTACTTTCCTCTTATTGATCCTCCTCTCAATATCTCACCTTGAGTTTGAGTTTATTTTATTTTTACAGGGACAGTGCACATTAATCAACGTTTCAGTAAAAGTGCCGGTTTTAGCCAGCCGGCTAATTTTCAACCGCAGTCCCTGGGCAGGTTATTAAAAACAATTACAATATAGACAATAGCAGCATAGAACAAGCAAGACATAGCAACATAGGACAAGCAAGACATAGCATACAGAGCAACATAGGACAAGCAAGACGTAGCATACAGACAGAGCAACATAAAACAAAAAGCAGCAAGACAAAATTCATAAAAGCAACAAAGTGTTTCCACACCTCACAAGCTACAGACAACAGACAACATGGAAAGCGGCAACACACAGCTAGGGACCATGTTCACAAATCTGATTGACCTTTAGCCATGTCTTCAAGCATTTTGTGAAAGTGTGATATGTGGTGCAGTTATGTGTGTCTGATGGCAGTGTATTCCAGACATGGGAAGCTCTCACAGAGAATGCAGATTTACTGAAGGTGCTTTTCCTTAAGGGAACTATACAGTCACCTCTCATGGCAGACCTTGTGGATCTGCTGCCATATGTCTGGGTTTTCTGTTTAACAAAAATATTGAGTGGAGGGGGAGCCAGGCCATTAAGGATCTTGAATACAAGACATGCGTCGGTGTATTGCACAAGATTTTCCCAACTCAAGAGCTCATGCTTTCTAAGGATGTGACAATGATGATGGCTATTGGGCTTCCTATCAAGCACTTTGAGAGCCTGTTTGTAGACAGACTGAATAGGTTTTAATGTTGTACAGCAAGCTTGGGCCCAACTAGTCAAGCAGTATGTTAAGTGGGGGAGTATCATAGTTTCGAAGTACAGTTTTGCTACCTCTGTAGTCAAACAATTCATTCATGTTCATGTCTTCATGTTCTAATATCTTGTATACTCTTAGAAAAAAAGTGCTATATAGAACCTAAAGGGGTTATTTGGCTGTCCCTGTAGGAGAACCCTTTGAATGACCCTTTTGGTTTCAGATAGAAGGGGAAAGGGGGAAACCTGGTCAGTTGTACAACAGAAAGGGGGAAACCTGGTCAGTTGTACAACAGAAAGGGGGAAACCTGGTCAGTTGTACAACAGAAAGGGGGAAACCTGGTCAGTTGTACAACAGAAAGGGGGAAACCTGGTCAGTTGTACAACAGAAAGGGGGAAACCTGGTCAGTTGTACAACAGAAAGGGCGAAACCTGGTCAGTTGTACAACAGAAAGGGGGAAACCTGGTCAGTTGTACAACAGAAAGGGGAAACCTGGTCAGTTGTACAACAGAAAGGGGGAAACCTGGTCAGTTGTACAACAGAAAGGGGGAAACCTGGTCAGTTGTACAACAGAAAGGGGGAAACCTGGTCAGTTGTACAACAGAAAGGGGGAAACCTGGTCAGTTGTACAACAGAAAGGGGGAAACCTGGTCAGTTGTACAACAGAATGCATTCAACTGAAATGTGTCTTCCGCATTTTGGGGCTCCCGAGTAGTGCAGCGGTCTAAGGCACTGCATCTCATTGCAAGACGTGTCACTACAGACCCTGGTTTGATTCCAGTTTGTATCACAACCGACCGTGATTGGGAGTCTCACAGGGCGGCGCACAATTGGCCCAGCGTGGTCCGGGGTAGGCCGTCATTGTAAATAAGAATTTGTTCTTAACTGACTTGCCTAGTTAAATAATAGTTCAATAAATAAATGAAATAACCCAACCCCTCTGAATCAGAGAGGTGCGGGGGTCTGCCTTAAACAACATCCATGTCATTGGCACCCGGGGAACAGTGGGTTAACTGCCTTGCTCAGGGGCAGAACTCTTTTGGTTCCAGGTAGAACCATTTTGGGTTTCATGTACGACCCTTTCCAGTGGTGGAAAGTGTCATACTTTAGTACAAGTAAAGATACCGTCATAGAAAGTTACTCAAGTAAAAGTGAGTCACCCAGTAAAATACTGCTTGAGTAAAAGTCTAAAAGTATTTGGATTTAAATACACTTAAGTATCAAACGTAAATGTAATTGCTAAAATGTACTTAAGTATCAAAAGTAGAAGTGAAAGTATAAATAATTTCAGACAACACTATTTTCTTGTTTTAAAAATGTACGGATAGCCAGGGGCACACTCCAACTATCACACACTCATTTACAAAATATGCATTTGTGTTTAGTGAGTCCGCCAGACCATAGCAGTAGGGATGACCACGTGTTCTCTTGATAGGTCTGTGAATTTTACAATTTTCCTGTCCTGCCAAGCATTCAAAATGTAACAAGGACTTTGGGTTGTTAGGGAAAATATATGGAGTAAAAAGTACAACGTTTTCTTTAGGAATGTAGTGAAGTACAAGTTCTCAAAAAATATAAATAATAAGTAAAGTACAGATACCCTAAAAAACGACTTAAGTAGTACTTTAAAGTATTTTTGCTTAAGTACTTTACACTACAGACCCTTTCCACAGAGGGTTCTACATGGATCCCAAAAGGGTTCTACGTGGAAACAAAAATACCCTTTTTAGAACCCTTAGAACCCTTTTTTCCAAGAGTGCACTACAGTACAGTAGTATCTTTTTCTTTTATTTCACCTTTATTTAACCAGGTAGGCCAGTTGAGAACAAGTTCTCATTTACAACTGCGACCTGGCCAAGATAAAGCAAAGCAGTTCGACACATACAACAACACAGAGTTACACATGGAATAAACAAACATACAGTCAATAATACAGTAGAAACAAGTTTATATACGATGTGAGCAAATTAGGTGAGATAAGGGAGGCAAAGGCAACAAAAAAAAAGTCCATGGTGGCAAAGTAAATACAATATAGCAAGTAAAACACTGGAATGGTAGATTTGCTGTGGAAGAATGTGCAAGGTAGAGATAGAAATAATGGGGTGCACAGGAGCAAAATTAATTAATAAATACAGTAGGGGAAGAGGTAGTTGTTTGGGCTAAATTATAGAGAGGGCTATGTACAGGTGCAGTAATCTGTGAGCTGCTCTGACAGTTGGTGCTTAAAGCTAGTGAGGGAGATAAGTGTTTCCAGTTTCAGAGATTTTTGTAGTTCGTTCCAGTCATTGGCAGCAGAGAACTGGAAGGAGAGGCGGCCAAAGGAAGAATTGGTTTTGGGGGTGACCAGAGAGATATACCTGCTGGAGCGTGTGCTACAGGTGGGTGATGCTATAGTGACCAGCGAGCTGAGATAAGGGGGGACTTTACCTAGCAGGGTCTTGTAGATGACCTGGAGCCAGTGGGTTTGGCGACGAGTATGAAGCGAGGGCCAGCCAACGAGAGCATGCATTTGGTTTTACTTGTATTTAAGAGCAGTTGGAGGCCACGGAAGGAGAGTTGTATGGCATTGAAGCTCGTCTGGAGGGTTGTTAACACAGTGTCCAAAGAAGGGTCAGAAGTATACAGAATGTCGTCTGCGTAGAGGTGGAGTATATATATCTACAGTATATCAACACAAATTGCCTTAGTGACATCTGTTCTTCAGCCCAGCCTGTAAGCATGTTGATTCTACAGCCGGGTGGGAGAGGTTGCATGTATGCAGACTCCAAATCTATGCAGTTTACACACAACATCCCAACTGTTCCAATATCATTTTTCCCCACAGTCTACAGCGTGACAGATCTTTTAAGGAGGGGTGTAAAGCTGCCTTTTACCAGAACCTCCGTTTTAATATGCATTTGTTTGTATGTGCCAGTCTCCATGTGTGTTTTTGTGTATGGTCTGCCAATCCGCTGTAGCCCTCTACTCTCTCTCTCTTTGACAGAATGAAACGGATGGATTGCTAGATATCAAAGGGAGGCTGGCAGGGTGTGGTGAGCTGTTTGGGCCTCTCCGATGGTAAAGCACTTATTAATGAGATAGGCCTTATCTGCCCTCCTCCTAGGAATTCTGTCTTTGATCAGCCTCGACTCCAGAATGAATACATTTTTGATTGATAGGCTGAGATGACAGAGAGAGGCGGCATGCAGGGATCAGACTGAGGGGAGAGGCGGCATGCAGGGATCAGACTGAGGGGCGTAAGGAAGGGTGGTATGGAGACTGATGCAACTGTAACGATATCCTTCATGTGATCAAATACCTCTAGACAATTACACCTTAGAACAGGGGTTCCCAAACTTTTTTACCCCGTGACTCACAATCTATTACAAATCAGTCTGAGAGTACTTTTTACAGTATTTGAATATGAAGAAAGTATGGTTTGAAGTGATTGAAATCTGAGTCAGAAAGGCATTGGGAAGTTAAGAAGATCATCAGGCAATCATTTTATATGATCTCCTTTGTGGAAAAGAACCTCATCATTGATGATGTTCTTTTTCCCTCAGTCTGATTTAGTGCTTGGTCTTGTCCAATCTGTTGTAATGAGTCCTGCGCGGATTGTGGACATTGCAAAGGGAAACAGAAGACACGTGTTCCTGAGAGTCTTATCTTTCAGTGAGGGTTTCATCATATTTTGTAGCTTAAACGGTTCAAAACATAGAGCCACATTTGTAGAAAAAAACAGAAGCCGCTCTATTTAGGACAACCGCATCTAGCTACTACCGGAGGTTACTGATGTAACCCCAGTTCTATGAACTAAGCGCGACCCCTAGTTTGGGAAACGCTGCCTTAGAAGATGACACCTCCGTTAATGGACGAGTACACACTCTGGAATTGACACGTACTGTAGTGTACATACAGTCAACAACACACACATGATGCACACACCTTTACACATACAGTATAAGCACATATAAGGAGGATCCATTTCTACTCAAATGCAATCCACATACACACACATACATTTCCAGAGACACGCCAAACAGACACCCTTATTCACTCACCTTAAACCCAACTATACACACAGACACCCTTATTCACTCACCTTAAACCCAACTATACACACAGACACCCGGGCACAAAGAAATGTCTGCCCTGTCTGAGACAGAGCGAGTAGAGGGAGAGAAGGCATGAGATAAAGCTCTCTCTCCAGCCGCTGGAGATGAGTTATAACCCACCCTGGAGGACGTGGTCTACAGAACAGAACAGCCAGCCTCTCCGCTCCATGAGACTGGGGGCTAACGCTCCCCTCTAGGCCCAGAGAGACAGAGATAACACCCAGACTCGCAATAACACCTTGACCACATGGAGGACAGGAAACATTGAATCAGTGCCCCCCACCCCATCTCTCTCCCCCCTCCCTCACCCCCAGCCCTCCAACATGGGGTGACTGAGCATGACCATTACAGCGACATGTCACCTTGTTATGAGTCTCTGCCAGCGCGGTGAGGAGGGTAAATGAAAGAAGCCATAACTGCAGCTCTGTCAGCACGTCAACCGCCATTCATCACGATGGCAGCAGGCACAGGGATAAACCTCCCGTCAGGTAGGCAGATCCATCAATGTGACAGGCACGTTTCAGGGATCCAAATCAATCACGCGAACAAAGGGAAAGGATTCTGGTGCTAGATAGAGGACATTAGGTCTAATTCTGGAGGAGTCAGGAGAAAAGGCCTGAATGTGTGCAACTTATGTTGACCTGCATCAATGAGAAAACAGACTTTATTTGGTTTGTGGTACAGTGTAGCGTATAAACCCAGTTAATGATCCCAGTTACAGTGTACTGCTAGGCCCACATCATTCTACTGACCCATACAATAGGTATTTCTGTTGCTAACATAATTGTTACTGTACATACAGTATAAACAGTTCAGATATCATTATGTATATTATAAGGTTCGTAAGACTAGATACAAGACCCTAGATTACATGAACGCCCTGCACTGACCCAGATCACGGAGAAAGATCAGACATGCTAGTGGCTTTACAGACTGAATACTAGGACTGTGACAGCTTGAGAACATCACACTACAACCAGAACATGATGAAATCAAGCAAAGTTCAAACAAAGAGGGGTTGGAAAAGAGGGAGGGATGGGAGGAGGGCGGTTAGATGATAAGAGCGCGAAAAAATAAAGCTGAAAATTGGTTAAAAAGAGCAATCACCAGCCGGAGACTGATAAACCAAAGACTCGTTAATTAGAAGTGTATAACTCATGGGGATATGGTTGGTTTATGCTCATAAATCTCTCTCTCTCTCTCTCTCTCTCTCTCTCTCTCTCTCTGTATGGATTGAAATATCCTTAAGATCCTAATTCCATTCGCAACAGTTGGTCTAATTGGTCATTTAAATGCACAAAAAGGCCTACACACCTGCATATTATTAGAAGAGCTAAGTGCTGATGATTGTGTTGTTCAAACGACTCAAGAACTACCTTTCAAACACCCATCAAATAGAATTTATTAGAAGGAGGAATTTATTGAGGAGGAAAATACAAAATGAATGAGCAGTAAATGAGGAGGTAGAGAGACAGAGACAGAGAGTTAAAGAGGTAGAGGAAGAGAGACAGAGAGGTAGAGAGACAGAGAGAATTAAAGAGGTAGAGGAAGAGAGACAGAGTGGTAGGGAGACAGAGAGGTGGAGTGACAGAGAGGTAGAGAGGTAGTGTGGTAGAGAGACAGAGAGGTAGAGACAGAGAGGTAGAGAGACAGCGAGGTAGAGACAGAGAGGTAGAGAGACTGAGTGGTAGAGATACAGAGAGGTAGAGAGACAGAGAGGTAGAGACAGAGAGGTAGAGAGACCGAGTGGTAGAGAGACCGAGTGGTAGAGAGACAGAGAGGTAGAGAGACAGAGAGGTAGAGACAGAGAGGTAGAGAGACAGAGAGGTAGAGACAGAGAGGTAGAGAGACCGAGTGGTAGAGAGACAGAGAGGTAGAGAGACCGAGTGGTAGAGAGACAGAGAGGTGGAGTGACAGAGAGGTAGAGACAGAGAGGTAGAGAGACAGAGAGGTAGAGACAGAGAGGTAGAGAGACCGAGTGGTAGAGAGATAGAGAGGTAGAGAGGCCGAGTGGTAGAGAGACAGAGAGGTGGAGTGACAGAGAGGTAGATAGACAGAGAGGTAGTGTGGTAGAGAGACAGAGAGGTAGAGAGACAGAGAGGTAGTGTGGTAGAAAGACAGAGAGACAGAGAGATGGAGAGACAGAGAGGTAGAGAGACAGAGAGGTAGAGAGACAGCGTGGTAGAGAGACAGCGAGGTACAGAGACAGTGGTAGAGAGACAGAGAGGTAGAGAGACAGAGAGGTAGAGAGACAGAGAGGTACAGAGACAGTGGTAGAGAGACAGGGAGTTAGAGAGACAGTGGTAGAGAGACAGGGTGTTATAGAGACAGTGGGAGAGAGACAGGGTGTTAGAGAGACATGGTGTTAGAGAGACAGTGGTAGAGAGACAGGGTGTTAGAGAGACAGTGGTAGAGAGACAGGGTGTTATAGAGACAGTGGTAGAGAGACAGGGTGTTAGAGAGACAGTGGTAGAGAGACAGGGAGTTAGAGAGACAGTGGTAGAGAGACAGGGTGTTAGAGAGATAGTGGTAGAGAGACAGGGTGTTAGAGAGACAGTGGTAGAGAGACAGGGTGTTAGAGAGACAGTGGTAGAGAGACAGGGTGTTAGAGAGACAGTGGTAGAGAGACAGGGTGTTAGAGAGACAGTGGTAGAGAGACAGGGTGTTAGAGAGACAGGGTGTTAGAGAGACAGTGGTAGAGAGACAGGGTGTTAGAGAGACAGGGTGTTAGAGAGACAGTGGTAGAGAGACAGGGTGTTAGAGAGACAGTGGTAGAGAGACAGTGGTAGAGAGACAGTGTTAGAGAGACAGGGTGTTAGAGAGACAGGGTGTTAGAGAGACAGTGGTAGAGAGACAGGGTGTTAGAGAGACAGTGGTAGAGATACAGGGTGGTAGAGAGACAGTGGTAGAGAGACAGGGTGTTAAAGAGACAGGGTGTTAGAGAGACAGTGGTAGAGAGACAGTGGTAGAGAGACAGGGTGTTAGAGAGACAGTGGTAGAGAGACAGGGTGTTAGAGAGACAGTGGTAGAGAGACAGGGTGTTAGAGAGACAGTGGCAGAGAGACAGGGTGTTAGAGAGACAGTGGTAGAGAGACAGGGTGTTAGAGAGACAGTGGTAGAGAGACAGGGTGTTATAGAGACAGTGGTAGAGAGACAGGGTGTTAGAGAGACAGTGGCAGAGAAACAGGGTGTTAGAGAGACAGTGGTAGAGAGACAGGGAGTTAGAGAGACAGTGGTAGAGAGACAGGGTGTTAGAGAGATAGTGGTAGAGAGACAGGGTGTTAGAGAGACAGTGGTAGAGAGACAGGGTGTTAGAGAGACAGTGGTAGAGAGACAGGGTGTTAGAGAGACAGTGGTAGAGAGACAGGGTGTTAGAGAGACAGTGGTAGAGAGACAGGGTGTTAGAAAGACAGGGTGTTAGAGAGACAGTGGTAGAGAGACAGGGTGTTAGAGAGACAGGGTGTTAGAGAGACAGTGGTAGAGAGACAGGGTGTTAGAGAGACAGTGGTAGAGAGACAGGGTGTTAGAGAGACAGTGGCAGAGAGACAGGGTGTTAGAGAGACAGTGGTAGAGAGACAGGGTGTTAGAGAGACAGTGGCAGAGAGACAGGGTGTTAGAGAGACAGTGGTAGAGAGACAGGGTGTTAGAGAGACAGTGGCAGAGAGACAGGGTGTTAGAGAGACAGTGGTAGAGAGACAGGGTGTTAGAGAGACAGTGGTATAGAGACAGTGGTAGAGAGACAGTGTTAGAGAGACAGGGTGTTAGAGAGACAGGGTGTTAGAGAGACAGTGGTAGAGAGACAGGGTGTTAGAGAGACAGTGGTAGAGAGACAGGGTGTTAGAGAGACAGGGTGTTAGAGAGACAGGGTGTTAGAGAGACAGGGTGTTAGAGAGACAGTGGTAGAGAGACAGGGTGTTAGAGAGACAGTGGTAGAGATACAGGGTGGTAGAGAGACAGTGGTAGAGAGACAGGGTGTTAGAGAGACAGGGTGTTAGAGAGACAGTGGTAGAGAGACAGTGGTAGAGAGACAGGGTGTTAGAGAGACAGTGGTAGAGAGACAGGGTGTTAGAGAGACAGTGGTAGAGAGACAGGGTGTTAGAGACGATGAGGTAGAAAGATAGTACGTAGCCATATTTGTGAGATCCAGGAGCAGACTGAGGGCTATGAGATCCAGGAGCAGACTGAGGGCTGTGAGATCCAGGAGCAGACTGAGGGCTGTGAGATCCAGGGGCAGACTGAGGGCTGTGAGATCCTGGAGCAGACTGAGGGCTGTGAGATCCAGGAGCAGACTGAGGGCTGTGAGATCCAGGAGCAGACTGAGGGCTGTGAGATCCAGGAGCAGACTGAGGGCTGTGAGATCCTGGAGCAAACTGAGGGCTGTGAGATCCAGGAGCAGACTGAGGGCTGTGAGATCCAGGAGCAGACTGAGGGCTGTGAGATCCAGGAGCAGACTGAGAGCTGTGAGATCCAGGAGCAGACTGAGGGCTGTGAGATCCAGGAGCAGACTGAGAGCTGTGAGATCCAGGAGCAGACTGAGGGCTGTGAGATCCAGGAGCAGACTGAGAGCTGTGAGATCCAGGAGCAGACTGAGAGCTGTGAGATCCAGGAGCAGACTGAGAGCTGTGAGATCCAGGAGCAGACTGAGAGCTGTGAGATCCAGGAGCAGACTGAGAGCTGTGAGATCCAGGAGCAGACTGAGGGCTGTGAGATGTGAGATGGGCCGTGCCCCATAAACAAAGAGCTGACAGCTCACCCATCACACAGACAGGCCTGCCTTCTGCTGCCCAGATAAAGCAGGGCGCACGCTCCTGTATCAACACCATCCATCATCCACCCGCAGTCCCAGCTAACCACCTCCCTATCCGCTCCTACCCCTTCCCATCTATACACCTGCCATCCCATCAGACCATAGTCTCTCCCTACACCTGCCATCCCATCAGACCCTACTCTCTCCCTACACCTGCCCATCTATACACCTTCCATCCCATCAGACCCTACTCTCTTCCTACACCATCCCATCATACCCTAGTCTCTCCCTACACCTGCCATCCCATCAGACCCTACTCTCTCCCTACACCTGCCATCCCATCAGACCCTACTCTCTCTCTACACCTGTCATCCCATCAGACCCCAGTCTCTCCCTACACCTGCCATCCCATCAGACCCTACTCTCTGACTACACCTGTCATCCCATCAGAACCTAGTCTCTCCCTACACCTGTCATCCCATCAGACCCTACTCTCTCCATACACCTGCCCATCTATACACCTGTCATCCCATCAGAACCTAGTCTCTCCCTACACCTGCCATCCCATCAGACCCTACTCTCTCCCTACACCTGCCCATCTATACACCTGCCATCCCATCAGAACCTAGTCTCTCCCTACACCTGCCCATCTATACACCTGCCATCCCATCAGACCCTAGTCTCTCCCTACACCTGCCATCCCATCAGACCCTAGTCTCTCCCTACACCTGCCCATCTATACACCTGCCATCCCATCAGACCCTACTCTCTCCCTACACCTGCCCATCTATACACCTGCCATCCCATCAGACCCTAGTCTCTCCCTACACCTGCCCATCTATACACCTGCCATCCCATCAGACCCTAGTCTCTCCGTACACCTGCCCATCTATACACCTGCCATCCCATCAATCAATCACATGTATTTATAAATCCCTTCTTACGTCAGCTGATGTCACAAAGTGCTGTACAGAAACCCAGCCTAAAACCACAAACAGCAAGCAATGCAGGTGTAGATGCATGGTGGCTAGGGAAAACTCTCTAGAAAGGCCAAAACCTAGGAAGAAACCTAGAGAGGAACCAGGCTATGAGGGGAGGCCAAGACTCCTCTGTCTGTAGCGGGTGGAGATTATAACAGAACATGGCCAAGATGTTCAAATGTTCCCCTTCACATCCCATCAGACCCTACTCTCTCCCTACACCTTCCCATCTCCATCTATACACCTGCCATCCCATCAGACCCTAGTCTCTCCCTACACCTGCCCATCTATACACCTGCCATCCCATCAGAACCCTACTCTCTCCCTATACCTGCCCATCTATACACATGCAATCCCATCAGACCCTAGTCTCTCCCTACACCTGCCCATCTATACACCTGCAATCCCATCAGACCCTACTCTCTCCCTACACCTGACCATCTATACACCTGTAATCCCATCAGACCCTAGTCTCTCCCTACACCTGCCCATCTATACACCTGCAATCCCATCAGACCCTACTCTCTCCCTACACCTGACCATCTATACACCTGTAATCCCATCAGACCCTAGTCTCTCCCTACACCTGCCCATCTATACACCTGCAATCCCATCAGACCCTACTCTCTCCCTACACCTGACCATCTATACACCTGCAATCCCATCAGACCCTAGTCTCTCCCTACACCTGCCCATCTATACACCTGCAATCCCATCAGACCCTAGTCTCTCCCTACACCTGCCCATCTATACACCTGCAATCCCATCAGACCCTAGTCTCTCCCTACACCTGCCCATCTATACACCTGCAATCCCATCAGACCCTAGTCTCTCCCTACACCTGCCCATCTATACACCTGCAATCCCATCAGACCCTAGTCTCTCCCTACACCTGCCCATCTGTACACCTGCAATCCCATCAGACCCTAGTCTCTCCCTACACCTGCCCATCTATACACCTGCAATCCCATCAGACCCTAGTCTCTCCCTACACCTGCCCATCTGTACACCTGCAATCCCATCAGACCCTAGTCTCTCCCTACACCTGCCCATCTGTACACCTGCAATCCCATCAGACCCTAGTCTCTCCCTACACCTGCCCATCTATACACCTGCAATCCCATCAGACCCTAGTCTCTCCCTACACCTGCCCATCTATACACCTGCAATCCCATCAGACCCTACTCTCTCCCTACACCTGACCATCTATACACCTGCAATCCCATCAGACCCTAGTCTCTCCCTACACCTGCCCATCTATACACCTGCAATCCCATCAGACCCTAGTCTCTCCCTACACCTGCCCATCTATACACCTGCAATCCCATCAGACCCTACTCTCTCCCTACACCTGACCATCTATACACCTGCAATCCCATCAGACCCTAGTCTCTCCCTACACCTGCCCATCTGTACACCTGCAATCCCATCAGACCCTAGTCTATCCCTACACCTGCCCATCTGTACACCTGCAATCCCATCAGACCCTAGTCTCTCCCTACACCTGCCCATCTGTACACCTGCAATCCCATCAGACCCTAGTCTCTCCCTACACCTGCCCATCTATACACCTGCAATCCCATCAGACCCTAGTCTCTCCCTACACCTGCCCATCTGTATACCTACAATCCCATCAGACCCTAGTCTCTCCCTACACCTGCCCATCTCCACCTGTACACCTGTCTTCCCATGAGCCCTTACAGGTACACTAGTAGTCATCAGCCCTAGTTGTGGAGTGTTATGTTAAATCATTCCAGGTGTCTACCATTTTCTGTGTCTTACCACTGGCATTTGGAGATGCAACTAAGATACTGTATGGTATAGTTTTTTATGATAGTTGCTATCTACAGTACATTTAGAGATGCAACTAAGATACTGTATGGTATAGTTGTTTATGATAGTTGCTATCTACAGTACATTTAGATTGTTAAAGCAGTTGTCGGAGGGGTTTACCTCTTAAGAACTGTGCCAAATGATTTCTGGAACTTGGATTGCCCCATTTTAAACAGTGATTCAGGGAAATGTAGCTCCTCAAATGGCCCTTCAAGGCCACCATTATTCCCTCATCACTTGTGTTTTTGTTTCCATATCTCTCACCTTCCTCACTCCTTTTTGTTGCTCATGGGGAATAATATTATGCAAATGAGGACTGGCATTCTGAAATAAAATCTATGTTGAAACACACCCATCCTCACTGCCCCCTAAATATGTGCACATACACACATTCACTCTCTTTGACCCAGTTTGTTTGTCCTGTCTGTCTCTCACACACACTCTCACAATGGTCTCAACCTCATCACACCTCTCCCGCTAAGTCTGCTCCACTTGAGTCAGACTGGACAGCCATGGAGACAGGAAGACACAGAAGAAGTGATGAAAGCTCCAGAATTATCATCAGCCATTATGGCCAATGGTATTGTGCCTTATCTGGCTTTAGGAAGGAGGAAAAGGGAGAAAGGAAAATTCACAAATCTGTGTGGAAAGAGACACACACACTTCCATGCACTTTATTCAAGCTGTCGCTTCCACTCCATCCTTGCCACACGTGCATGTGTGTACACACACCTTCCTATTGTTCCTCTCTCTCGCTTTCTCTCTGGAATGGAGCCGTGTTCTGTTAGGCAGAGGTTATGGGGGTTTCAGTGGGCCTCCAATCACAGCTCTGACAGTAGAGGAAAAGTGTGTTGCGGTGTTGAGTGAGGCTTGACATGCGTATTTGTGCTTTCCTGCACTGATTCAGTACGCTCCAGGGAGCTCTCCTTCACTGGTGGATACCATGGAGCAATACTGAACTGTGGAGTGTGGATATACTCTATCTACATAGTGAGGCAGGGGAAGGAGGGATGATCAGTGAGAGGTGTGGCAGGGTGATGCAAATGAAACAGTGTAAACTGTAATATTCTTTCTAATGGAGGGGAGCTCCACCACTCCAACGACATTGAGAGAGGGATGGAGGAGATACAGAGCAGAGGGCGACCAGGGGGCTGAAATAGAGGATGAATTAAAGAGAATAAAAGGAGAGAAATGGGAAAAGGATATCACTGTAGCGGGTAATGAGTAGAGCAGTGACATCAAAGCGTCTCTCAGTGAGGGGACCACAGGGTATAGATTCTCACACTGCTACAAATCAGAGTGAAGAGACCAGAAGAGCACTATGTAATGATTGTCCCTCTCCTTCCTTCCTGTGGTAATTTGGGAAGTGATGGGAGTGGGATACTCTAACTGTGGGAACCCCCTGGTGACCTCACCATGACCTCTGTTCACCCCTGAGTTTGGCCTAATGGGCGCAGACAGCCCAGACATAACACTGTGTCTCTGTGTGTCCACTGCAGGTCCATGCAGACACAGGTTTTACACAGGGTTTGAGGCTCCCTGGGTTATTACGTAGTTTACATGCTGCTGGTCTGAATTCAGCGACATATCTTCCTTTACATGTGCTTCTGTGTGCTTATACCTTTGGAATTACACTGTAACAACATTGTAACATTTCACTGTACTCATGTACAGGACATATCGATTGGTTTATAATTGCGTAGTTAGTACATGTTTTGGTATAATACCTTGTTCTAGCTCCAGTGATCAATGAATATGAACCTCCTCTCATGGGTACAGTATGGCAAATGGCTTCAGTCATGAAACCACAGTAAGCTAATAACCAGGCTGTTAGTGTTGGTGATTTCTCCCAGCAAGTTGTGGTGCTAATGAGTTTTAGTCATGCGTGGCCTTAGAAGGGATGTGCTGTTTTACAAACTTCTGCACCAGCTGTAGTCATCACTGACCCCATCAGCTAGTGACACGTCCCTTTCTAATGCTCTGACTGAGATCAAACAGTCATGCAGGGATGGGCCCAGTATGTGTCATTAAGCTAACATGACAGGATGTGACATCACTGAAGTTGGAGTGGGTGGTGTTTCGAGATAGTTGGTGGGGGTCTAAGGTTTAAATATGACGAGGATGGTCCGACAGGGAACAGGGTGTGCGATGAGGTTAGATTAGGTGAGGTTAGAGGAATCTGGGACAAACAACCGTTTAGCCGGCCACGTGAACAGAGCCTTGGGTGAGGTGAGTGCAGAGAGGGGGATGCCAGGGTACTGTAGCCCTGGATGAAGTGGTGGTAGAAATGAGCAAACCCCAGGAAGCGTTGACGCTGCACTATGGAGGTAGGTTGGGGCCAGTTTGTACTATCACAACTCAGGATATGACCCAGACACAGTAGGCGGTCTGCATCTGGGTCACATCCTCAGTCGTGATAGTACAAACTGGCCCCAACCCACCTCCATAGTGCAGGTGCAGAATATTTATTATAACAAAGGGGCAGTCAAAAGGGCAGGTTGAGGGCAGGCAGAGGTTCGTAATCCAAGACAGAGTCTATCAGGGACAGATCGGCAGGCAGGCTCAGGGCAGGCAGAGGTTCGTAATCCAAGACAGAGTCAAAAAGGTACAGAACAGCAGGCAGGTTCAGGGTAGGCAGAGGTTCGTAATCCAAGACAGAGTCTATCAGGGACAGAACGGCAGGCAGGCTCAGGGCATGCAGAGGTTCGTAATCCAAGACAGAGTCTATCAGGGACAGAACGGCAGGCAGGCTCAAGGCATGCAGAGGTTCGTAATCCAAGACAGAGTCTATCAGGGACAGAACGGCAGGCAGGCTCAGGGTAGGCAGAGGTTTGTAATCCAAGACAGAGTCAAAAAGGTACAGAACGGCATGCAGGCTCAGGGTAGGCAGAACGGTTGGAACTGGGAAGACTACAAAACAAGAACTAGAGATATGGGAAACATGCTGGTAAGACCTAACAGACAAAACAGGACGAACTGGCAACAGACAAACAGAGAACGCAGGTGTAAACACACAGGGGATAATGGGGAAAAGCACAAGACGGGTGAAACAGATCAGGGTGTGACAGTAACTGTTTTAAAGTCACAATTGGCCTCATGGTGAAATCCCTAAGTGGATTCCTTCCTCTCTGGATTAGGAAGAACAACTGTGTATTTGTAGTGACTGGATGTATTGATACACCTTCCAAGGTGTAACTAATAACTTCACCATGCTCAAAAGCATACTCAATGTCTGCTTTTACATTTTTTGACCCATCTACCAATAGTTCCCCTTCTTTGTGTGGCATTGGAAAACCTATCTGGTCTTTGTGGTTGAGTCTGTGTTTGAAATGCACTGCTCGACTGAAGGAACTTACAGATGATTGTATGTGTGGGGTACAGAGATGAAGTAGTTGTTAAAAAATAAGGTAAAACACTATTATTGCACACAGAATGGGTTTGAATACTTATTGACTCAAGACATTTTATCTTTTCATTTCACAAAATGTCTTCAAAAAACATAATTGACATTATGGGTTATTGTGTCTCAATGTGTCTCAATGTAATCAAGGAACAAAAGTATTGTTATTTTGAAATAGAAATATATCCTCTTACAAGGCACGCCTCAAAACATGTTAAGGAGCCAGAAACAACTATACCATGCACCCACTAGTGGTCAAAAGGTGTTTGGCGCTCCAAAGATACAGTACGACAGCACTGTATTCTGTGGGGTGGAGTTACAGTACCATTCGAAATACAGCAATTCTTTCCCTGACCACAACATTTTCCCACAATGCCCTATAATTTACACTACGCTGTAGGAAAACGTTTCAGAATATTTTACTGTTAGAATACTGTTTACTGTCAGAATATTTTACATAATCATTTACATAATCATTTACACATCATTTACAGTTTTCCATTACAGTGTGGTATACATATTGACAACGGTGGGAAAAGTATCGAAATGTCATGCTTGAGTAAAAGTAAACATACCTTAATAGAAAATGAATCAAGTAAAAGTGAGTCACCCAGTAAAATACTACTAGAGTAAAACTGCATGTATTTGGTTTGAAATTGAAAGTATAAATCATTTCACATTCCTTATATTAAGCAAACCAGATGTTCTTGTTTTTTATCATGTATTTACGGATAGCTAGGGGCACACTCCAACACTTAGACACTCATTTGCAAACAAAACATTTGTGTTTAGTGAGTCTGCCAGATCAGAGGCAGTAGGGATGATCAAGGATGTTCTCTTGAAAAGTGTGTGAATTGGACTATTTTCCTGTCCTGTTAAGCACAAAAAGTACTTTTGGGTGTCAGGGAAAATGTATGGAGTAAAAAGTATACTCTTCACTTTAAGAATGTAATGGAGTAAAAGCAAAAGTTGGCAAAAACATATACAGTAAAGTAAACTAAAGCTACCTCCAGTAGTACTTTAAAGTATTTGTAATGAAGTACTTTATACCACTGCATATTGACATTGTCTAGAATATTGAGTAATGGAGAAAAAAACGTCCTAATATTTAGCTTTTTGCTGTCTGATAAATCAAAAACACTTCTCACCATATCAACCCATTATGATTTTAATCCTTGGCCGATCAGGAATAGGTATCCCTCACATGAACTACTAGTGATCAGTGTTGGGGGAGTTGGGGGGGTGTAGAAGTCTCTGAGTTCAGGTTGCATGTTAAACAAACAGAGGGCCTTTTGAATGGCGAGCACCAGAGGTTTGAGTAAGTTAAGTAAATTAGTGTAAGTTTGCAGAAGTAACCTAATTTTGAGGGAAAACAAATGCCGGAATTTTAATTGGGCACAATAGTCTGTGGTGGGACTGAGGGAAATGAGACAAGACCGATGGAAAGACTAATGGCGTGTGTAGGCTGCTGCCAAGCTATTATCACTCATCTACTTCTAGGAAGGCGGAAGAGAGGACTAGATAAAGGAGGGAAGAATAGAGAGACAGGGAAGTCGAGGAGGAGGGTACAGGAGAGAGAGCATAGGAGGATGGAGTGAATTGGAGGGATATAGGTTAAGAGAGCCAGGGAAAGGGAGAGAGGGGTACATTATATTTTTCATTTGTTTGCTTGGAAATAACTGCCTTTCTAAATATCCTTTGAATTTTAACACAACTGAATTCTCAAAATCAGACAAGTAAAGGGAAAAGAGAGTAATGAACCATATCATGATCATTTATTTGCACAGTTGATTTGACAAACTTTAATTTATACGACCAAGTACATTCTCATATTTTGTAGAGCATGGACTAAAATGTGATGCTGTGTGAGAGCATGTGTGTGTGTATGTGTTTGTGTCTTTGTGTGTGCATGTGCTTGTGTTTATACAGTGTCTTCAGAAAGAATAAACACCCCTTGACTTTTTCTACATTTTGTTGTGTTGCAGCCTGAATTTAAAATGGATTCAAAATATATTTTTTGTCACTGGACTACACAATAACCCACGATGTCAAAGTAGAATTAAAAAGTGTGGACACACCTACTCATTCAAGGCTTTTTCTTTATTTTTACTACATTTAGGAGACATCAAAACTATGAAATAACACACATGGAATCATTTAGTATCCAAAAAAGTGTTAAACAAATCAAAATATGTTTGAGATTTTTCAAAGTAGCCACCTTTAACTTTGATGATAGCTTTGCACACTCTTCGCATTCTCTCAACCAGCTTCACCTGGAATGCTTTTCCAACAGTCTTGAAGTAGTTCCCACATATGCTGAGCACTTGTTGGCTGCTTTTCCTCCACTCTGCAGTTCAACTCATCCCAAACCATCTCAATTGGGTTGGAGTTGGGTGATTGAGGAGGCCAGGTCATATGATGTAGCACTCCATCACTCTCCTTCTTGGTCAAATAGTCCGTACACAGCCTGTAGGTGTGTTGGGTAATTTTGTATTTATTTGTTTTATTTAACTAGGAAAGTCAGTTAAGAACACATTCTTATTGACAATGATGGCCTATGGGACTCCCAATCAAGACCGGTTGTGATACAGCCTGGATTTGAACCAGAGTGTCTGTAGTGACGCCTCTAGCCCTGAGATGCAGTGCCTTAGACTGCTGTGCCACTCGGGAGCCCGACAGGTCATTGTCCTGTTGAAAAACCAATGACAGTTGGGGTATCACTGCTGGGATGGGGTATCACTGCAGAATGCTGTGGTAGCCATGCTGGTTAAGTGTGCCTTGAATTCTAAATAAATCACTGATAGTGTCACCAGCAAGCACCCCCACAACATCACACCTCCTCCTCCATGCTTCACGGTGGGAACCACACATGCGGACACCATCCGTTCACCTACTCTGTGTCTCACAAAGACACGGCGGTTGTAACCAAAAATCGCAAATTTGGACTCATCAGACCAAAGGAGATTTCCACCGGTCTAATGTCCATTGCTTGTGTTTCTTGGCCCAAGCAAGTCGCTTCTTATTATTGGTGTCCTTTAGTAGTGGTTTCTTTGCAGCAATTCTACCATGAAAGCCTGATCCATGTAGTCTCCTCTGAACACTTGATGTTGAGATGTGTATGTTACATGAGCTCTGTGAAGCATTTATTTGGGCTGCAATTTCTGAGGCTGGTAACTGTAATGAACTTATCCTCTGCAGCCGAGGTAACTCTGGGTGTTCCTTTCCTGTGGCGGTCCTTACGAGAGCCAATTACATCATAGCGCTTGATAGTTTTTGCAACTGCACATGAAGAAACATTCAAAGTTCTTGAAATGTTCTACATTGACTGACCTTCATGTCTTAAAGTAATGATGGGACTGTTGTTTCTCTTTGCTTATTTGTGCTGTTCTTGCCATAATATGGACTTGGTCTTTTACCAAATAGGGCTATCTTCTGTATACCAACCCTACCTTGTCACAACACAACTGATTGGCTCAAACGCGTTAAGAAGGAATAATTTCCACAAATTAACTTTTAACAAGGCACACCTGTTAATTGAAATGCATTCCAGGTGAATTACTCATGAAGCTGGTTGAGAGAATACCAAGAGTGTGCAAAGCTGTCATCAATGCAAAAGATGGCTACTTTGAAGAATCTCAAATATAAAATAGATTTTGATTTGTTTAACACTTTTTTGGTTACTACATGATTCCATATGTGTTATTTCATAGTTTTGATGTCTTCACTATTATTCTGCAATAAAGAAAAACCCTTGAATGAGTAGGTGTGTCCAAACTTTTGACTGGTGCTGTATGTTTTTAGAAATGTTTACAAATGAATAACAACATTTTTTTAAATGTCTTGAGTCAATAAGTATTCAACCCCTTTGTCAAGGCAAGCCCAAATTGTTCAGGAGTAAAAATAAGTTGCATAATAAGTTGCATGCACTCACTGTCTGTAATAATAGTGTTAAACTTGATTTATTAACGACTACCTCATCTCTGTACCCCACATATATCATTACACTATATATACAAAAGTATGTGGACACCCCTTTAAATTAGTGGATTCGTCTATTTTAGCCACACCCATTGCTGACAGGTGTATAAAATTGAGCACACAGCCATGCAATCTAAGTAGACAAACATTGGCAGTAGAATGGCCTTACTGAAGAGCTCATTGACTTTCAACGTGCCACTTTCATAGGATGCCACCTTTCCAGCAAGTTAAATTTCTTCCCTGTTAGAGCTGCCACAGTCTACTGTAAGTGCTGTTATTGTGAAGTGAAAACGTCTATGAGCAACAATGGCTCAGCCACTGAAGTGGTAGCTCAGACAAGCTCACATAATGAGACCGTCAAGTGCTGAAGCGTGAAGCATGTAAAAATTGTCTGCCCTCGATTGCAGTACTTACTACCGAGTTTCAAACTGCCTCCGGAAGCAACATCAGCACAATAACTGTTAGTCGGGAGTTTCATGAAATGTGTTCCCATGGCCGATCAGCCGCACATAAGCCTAAAATCCCCATGCGCAATGCCAAGCGTCGGCTGGAGTGGTGTAAAGCTCGCCACCATTGGACTCTGGAGCAGTGGAAACACGTTTTCTGGACTAATGAATCACGCTTCACCATCTGGCAGTCTGACGGATGAATCTGGGTTTGGTAGACACCAGGAGAATGCTACCTGCCCGAATGCATCGTGCCAACTGTAAAGTTTGGTGAAGGAGGAATAATAGTCTGGGGTTGTTTTTCATGGTTTGGGCTAGGCCCCTTAGTTCCAGTGAGGGGAAATCTTAACTCTACAGCATACAATGACATTCTAGATGATTCTGTGCTTCCCAACTTTGGGGAAGGCCCTTTCCTGTTTCAGCATGACAATGTCCCCGTGCACAAAGCGAGGTCCATACAGAAATGGTTTGTTGAGATCGATGTGGAAGAACTGGAATGGCCTTCACAGAGCCCTGACCTCAACCCCATCGAACACCTTTGGGATGAATTGGAATGCCGACTGCAAGCCAGGCCTAATCCCCCAACATCAGTGCCTGACCTCACTAATTAAAAAAATATTAACACACATAATACATGGAAGAATGCCTAGAATTCCAGAAAATTAGCTTCAAACCAGCAAATAAAAATCTCTGCCCCATGCAAAATGTGTAGAATTGCAGGAAATTAGCTTTAAAACTGCAACACTTTCTCTCTGCCAACAAGAGGGGTGTGAACAGTTTGGAGTTGAATGGGTTGAGAGGTGGGGGTTTGTTACTACGCCAATAAATTACATTATCCATCTGGACCTTTACCACCTAGGAAATTTGTGACCGGACCTTCTCAAATTGTACTTGAGTACCCCTGATCTAGTGGAAAGCTTTCCCAGAAGAGTGGAAGCTGTTATAGAAGCAAAGGGGGAATCAACTCCATATTCATGCCCTTGACTTTGGAATGAGATGTTAGCGAGTAGGTATCCACATACATTTCAAACAAAGATTCAACCACAAAGACCAGAGAGATTTTCCAATGCCCATTTGAGCATTTTGAAGTAATTAATTACACTTTGGATGGTGTATCAATACATCCTGTCACTACAAAGATACAGGCATGCGTTCTTCCTAACTCAGTTGAGTGGAAAGAAACCGCTCAGGGATTTCACCATGAGGTCAATGGTGACTTTAAAACAGTTACAGAGTTTAATGGCTGTGAAAGCAGAAAACTGAGGATGGCTCAATAACATTGTAGATACTCCACAAGACAAACCTAATTGACAAAGTGAAAAGCCTGTAGAGAATAAAAATATTCCAAAACATGCATCCAGTTTGCATCACGGAGCTAAAGTTATACTGCAAAAAAGTAGGAAAGCAATTCATGTTTTGTCCTGAATACAAAGTGGTATGTTTGGGGCAAATCCAATACAAATCATTACTGAGTACCACTCTTCATATTTTTAAGCATAGTGATGACTGCATCGTGTTACGGGTATGCTTTTAATTGTTAAGGACTGGTGAGTTTTTCAGGATGAAAAATAAACCAAATAGTGCTTCATGCCAAATCTTGGAGAAAACCTGGTTCAGTCTGCTTTTCACCAGACACTGGGAGAGGAATTCACATTGCAGCAGTAAAATAACCTAAATCACAAGGCCAAATCTACGCTGGAGTTGCATAACAAGAAGAGAGTTCCTGAGTGGCCGAGTTACAGTTGTTTGCATACTGTTTGCGTACTGTTTACTTACTGTTGCTTGACATCATGGGAAAATCAAAATAAATCAGCCAAGACCTCAGAAAAATATTTGTAGACCTCCACAAGTCCAAATGCCTGAAGGTACCACATTCATCTGTACAAACAATAGTACGCAAGTATAAACACCATGGGAACAGCCGTCATACCGCTAAGGAAGGAGACGCGTTCTGTCTCTTAGAGATGAGCGTGCTTTGGTGCAAAAAGTGCAAATCAATCCCAGAACAACAGCAAAGGACCTTGTGAAGATGCTGTAGGAAAACAGGTACAAAAGTATCTATATCCACAGTAAAACGAGTTCTATATTGACAGAACCTGAAAGGAGGAAAAGGGGGGAGGAAAAAGGGGGAGGCTTGCAAGCCGAAGAACACCATCCCAACCCTGAAGCACGGGGGTGGCAGCATCATGTTGTGGGGGTGCTTGGCTGCAGGAGGGACTGGTGCACTTCACAAAATAGATGGCAACATGAGGAAGGACAATTATGTGGATATATTGAAACAACATCTCATGACACCAAGTTAAAGCTTGGTCGCAAATGGGTCTTCCAAATGGACATTGACCCCAAGCATATTTCCAAAGGTGTGGCAAAATGGCTTAAGGACAACAAAGTCAAGGTATTGGAGTGGCCATCACAAAGCCCTGACCTCAATCATATAGAAAATTTGTAGGCAGAATTGAAAAAGATTGTGTGAGCAAGGAGGCCTACAATCCTGACTCAGTTACACCAGCGCTGTCAGGAGGAATGGGCCAAAATTCACCCAATTTATTGTGGGAAGCTTGTGGAAGGCTACCCGAGTCGTTTGACCCAAGTTAAACAATTTAAAGGCAATGCTACCAAATACTAATTGAGTGTATGTAAACTTCTGACCCACTGGAAATGTGATGAAAGAAATACAAGCTGAAATAAATAATTCTCTCTACTATTATTCTGACATTTCACATTCTTAAAATAAAGTGGTGATCCCAACTGACCTAAAACAGGGAATTTATACTTGGATTAATTGTTAGGAATTGTGAAAAACTGAGTTTAAATGTATTTGGCTAAGGTGTATGTAAACCTCCAACTTCAACTGTATGTACTGTATTCTTGTCAAGGCTCATCCTATATTAATACTGCTTTACACACCTTTTCTATTCTTATACTGCCCATAATGTACACACCATCATATACAGTTGAAGTCGCAACTTAGTGTATGTAAACTTCTGACCCACTGGAATTGTGATACAGTGAATTTTAAGTGAAATAATCTGTCTGTAAACAATTGTTGGAAAAATGACTTGTGTCATGCACAAAGTAGATGTCCTAACCGACTTGCCAAAACTATAGTATGTTAACAAGAAATGTGTGGAGTGGTTGAAAAACTAGTTTTAATGACTCCAACCTAAGTGTATGTAAACATCCGACTTCAACTGTACATATATATTTATATTCCGGACTCTGACATTGCTCGTCCTGATATTTCTTGATTCCTTTCTTTTTATTTGTGTGTATTGTTTTGTATTGTTAGGTATTACTGCACTGTTGGAGCTAAGGCAAGAACTGAAAATGGTTGTCTAGCAATGATTAACAACCAATTTGACAGAGCTTGAAGAATTTTAAAAAGAATAATGGGCAAATGTTGCACAATCCAGGTGTGGAAAGCTCTTACAGACTTACCCAGAATGATTCAAAGCTGTAATCACTGCCATAGGTGATTCTACAAAGTATTGACTCAAGGGTGTGAACACTTGTGAATGAGATATTTCTGTATTCATTTTCAATAAATTTGCTACAATTTCTAAAACATGTTTCCACTTTGCCATTATGGGGTATCTGTTGTGTGTAGATAGGTGAAAATTCAGGATGTAACACAACAAAATGTGGAATAAGTCAAGGGGTAGGAATACTTTCTGAAAGCACTGTAAATCGTCTATAAAAAGAGAAAGGCCTTGTTTAAACAAACCCGCAGCGTGTCTGTCGCCAAGCTTTTTAGCGGGTTCATATCAGCACAGCTTGTGTGAGTGTTTGTGTGCGTGTGTGTGTGTGTGTGTGCGCGTGTATGTGTGCATGTGTGTGTGCGCGTGTGTGTGTGTGCATGCATGTGTTGGGGTTTGTTTTAATGTACATATGTAACCCCTTAAAAACAGTGTTTCATAAAAAAAGTGGCAGGACTCCCATCAGATAACATCACATAATGGGAGTGAGACTGCCTCGTGAGGAGAGGGGGGGGTGAGAGGGGGAGAGAGAGGAAGAGGGCCAGAGAAAGTGGGGGTGAGGGGTGAAAGAAGAAGCAAAGTAGGGGAGGGTAATGTGAGATACTAGCAAGAAATAAAAACACTAATCATCTGTGATTTTATATTTTTAATTAAATACATCCTAACACATTTATAAAAATCACATTTGACGTAATTTTTGTTTATACTTTATTTAACCTGTCACTACTTCTTTAGTACCTTCATACTATAGGTTTGTAAGACAAACGAGAAACTGACAGGTCGATGAAAAGGAGCATGTGTTGAATTAAAAGCTGTCTCCATGGCTGCTACAGTTCAAACTAAACACCTTTCCTTCAGAACAGTGTGTTGCTTTTGGAGAAATGTGCCTTTTATTTCTTTGATATGAAGTGCTGGATGCCACATAATGTCCCCTGAGTCTCTGTATCGGGTGTAGGTCTAATCTGCTGTGCTGTTTTTGTGCTTTGTATCAGATGGCCAGCCAACCTGCAGTCCGGGTCACTTTTTCATTGCTAATGTAATCTTGTCCTCCCCTGCAACCGTCTATACACACAACACTGAAAGAGCTGGGACCGATAGAGAATTACAACACAGAACACACCACCATGGCCCACTCTCCCATCTCTCCCATCTCTCTCTCTCTCTCTCTCTCTCTCTCTCTCTCTCTCAGGGAAATAGAGAAATATATCTCCTGGTTCTCTGAGTTTGATGTGCTTCCTACCAGCTCTTTCCTTTTTGACTTTCTCAGCGTTTCTTCTCTGTATTATGATTTCTCTCAGTTGTTTAAGATTGAGGAAGCACAGCGGTGTTGACTCGACTACTGCTATGCCCTAGATCAGCTTCATCTCTCATTTTGAACACCCCCGCCAATTTCTGTCACTCCGGGAGACAAATGTGCATCGCCGAGCTGGTTCCCCCCTCTCCCTCTGCCCACTGGCTGCCTGAAACTCCGTTCCTCTGCCTTTGAAGTGGTGCGTGCAGAATGGAGATTCTTTGCATGGTAAATTCGCCCCGTTGCCCGCAGCGTATCTATTACACAAGTTTAAAGAATGCTGGGGAGACGTTTGGAAGGCCACTTTTTCTCACTTCATAACCAATTTCTCTGTGTTTTGAACTTGGGCAGTCATGAGCCATGTAATCTGTAAATTGGTCCCTTTCTTCAGAGCACGCGCTCCACCAGCGCACAACGTTTGATGTGCAATTATTTTGCTCATTACAAGTTAATTTTATTGTTATAGTTCGCAAATGTTTCTTGGGGTCATGATGTTAAAAGTTTCTGAAGAAGTGAAAAAGGGGGAGAATTCGAGACAAGAGCGAGCGATGGGGGCGGTTTTGAGAGCTCATTTGAGCTGCCATGACCAGCTATCTTACTGCTCACTTTCAAGGTGTTAATATAGAACCTAATGGGCGGTTTGAATAGCTAAGGAGAAGTTGATCTGGGATTCTATGAGGAGACTTGATCTAAAGCCTTTTATCTGGTGTAAAAGGTTTTGAAAGTGCAGATTTGGGACGGAACAATAATCTTCTCCACAAAGCATTCATAGGGAAGAGGCATGTATGGATTCCATTTGCTTTTGTTTTTCATTCAACCTTGCATGATGCTTGAATGCATGTATTAGACTGCACTGAAGATACGATCACAGAGACTGAGAGGAGAGAGCATCTGTCTGTCTGTTAGTTTTGTTTTCGTAAGTACAGGATTTTGACCTTTAGCTAATTTCATATAGAAATAAGATCAGCTCACCAATTGTGCCTTGTTCATGAACAAAGCAAACATTTGTGTTTCAAATGGCAATTTTAATGCTACACAATTACAAAGATCAATGCGCAACAATATAATAAATATTTTTAATTCACTTACATTTGACCCAATTATAACATCATATTTCTGCCATATTTCAATGGCGGTTCAATAACATCTAATTTACAAACAGTAGCTTTACTCTTCTGGTATGTACAGCATATTTCCAAATGTCATCTAGAATATCACATAAGGTTTTTCAAAATAGTCTGTTACTGTTTCGCTTCATTGGTTAGAACAAAGGCATATTTTTATTGTTTTGACATTTGATTGGATCCAGTTGCTCGGTGCCGGCCGTTCTGCTTAATTACCCTATAGCAGTAGGAAAGCACACAAACACACACAAACAAACCAGCCCCAATGCTTTTTGAACCTTTTCATCTGAGGCTGAGGCAGAGATAGCGCTGTGTTTTATTCCTGCTTCTCTTCTCTCTTTTCATTTCCCTCCTCTCATGGTTATGGAAGGCAAATTCTGTTTGACTGTGTGCTTTAATACCATCAACGTTAAATAAACTTTGTTGACAATAATAGCTTCTGGCGAAGCGCCCACATTAACAACAAAGACAGACAACAGGTTCAAAGGCAATGTATCACCCTGCTTTTTACTCACCATTATTCATTCTTCTCTCTTTACCTCTCATCCTCTCTCTCTTATCCTCCTCCGTTCGCCTGTGTTTTTTCTGAAACTCTTTGTCTGTTAAACTGCTACATGGTTGGGATACAGAGGCTTATTAGCTGCTCAGTTTAATTAAAAAAGGCCATTCATATGAAAATGGGAAGCTGATAGTGATTGCTGTCCCCAGCAGCTTCTTCCTGCTACTTTAATTAGAAGCCCATTTGATTGACATCAAGCCTGCTGGCTGGCTGGCTTGCTGACTGGTTGGCTGACATGCACACACACATGGATGTGCACACCATCTACTCCATTTTCTCTCCCTCTCTTTCTCCCTCTCAGGGGTAGGCTGGCGTCTATGTGGCTTGCTGTATGTTTATTTGTCTCTTCAGACCTCTCTCTCTCTCTCTCTCTCTCTCTCGCTCTCTCTCTCTCTCTCTCTCTCTCTCTCTCTCTCTCTCTCTCTCTCTCTCTCTCTCTCTCTCTGCCTCTCTCTCTCTCTCTCTCTCTCTCTCTCTCTCTCTCTCTCTCTCTCTCTCTCTCTCTCTCTCTCTCTCTCTCCAGCCTCTCTAAATACAATTAAATTCAAAGGGCTTTATTGGCATGGCAAACATTTTAACATTGCCAAAGTGGAATAGATAACAACCAAAAGTAAAAGAAACAATAACGAATTAACAGTAAACATTACACTCACAAACGTTTCAAAAGAATAGAGACATTTCAAATGTTATGTTACTGGTATGTACAGTGTTGTAACAATGTGCAAATAGTTGAAGTACAAAAGGGAAAATAAATAAACAGATAAATATACACTATATATACAAAAGTATGTGGACACCCCTCCAGTGTATTTGGCTATTTCAGCCACACCGTTGCTGACAGGTTTATAAAATCAGGCACTCAGCCCTGCAATCTCTATAGACAAATATTGATAGTAGAACGGCCTTACTGAAGAGCTCAGTGACTTTCAACGTCGCGCCGTCATAGCATGGCACCTTTCCAACAAGTCAGATCGTCAAATATCTGCCCTGCTAGAGCTGCCCCGGGCAACTGTGCGTGCTGTTATTGTGAAGTGGAAACGTCTAGGAGCAACAACGGAGCAGCCTCGAAGTGGTAGGCCACACAAGTTCAAAGAACGGGACTGCCGAGTGCTGAAGCCCGTAGCGTGTAAAAATCAGCTGTCCTCAGTTGCAACACTCACTACCAAATTCAATCAATCAATCAATCAAATTTATTTTATATAGCCCTTCGTACATCAGCTGATATCTCAAAGTGCTGTACAGAAACCCAGCCTAAAACCCCAAACAGCAAGCAATGCAGGTGAAGAAGCACTACCGAGTTCCAAACTGCCTCTGGAAGTAACGTCAGCACAATAACTGTTTGTCGGGAGCTTCATTAAATGGGTTTCCATGGCCGAGCAGCCACACACAAGTCTAAGATCACCATGTGCAATGCCAAGCGTCAGTTGGAGTGATGATTCATGCTTCACCATCTGGCAGTCCGACGGACGAATCTGGGTTTGGCGGATGCCAGGAGAACGCTACCTGGAGGTATAATGGTCTGGGGCTGTTTTTCATGGTTCGGACTAGGCCCCTTAGCTCCAGTAAAGATAAATCTTAACTTACAGCATACAATGACATTCAGACGATTCTGTGCTTCTAACTTTGTGGCAACAGTTTGGGGAAGGCCCTTTCCTGTTTCAGCATGACAATGCCCCCGTGCACAAAGCGAGGTCCATTCAGAAATGGTTTGTCGAGATAGGTGTGGAAGAACTTGACTGGCTTGCACAGAGCGCTGACCTCAACCCCATCGAACCCCTTTGGGATGAATTGGAACGCTGACTGCGAGCCAGGCCTAACATCAGTGCCCAACCTCACTAATGCTCTTGAGGCTGAATGGAAGCAAGTCCCCGCAGCAATTTTCCAACATCTAGTGGAAAGCCTTCCCAGAAGAGTGGAGGCAGCAAAGGGGGGAACAACTCCATATTAATGCCAATGATTTTGGAATGAGATGTTTGACAAGCAGCTGTCCACATACTTTTGGTCATGTAGTTTGGTTTGTATGTGCTTCACTGGTTGCCCTTTTCTTGTGTCAACAGGTGAAAAATCTTGCTGTTGTGATGGAACACTGTGGTATTTCACCTAATAAATATGGGAGGTTATCATAATTGGATTTGTTTTCAAATTCTTTCTGAGTCTGTGTAATATGAGGGAAATATGTGCCTCAAATATGGTCATACATTTGGCAGGAGTTTAGGAAGTGCAGCTCAGTTCCCACCTCATTATGTGGGCAGTGGGCACATAGCCTGTCTTCTCTCGAGGGCCAGGTCTGCCTACGGCGGCTTCTCTCAATAGCAAGTCTGTACATAATAAAAGTTTGACAACATTTTTAGGCAAAATAGCATTCCAGTTTGCTTAGATCTTTTGGTTAGTTCTTTCCAATGTGTCAAGTATTTATCTTTTTGTTTTCTCATAATTTGGTTGGGTCTAATTGTGTTGCTGTCCTTGGTATCTGTGGGGTCTGTTTTGTGTTTGAGAACAGAGCCCCAGGACCAGCTTACTGAGGGGACTCTTCTCTAGGTTCATCTTTATGTAGGTGATGGCTTTTTATTTTATTTATTTTTTATTTCACCTTTATTTAACCAGGTAGGCCAGTTGAGAACAAGTTCTCCTTTACAACTGCGACCTGGCCAAGATAAAGCATAGCAGTGTGAACAGACTACACAGAGTTACACATGGAGTAAACAATTAACAAGTCAGTAACACAGTAGAAAAAAAAGGGGAGTCTATATACATTGTGTGCAAAAGGCATGAGTAGGTAGGAGAATAATTACAATTTTGCAGATTAACAACATAAAAGTCTCCAACTTCAGCGATTTTTGCAATTCGTTCCAGTCACAGGCAGCAGAGAACTGGAAGGAGAGGCGGCCAAATGAGGTGTTGGCTTTAGGGATGATCAGTGAGATACACCTGCTGGAGCGCGTGCTACGGATGGGTGTTGCCATCGTGACCAGTGAACTGAGATAAGGTGGAGCTTTACCTAGCATGGACTTGTAGATGACCTGGAGCCGGTGGGTTCGGTGACGAGTATGAAGCGAGGGCCAGCCAACGAGAGCATACAGGTCGCAGTGGTGGGTAATATATGGGACTTTGGTGACAAAACGGATGGTACTGTGATAGACTGCATCCAAATTGTTGAGTAGAGTGTTGGAGGCAATTTTGTAAATGACATCGCCGAAGGTGAGGATCAGTAGAATGGTCAGTTTTACGAGGGTATGTTTGGCAGCATGAGTGAAGGAGGCTTTGTTGCGAAATAGGAAGCCGATTCTATATTTAATTTTGGATTGGAGATGTTTGATGTGAGTCTGGAAGGAGAGTTTACAGTCTAACCAGACACCTAGGTATTTGTAGTTGTCCATAGTAGTGATGCTGGGCGGGCGGGCAGGTGCGGGCAGTGATCGGTTGAAGAGCCTGCATTTAGCTTAACTTACATTTAAAAGCAGTTGGAGGCCACGGAAGTAGAGTTGTATGGTATTGAAGCTTGTCTGGAGGTTAGATAACACAGTGTCCAAAGAAGGGCCAGATGTATACAGAATGGTGTCGTCTGCGTAGAGGTGGATCAGAGAATTACCAGCAGCAAGAGCGACATTGATATATATTCATCATTGATATATATGGAGAAGAGAGTCGGCCCGAGAATTGAACCCTGGTGCACCCCCATAGAGACTGCCAGAGGTCCGGACAACAGGCCCTCAAATTTGACACACTGAACTCTATCAAAGAAGTTGTTGGTGAACCAGGCGAGGCAATCATTTGAGAAACCAAGGCTGTTGAGTCTGCCGATGAAAAAGTGGTGATTGACAGAGTCAAAAGCCTTGGCAAGGTCGATGAATATGGATGCACAGTAATCTGTCTTATCGATGGCGGTTATGATATCATTTAGGACCTTGAGCGTGGCTGAGGTGCACCCATTACCTGCTCTGAAACCAGATTGCATAGCAGAGAAGGTACGGTGGGATTCGAAATAGTAATCTGTTTGTTAACTTGGCTTTCAAAGACCTTAGAAAGGTAGAGTAGGATAGATATAGGTCTGTAGCAGTTTGGGTCTAGTGTCTCCCCCTTTGAAGAGGGGGATGACTGCGGCAGCTTTCTAATCTTTGGGAATCTCAGGCGATACGAAAGAGAGGTTAAACATGCTAGTAATAGGGGTTGTGACATTTTCGGCAGATACTTTTAGAAAGAGAGGGTCCAGATTGTCTAGCCCTGCTTTGAAGGGTTCTAGATTTTGCAGCTCTTTCAGAACATCATCTATCTGGATTTTGGTGAAGGAGAAATGGGGGAGGCTAGGGAGAGTTGCTGTGGGGGGTTGCAGGGCTGTTAACAGGGGTAGGGTAGCCAGATGGAAAGCATGGCCAGCTGTAGAAAAATGCTTATTGAAATTCTCAATTATAGTGGATTTATCGGTGCTGACAGTGTTTCCTAGCCTCAGTGCAGTGGGCAGCTGGGAGGAGTGGCTCTTATTCTCCATGGACTTTACAGTGTACCAGAACTTTTTGGAGTTTGTGCTAGAGGATGAACATTTCTGCTTGAAAAAGATAGCCATAGCTTTCTAACTGCCTGTTTATATTGGTTCCCAACTTCCCTGAAAAGTTGCATATCACGGGGGCTATTCGATGCTAATGCAGAACGCCACAGGATGTTTTTGTGCTGGTCAAGGGCAGTCAGGTCTGGAGAGAACCAAGGGCTATATCTGTTCCTGGTTCTACAATTTTATGAATGGGGCATGCTTATTTAAGATGGTGATGAAGACACTTTTAAAGAATAACCAGGCATCTTCTACTGACGGGATGAGGTCAATATCCTTCCAGGATATCCGGGCCAGGTCGATTAGAAAGGCCTGCTTGCTGAAGTGTTTTAGGGAGCGTTTGACTGTGATAAGGGGTGGTCGTTTGACCGCAGACCCATTACGGATGCAGGCAATGAGGCAGTGATTGCTGAGATCTTGGTTGAAAACAGCAGAGGTGTATTTGGAGGGCAAGTTGGTCACGATGATATCTATGAGGGTGCCCGTGTTTACGGAGGGTTCATTGATCATTTGTGTGAGGTGGGGTGTTAAGCATGTCCCAGTTTAGGTCACCTAGCAGCACTAGCTCAGATAGATGGGGGGCAATCAATTCACATATGGTGTCCAGGGCACAGCTGGGGGCAGAGGGTGGTCTATAGCAAGAGGCAACGGTGAGAGACTTGTTTCTGGAGAGGTGGATTTTTAAAAGTAGAATCTCTAATTGTTTGGGTACAGACCTGGATAGCAAGACAGAACTCTGCAGACTATCTCTGCAGTAGATTGCAACACCGCCCCCTTTGGAAGTTCTACCTTGTCGGAAAATGTTGTAGTTAGGGATGGAACTTTCAGGGTTTTTGGGTGTCTTCCTAAGCCAGGATTCAGACATGGCTAGGACATCCGGGTTGGCAGAGTGTGCTAAAGCAATGAATAAAACAAATTTAGGGAGGAGGCTTCTAATGTTAACATGCATGAAACCAAGGCTTTTGCGATTACAGAAGTCAACAAATGAGAGCGCCTGGGGAATGGGAGTGGAGCTAGGCACTGCAGGGCTTGGATTCACCTCTACATCACCAGAGGAAGAGAGGAGGAGTAGGATAAAGGTACGGCTAAAGGCTATAAGAACTGGTACGTTCGGAACAGAGGGTAAAAGGAGCAGGTTTCTGGGCGCAATAGAATAGATTCAAGGCATAATGTACAGACAAAGGTATGGTAGGATGTGAGTACATTGGAGATAAACCTAGGCATTGATTACTGATGAGAGATATTGTCTCTAGAGACGTTTAAACCAGGTGATGTCACCGCATATGTGGGAGGTGGAACTAAATGGTTGGTTAAGGCATATTGAGCAGGGCTAGAGGCTCTACAATGAAATGAGACAATAATCACTAACCAGGACAGTAATGGACAAGGCATATTGATATTAGGGAGAGGCATGCGTAGCCGAGTGATCATAGGGGTCCAGTGAGTGGTTGGGCTGGCTGGAGACACTGTGATTCCGACAGTTAGCAGGCCAGGGCTAGCAAGCTAGCAGAAGGGCCTTAGAGGGACGTAACGACGGAGGAACGTTTGTTTTAGCCTCCTACTACTGCCAAGGGATGAGCTGTAGATGTAACTACCGGAGGAGTCTCCTCCGAAGCCTACCATTGACTATGTACAGACCCAGCATGCGACAGAGCTGCAGGAAATGTGGCCCATTTTTGTTTGTTTTGCGGTTGTGCCTAGGGGATATATTGGGAAGGGAAGGCTATCACCTCCAGGTAGGTGTTAGACCCCCTGTGTGCTGAGAGTGTCAGGTTCTGGCATTGTCTCTGCCCCGCTCTCTCTCTCTCTCTCTCTCTCACTCAAGGGAGAGCTCTTCGTCTGTTTTCACCACACCTGCATTCTACATCTTATTATTATACTGTCAGCTGCACGTGCCTGTCTGATAGATTTACCCATCTGCTGTTTACTACAAGTAGATGATTTACTTAAGGGTTTCAGTTCAACTTGACCTCTCTTCTCTTTTTCTTGGTCTTTGCTGCAATGACTTCTGTTGTTTACGACTCCATTTCATGTGAGCAGGCAGAGGGATGAGCCAGATAGGGGCTTGACGGTGTGTGTGTGTCTCATGTTAAACACAGGGTAGTATACCAGCACCACATATCCCTGCATGTTGTTGTCCAGACTGTTTCTATGAATTCACTTTAAAACACAGCCATAAGATATGAAAGGAAGTTCAGCCCCAGAGTGCACCTTGCTCCTTTGTACAGGGTAATAAAGGAGCCTACAGTACAGTCTCCATCCTACATGGGGACTAGGGCCCAGCACGATGCAGACTCCAGGCTCCAGGAGAGGGCATCCCTGGCAGAGAAAATAGCCCATCAGAAGTCAGTGCTGTTAGCAGCTTGTTTTGTTTTTGATTTGCGGGTTGCTTGGGAATGATTTGGGAGATAAGCAGGCCTGGATGTCGGAGCGAAAGGTTGTTCCAATTACCACCTTCATTACAGGTTTATGGTCCGACTGCCATCGAAAACATAGCTGGGCCTGTATTTTATGGTATGATATGAGAACCATGTTGTTGTTTTTTCATTTAGTGGGATTTCCTCTGGAAGCAGGATAATGTTACAGAGATGCTGTAATACCATTGAGGATACATGGAATGACAACTGGCTTCTGGGGGGAATAGTGGCATATTTTATGCTATTCTCTTTTCTTAGCATGAACCAGATAATAACATATGTTTTCTGTGATTTTATTTGCTTCATCAATATGATTATTGTACTACTTTTCCCAATCCCTCATTAGAACAAACTGTTATAAAACTCTCTCATCCTTATGTTGCGTTCTAATCTGCATCCACCATAAACGACAGTATTGTACTGTGCTGCATATGTTCACTGAGGGGTTTACATAAATCTCCTTTCTGTCTCACTAGCGCTCTTACACAATCCTTCTTTCTCTCCCTCAAATCCCTAATGTTACTCAAATCTGCCTGGGGCAATAACTGGAAAACAGGATGGAGACGACACAATAGAGTTAACATAGAGGCAGGGAGAGAGAGAAGGGAAGGACTCGAGGGTTTTGATATATTGTATCTATCTGGAGAGGGTACAGAGTTCACCTCAGGCACCATGCAGACAGGTAGCTGCTTCCTCAGGTGAGTTACCTACCTGGCCTGCCTTACCTGGGCTGGCCCCTTCAAAGCCCCAGGATGCAATATCCTGGACAGGCAATGTCCTCTCCTCCTTTCCTCCTCCTCTCCTGTCCACAGTACTTAACAGTGATAAACCCTGGGCTCCAGCCTACCATCAGCTCACCTACCATCTGACAACCATTAGAGTGCTCCTAATCTTCTCCTCCATCTGTCTACAATAGGGTCTGTGCCGGGCCGAGCTGGGGGAGCTGTTAAATAATAAATCATTAGATAAATACTTTTGTCCATTTCTGTCATTTTACATGTACTTCTGCTCTGCTCTGCTCTGTCCCTGACACCATTCAGCCGATTCACTGTCGCTTCTCTGTCTCGATCTGTCTTTCTCGTATGCTCGCCCATCTCACATTCTCTCTCTCACTCAGTTTCTCTCTACATTTCTCTCAGTGAGAGAGAAAAATCTGTTAGAAAAATTAGTTAGAGGAAAGAAAATACCTGAATATAATCAACTTTGAATATAAATAATGTTTACTTTATTACACAAATTGCATTACTTTTTTGTTTGTTAGTTTGTACCTCTTTATTATGCTTCTTATCACAAATTCTCAGCCATGGTTTGCACCTGAAGTTCAGTAGGTTACATTTGTTGATGACATTAGCAACAGTAGTCACTTCCTGTGGCAGAAAATAAAGAGAATACAGACGGTTGAATCTTTGTGTCACCTCACTGACACACGGACATCTTCTACACCAATCAGAGGTTACAGTGCCTTGTTTAGCTCCCGCTGTTCTACTGTAAATCATCAATGAGGACGTATCGCAATTTTGAGGTGCACTTTTAGTGGGGTTTTCATGGGTCACAAGGATACAGGACACAGAGGTAAGAGGAAAGGTCAGTAGGGGATTAGTAAAGGTTGTGTAACACACGAATATCACACACACATAACACACATAAACAAATAAACATACACACACACATGCATGAACACACACAAAAAACACAAAATAATAGAAGCTGAACAGCAGACTATCGATAAGTCTTTCTGCTGGAGCAGCCTGTATAAAGTGATAATGGCCAATCTCAGTCCTGAATATTTAGACTTCTTGATGCCCCCTCCAGTCCTCGGTCGCCCACCAGTCTGAATCTTTTAATCAGATGTTCCGCTGACAGAGGCTGGAGATCCCTAGGTCATGGTACGACCCCCTCACCCACAGCCCTCATGCTCTAACTACAAAGCCACCATGTCAGAGACAGGCCACATTAGACCTGTGTACAGCCCCGCTACGGAACGGCCATGCCACCATGTCAGAGACAGGCCACATTAGACCTGTCTACTGCCCCGCTACGGAATGGCCATGCCACCATGTCAGAGACAGGCCACATTAGACCTGTCTACTGCCCCGCTACGGAACGGCCATGCCACCATGTCAGAGACAGGCCACATTAGACCTGTGTACAGCCCCGCTACGGAACGGCCATGCCACCATGTCAGAGACAGGCCACATTAGACCTGTGTACAGCCCCGCTACGGAACGGCCATGCCACCATGTCAGAGACAGGCCACATGAGACCTGTCTACTGCCCCGCTACGGAACGGCCATGCCAACATGTCAGAGACAGGCCACATTAGACCTGTCTACTGCCCCGCTACGGAACGGCCATGCCACCATGTCAGAGACAGGCCACATTAGACCTGTGTACTGCCCCGCTACGGAACGGCCATGCCACCATGTCAGAGACAGGCCACATTAGACCTGTGTACTGCCCCGCTACGGAACGGCCATGCCACCATGAGACCTGTCTACTGCCCCGCTACGGAACGGCCATGCCACCATGTCAGAGACAGGCCACTTTAGACCTGTGTACTGCCCCGCTACGGAACGGCCATGCCACCATGTCAGAGACAGGCCACATTAGACCTGTGTACTGCCCCGCTACGGAACGGCCATGCCACCATGAGACCTGTGTACTGCCCCGCTACGGAACGGCCATGCCACCATGTCAGAGACAGGCCACTTTAGACCTATGTACTGCCCCGCTACGGAACGGCCATGCCACCATGTCAGAGACAGGCCACATGAGACCTGTGTACAGCCCCACTACGGAACGGCCATGCCACCATGTCAGAGACAGGCCACATGAGACCTGTCTACTGCCCCGCTACGGAACGGCCATGCCACCATGTCAGAGACAGGCCACATTAGACCTGTCTACTGCCCCGCTACGGAACGGCCATGCCACCATGTCAGAGACAGGCCACATGAGACCTGTCTACTGCCCCGCTACGGAACGGCCATGCCACCATGTCAGAGACAGGCCACATTAGACCTGTCTACTGCCCCGCTACGGAACGGCCATGCCACCATGTCAGAGACAGGCCACATTAGACCTGTCTACTGCCCCGCTACGGAACGGCAATGCCACCATGTCAGAGACAGGCCACCATGAGACCTGTGTACTGCCCCGCTACGGAACGGCCATGCCACCATGTCAGAGACAGGCCACTTTAGACCTGTCTACTGCCCCGCTACGGAATGGCCATGCCACCATGTCAGAGACAGGCCACATTAGACCTGTGTACTGCCCCGCTACGGAACGGCCATGCCACCATGTCAGAGACAGGCCACTTTAGACCTGTCTACTGCCCCGCTACGGAATGGCCATGCCACCATGTCAGAGACAGGCCACATTAGACCTGTCTACTGCCCCGCTACGGAATGGCCATGCCACCATGTCAGAGACAGGCCACATTAGACCTGTCTACTGCCCCGCTACGGAACGGCCATGCCACCATGAGAAAGCCAACACTGCCCCGCTACGGAACGGCCATGCCACCATGAGTCAGAGAGGAGGAGGAAGCAGAGAAAGAGAGGAGGTTGGGGTGAGACTTGTATTACTTGTTATTGTTTTACCGTTGCTCAGTGGGTTTAATTTAATAATATGTAATTATGTACAATTAAGTAGATTTCTAAGTAATTATTCAGTAATAACAATTCAAATGGCTAGATGGAGCAGAGGGAATGAAGAGGGATGAAGAGAATAAAGCAGAGGGTAAAACAGAGGGATGAAGAGAACAAAACAGAGGGATGAAGAGGGTAAAACAGAGGGATGAAGAGGATAAAACAGAGGGATGAAGAGGGTAAAACAGAGGGATGAAGAGGGTAAAACAGAGGGATGAAGAGGGTAAAACAGAGGGATGAAGAGGGTAAAACAGAGGGATGAAGAGGGTAAAACAGAGGGATGAAGAGGATAAAACAGAGGGATGAAGAGGGTAAAACAGAGGGATGAGGAGGGTAAAACAGAGGGATGATGAGGGTAAAACAGAGGGATGAGGAGGGTAAAACAGAGGGATGAAGAGGGTAAAACAGAGGGATGAAGAGGGTAAAACAGAGGTATGAAGAGGGTAAAACAGAGGGATGAAGAAGATAAAACAGAGGGATGAAGAGGATAAAACACAGGGATGAAGAGAATAAAGCAGAGGGTAAAACAGAGGGATGAAGAGAAAAAAAAAGAGGGATGAAGAGGGTAAAACAGAGGGATGAAGAGAATAAAACGGAGGGATTAAGAGGGTAAAACAGAGGAATGAAGAGAATAAAACAGAGGGATGAAGAGAATAAAACAGAGGGATTAAGAGGGTAAAACAGAGGGATGAAGAGAATAAAACAGAGGGATGAAGAGGGTAAAACAGAGAGATGAAGAGAATAAAACAGAGGGATGAAGAAGATAAAACAGAGGGATGAAGAGGGTAAAACAGAGGGATGAAGAGAATAAAACAGAGGGATGAAGAGGGTAAAACAGAGGGATGAAGAGAATAAAACAGAGGGATGAAGAGGATAAAACAGAGGGATGAAGAGGATAAAACAGAGGGTATAACAGAGGGATGAAGAGGGTAAAACAGAGGGATGAAGAGAATAAAACAGAGGGATGAAGAGGATAAAACAGAGGGATGAAGAGGGTAAAACAGAGGGATGAAGAGGATAAAACAGAGGGATGAAGAGGATAAAACAGAGGGATGAAGAGGATAAAACAGAGGGTAAAACAGAGGGATGAAGAGGATAAAACAGAGGGATGAAGAAGATAAAACAGAGGGATGAAGAGGGTAAAACAGAGGGATGAAGAGAATAAAACAGAGGGATGAAGAGGATAAAACACAGGGATGAAGAGAATAAAACAGAGGGACGAAGAGGGTAAAACAGAGGGATGAAGAGGGTAAAACAGAGGGATGAAGAGGATAAAACAGAGGGATGAAGAAGATAAAACAGAGGGATGAAGAGGGTAAAACAGAGGGATGAAGAGGGTAAAACAGAGGGATGAAGAGGATAAAACAGAGGGATGAAGAAGATAAAACAGAGGGATGAAGAGGGTAAAACATAGGGATGAAGAGGGTAAAACAGAGGGATGAAGAGGGTAAAACAGAGGGATGAAGAGGATAAAACAGAGGGACGAAGAGTGTAAAACAGAGGGATGAAGAGGGTAAAACAGAGGGATGAAGAGGGTAAAACAAAGGGATGAAGAGGGTAAAACATAGGGATGAAGAGGATAAAACAGAGGGACGAAGAGTGTAAAACAGAGGGATGAAGAGGGTAAAACATAGGGATGAAGAGGATAAAACAGAGGGATGAAGAGAATAAAGCAGAGGGTAAAACAGAGGGATGAAGAGAATAAAACAGAGGGATGAAGAGAATAAAACAGAGGGATGAAGAGAATAAAGCAGAGGGTAAAACAGAGGGATGAACAGAATAAAACAGAGGGATGAAGAGAATAAAACAGAGGGATGAAGAGGTTAAAACAGAGGGATGAAGAGAATAAAACAGAGGGATGAAGAAGATAAAACAGAGGGATGAAGAGGGTAAAACAGAGGGATGAAGAGAATAAAACAGAGGGATGAAGAGGGTAAAACAGAGGGATGAAGAGGATAAAACAGAGGGATGAAGAGGGTAAAATACAGGGATGAAGAGGATAAAACAGAGGGATGAAGAGAATAAAACAGAGGGATGAAGAGGATAAAACAGAGGGATGAAGAGGGTAAAACAGAGGGATGAAGAGAATAAAACAGAGGGATGAAGAGGGTAAAACAGAGGGATGAAGAGAATAAAACAGAGGGATGAAGAGGATAAAACAGAGGGATGAAGAGGGTAAAACAGAGGGATGAAGAGAATAAAACAGAGGGATGAAGAGGATAAAACAGAGGGATGAAGAGGATAAAACAGAGGGATGAAGAGGGTAAAACATAGGGATGAAGAGGGTAAAACAGAGGGATGAAGAGGGTAAAACAGAGGGATGAAGAGAATAAAACAGAGGGATGAAGAGGATAAAACAGAGGGATGAAGAGGGTAAAACAGAGGGATGAAGAGAATAAAACAGAGGGATGAAGAGGATAAAACAGAGGGATGAAGAGGATAAAACAGAGGGTAAAACAGAGGGATGAAGAGGATAAAACAGAGGGATGAAGAAGATAAAACAGAGGGATGAAGAGGGTAAAACAGAGGGATGAAGAGAATAAAACAGAGGGATGAAGAGGGTAAAACAGAGGGATGAAGAGGGTAAAACAGAGGGATGAAGAGAATAAAACAGAGGGATGAAGAGGATAAAATAGAGGGATGAAGAAGATAAAACAGATTGATGAAGAGGGTAAAACATAGGGATGAAGAGGATAAAACAGAGGGATGAAGAGGGTAAAACAGAGGGATGAAGAGGATAAAACAGAGGGACGAAGAGTGTAAAACAGAGGGATGAAGAGGGTAAAACAGAGGGATGAAGAGGGTAAAACAGAAGGATGAAGAGGATAAAACAGAGGGATGAAGAGGGTAAAACAGAGGGATGAAGAG
Source organism: Oncorhynchus mykiss (assembly GCF_013265735.2). Taxonomy (NCBI): domain Eukaryota; kingdom Metazoa; phylum Chordata; class Actinopteri; order Salmoniformes; family Salmonidae; genus Oncorhynchus; species Oncorhynchus mykiss. The sequence goes on from NC_048581.1 coordinate 72,692,397, forward strand.
GGTAAAACAGAGGGATGAAGAGGGTAAAACAGCGGGATGAAGAGGATAAAACACAGGGATGAAGAGGGTAAAACAGAGGGATGAAGAGGATAAAACAGAGGGATGAAGAGGATAAAACAGAGGGATGAAGAGGATAAAACACAAGGATGAAGAGAATAAAGCAGAGGGTAAAACAGAGGGATGAAGAGAATAAAACAGAGGGATGAAGAGGGTAAAACAGAGGGATTAAGAGGATAAAACAGAGGGATGAAGAGGTTAAAACAGAGGGATGAAGAGAATAAAACAGAGGGATGAAGAGGATAAAACACAGGGATGAAGAGGATAAAACAGAGGGATGAAGAGGATAAAACACAGGGATGAAGAGGATAAAACAGAGGGATGAAGAGGATAAAACAGAGAGATGAGGAGGATAAAACACAGGGATGAAGAGTGTAAAACAGAGGGATGAAGAGGATAAAACAGAGGGATGAAGAGAAGAAAACAGAGGGATGAAGAGAATTAAACAGAGGGATGAAGAGGGTAAAACAGGGATGAAGAGGATAAAACAGCGGGATGAAGAGAATAACACAGAGGGATGAAGAGGATAAAACAGAGGGATGAAGAGGGTAAAACAGAGGGATGAAGAGGATAAAACAGAGGGTAAAACAGAGGGATGAAGAGAATAAAACAGAGGGATGAAGAGGGTAAAACAGAGGGATGAAGAGGGTAAAACAGAGGGATTAAGAGGGTAAAACAGAGGGATGAAGAGGGTAAAACAGAGGGATGAAGAGAATAAAACAGAGGGACGAAGAGAATAAAATAGAGGGATGAAGAGAATAAAACAGAGGGATGAAGAGAGTAAAACAGAGGGATGAAGAGGGTAAAACAGAGGGATGAAGAGGATAAAACAGAGGGATGAAGAAGATGAAACAGAGGGATGAAGAGGGTAAAACATAGGGATGAAGAGGATAAAACAGAGGGACGAAGAGTGTAAAACAGAGGGATGAAGAGGATAAAACAGAGGGATGAAGAGGATAAAACAGAGGGATGAAGAGGATAAAACAGAGGGATGAAGAGGATAAAACAGAGGGATGAAGAGAATTAAACAGAGGGATGAAGCGGATAAAACACAGGGATGAAGAGTGTAAAACAGAGGGATGAAGAGGATAAAACAGAGGGATGAAGAGAAGAAAACAGAGGGATGAAGATAATTAAACAGAGGGATGAAGAGTGTAAAACAGGGATGAAGAGGATAAAACAGAGGGATGAAGAGAATTAAACAGAGGGATGAAGAGGGTAAAACAGGGATGAAGAGGATAAAACAGAGGGTAAAACAGAGGGATGAAGAAGATAAAACAGCGGGATGAAGAGAATAACACAGAGGGATGAAGAGGAAAAAACTGAGGGATGAAGAGGGTAAAACAGAGGGATGAAGAGGATAAAACAGAGGGATGAAGAGGGTAAAACAGAGGGATGAAGAGGATAAAGTTACAGCACTTTTTGTACATAACCCTCCCATTTTAGGGGACCAAAAGTATTGGGACAAATTCACTTCTATGTGTATTAAAGTAGTCGAAAGTTAAGTATTTGGTCCCATATTCATGGTACACTACATCAAGTTTTTAACTCTACACATTTGTTGGATGCATTTGCTGTTTGTTTTGGTTGTGTTTCAGATTATTTTGTGCAGAGTATAAATGAATGGTAAATAGTGTATTGTGTCATTTTGCAGTGACTTGTATTGTAAATAAGTATAATAAGTAATAATATTTTTCTTAACAATACTTTTGGTCCCCTAAAATGGGGGGGAATATGTACAAACGTGCTCTAATTTCTAAACGGTTCACCCGATACGGATAAAAAATACCTTCAAATTAAAGCCGACCTTCTGCACTTGTATCATTTCAAATCCAAAGGATTTAAGTACACAGCTAAAACAATGTGTCACAGTGCTAATACTTTTGGAGCTGTATGTATATGCCATTTAGCGGACACTTTTATCAAAAGCGACTTAGTCATGCTAGCATCCATTTTTCATACGGGTGGTCCCAGTGGGAAACGAACCCACAACCCTTGAGCACCATGCTCTTTACCTACATGTGAGTCACACAGGACCACATAACAGTAGTAGCAGTGGGGTCATGTGCGTATATATTGTGGCAGACCAGGGGGTTTGGTCAAGACGTTTACACAGATCAGACACGGACAGAGTTGGATTAGCTCGGTTTCAAGGGTGTTTATTTAAATAACAACCCGAAAATAAACAAATAGGTCTCCCCCAGGAGACCATGTTCTGGGCCCCTGGTCTTGCTGTATCCTGTGGGGAACAAAACTGAGTACCCTCCATTATCCCTGGGACTGAGCACGACTATACAGCAGTAACTCCCCTCTCCTGTGTGCTGCCCTTCTGGCAGCTTTATGGAACTCGTCCAGCTGGTGAGAAATCAGGCCCTTTATTACTCACAAACCAGAATCAGCCCCAATTAGTCCTGGCCGGAGAGCCCGTCGAGACCTGGCACATCCAGTAGAGGGAGCCATCGCCGCGTGATGTGGACTCTGTTTGTCACCAGGCCTCGACGAGTCTCCCCCTGGTGGCTGACCTGCTGTATGTCACACACCTTCCCCCCCTTAGCCCTGTCAGGGAGGGGCCTATCGTCAGTGCGACATTTGTCTCCCTTCTCGATAGGGCATCCACGTTTCCATGCGTCGCCCCTGAACTGTGCACAACAGAAAAAGAGAAGCATTGAAGGGACAAGAACCACCTGGTGACCTGATCGTTTGTGTCCCTTCCCCTGGTCATCCAGACCAGGGTGAAGTGGGTACCCAACATTTAATACTTGAGAGTGTCTAGCGCCCACTTTACTTTCGGCCGTGGGGATTAAGACCAACACCTTGTCTTCCATCTGGAATTCTCAGGGCTGGGTTCCCCGATTGTAGACCTGGGCTTGGGCACGTTGGGCCTTCTCCATATGTTCTCTTACCTCTGGCCATATGGCTGTCATCCGTCCCTCATCGTCTCCATGTGTTGTATCATGCCAAGTAAGGGGGTCGGTTGGGCTTCCCACACCTTCTTCGCGAGGTCCAGTTGGCCATGTGGCCTCCTCCCGTAGAGGTTCGAAAGGGGAAAAACCGGTAGAGGACTGGGGTACTGGGGTACTGGTCCAGTACTTCCCGTCCTGCTCGATGATCTTCCGCAGCGTTTGTTAGAGCATTTTATTGAACCGCGCAACAAGCCCATCCGTATGCGGATGAAAGACGGAGGTCCGGATCTGCTTGATCTGCAGGAGAGCACACAAAGGTTTCATTAGACGGGACATAAACTCAGTACCTTGGTCTGTCAGGATCTCGTTTGGGATGCCCACCCAGCTAAAGAGGTGGAACAGCTCCCAGGTGAGTCCCTTGGATGCCGCCGCCCGTAGGGGAATGGCCTCGGGATACCGGGTGGCATAATCTACTATTACCAGGATGTACCAGTGTCTTCGTGCTGTTTTTACCAGGGGTCCAACTATGTCCATGGCAATGTGTTCAAAGGGCACCCCGAATTGTCCTCTCAGTTGGCCCCCAGCGGGTGTCTTGACTGTTCCCTCGAAATCGAGGAGGGGGAGGATGGGCTCCTCCTCCAGTGGTTCACCAGTGGGGTAGGGTTCCGGCGCAGGCCGGTCATATTACGGACCCGTAGATATGAGTTTGTCAACTGCTTTCTTCCGGGCAGCTAAGGCGACGGGTCGTCCTCGCTCTCCTCTTTGGCTGGCTCGTACCTTTTTCTTCAGCTTCAGCCTCCACTGTGCCGCGAACAACAGACAATCTCGTCCCACGAGGAGAAGGGGTACTGGCAACTCTGGTACGGCACCCATCATCATCTGGCAGTTCCCTTGTGGCATATGGATATGAGTGGTTATGAGCGTAACCATACTTCTGGAGTCTAATAGAGATTCCGTGTCATGTCCGTCGACTTTTACCGGGACCATGGGTGCCGTTGGTTCAACAGAACAGGAGGTGACATTGTTCACTGCTTGGCCCACATTGCCTCCGGGGCTTGCTGATGGTATCGACTCCTCACAAGCCGGGCAATTACAGGCAAGGTGCCCACAGGCACCACACTCAAAACATCTCCTTTGGTCTCCATCTACCTGGGGTTGTCGGTGGCGGGTCGGCTCTCTCCCAGCCGTCTATCCACGGGTCTACGGTCGTTTGGCCCTGCCGACGGTCAGTTTGTATACAGTGGTGGGGCTCTCCTTCCGTCCCCACGGACGGGTCCCCTCCAAGGTCTGGGGCGCGCATAGACTCGCTGCCCTCTTAATGTCGTGGGGTAGCGCCGTAAGAAGCAATCCAGGACCACTTTGTTTAGGATGGAGAGGATGGATAAGTTGGTTAGGAGCCATGCCCTGGTGATGCGCAGTAGATCGGTCATCTGGGCTCAGGGGGATGCGTCGGCCACAACCCTCCAGTTGTGGAACAGTTGGGCCCGATGGGCCAGGCTGCACCCGTAGTGGCTGATTATCTCCTATTTGAGTCCGTCATAGGTATCCATCCGCATGTTCATAATTAAGGTCCCAATACACCTTTTTGGCATTCCCGGCGAGGAACGGGGCCAGCAGGCTTGCTCACTTCGGCCTTCGCCATCCTTCCCGTAGTGCTGTCCATTCAAATGTGCAGAGGTATGTTTCAATGTGGTCGTCCTTCGTTAGCTTGATTAAAAACTGGTTTGGATGCGATTCAGTAAAAGCTCCTCCTTGTAGCTTCCTGATTTCCTCAACGAGGCGGACATTTTGTATCCGCTATTCCTCCAGCATTTGTTCCTGAACTGCCTGTTGTGCTTGTTGGGCCCGGACGAACTGAGGTATCAACTCGTACATGCTGATGCTGCGTAAACGTCAACCCTGATCTGATCATGTTATCAGAATGCCCACAATCTCCACCACTTGTGGCAGACCAGGCGGTTTGAGGGGGTTTGGTCAAGACGTTTACACAGATCAGACATGGACAGAGTTGGATTAGCTCGGTTTCAAGGGTGTTTATTTAAATAACAACCGAAAAGAAAAGAATAGGTCTCCCCCAGGAGACCTTCTCTGAGATATCGTCTTCTGGGCCCCGGGTCTTGCTGTATCCTGTGGGGAACAAAACTCCGTTATCCCCGGGACTGAGCACGACTATACAGGAGGAACCTCTCTTCCCCCAGTCCCCTCTCCCATGTGCTGCCTTTCTAGCAGCTTTACGGAACTCATCCAGCTGGTGAGCAATCAGCCCTTTTATTACTCACCAACCACAGCCCCAATTAGTCCTGGGCGGAGAGCCGTCGAGACCTGGCACGTCCAGCAGAGGAAACCATCGCCTCGTGATGTAGACTACGTCTGTCACCAGCCCTCCATGTGTCTCCCCCTGGTGGCTGACCTGCTGCATGCCACAATATATATAGAGAGAGATGTCCTCTGTCTGTGGGTCTGTCAGGGTGCTGTGAGAACAGTGTCCACACCTGAGACATCACGACCCCTGTTGTTCTCCAGCTTGACATCCACTGACCTGATCACCTAGCATCTCAGCGCAGATCAATCTGCCTGTCACCACATCTATATACTGTACATACACATGACCCCCTTTGATATTCTGTCGTCATACACATGACCCCCACTGATATACTGTCATCATACACATGACCCCCACTGATATACTGTCATCATACACATGACCCCCACTGATATACTGTGATCATACACATGACCCCCACTGATATACTGTCATCATACACATGACCCCCACTGATATACTGTGATCATACACATGACCCCCACTGATATACTGTCATCATACACATGACCCCACTGATATACTGTCATCATACACATGACCCCCACTGATATACTGTCATCATACACATGACCCCCACTGATATACTGTCATCATACACATGACCCCCACTGATATACTGTGATCATACACATGACCCCCACTGATATACTGTCATCATACACATGACCCCCACTGATATACTGTCATCATACACATGACCCCCACTGATATACTGTGATCATACACATGACCCCCACTGATATACTGTCATCATACACATGACCCCCACTGATATACTGTGATCATACACATGACCCCCACTGATATACTGTCATCATACACATGACTCCCACTGATATACTGTCGTCATACACATGAATACCACTGATATTCTGTCATCATACACATGACCCCCACTGATATACTGTCATCATACACATGACCCCCACTGATATACTGTGATCATACACATGACCCCCACTGATATACTGTCATCATACACATGACTCCCACTGATATACTGTCATCATACACATGAATACCACTGATATTCTGTCATCATACATATGACCCCCACTGATATACTGTCATCATACACATGACCCTCACTGATATACTGTCATCATACACATGAATACCACTGATATTCTGTCATCATACACATGACCCCCACTGATATACTGTCATCATACACATGAATACCACTGATATTCTGTCATCATACACATGAATACCACAGATATTCTGTCATCATACACATGAATACCACTGATATTCTGTCATCATACACATGACCCCCACTGATATTCTGTCATCATACACATGAATACCACTGATATTCTGTCATCATACACATGACCCCCACTGATATTCTGTCATCATACACATGAATACCACTGATATTCTGTCATCATACACATGACCCCCACTGATATACTGTCATCATACACATGAATACCACTGATATTCTGTCATCATACACATGAATACCACTGATATTCTGTCATCATACACATGACCCCCACTGATATACTGTCATCATACACATGACCCCCACTGATATACTGTCATCATACACATGACCCCCACTGATATACTGTCATCATACACATGAATACCACTGATATTCTGTCATCATACACATGAATACCACTGATATTCTGTCATCATACACATGAATACCACTGATATTCTGTCATCATACACATGACCCCCACTGATATACTGTCATCATACACATGAATACCAATGATATTCTGTCATCATACACATGAATACCACTGATATACTGTCATCATACACATGAATACCACTGATATACTGTCATCATACACATGAATACCACTGATATTCTGTCATCATACACATGACCCCCACTGATATTCTGTCATCATACACATGACCCCCACTGATGTACTGTCACCATAGACATGGAGCACAGTGCATGTCAAACTGTCTCACTCAGTGTGCCACTGTACTAGGACAGTTTACATATTTGAGATTCACACAGATTTTTGTCACCAACATCAATGCACGATTTTCTGTGAAAATGTGAGATACATGTGCTTCTCAAGTAAGGATTTGACCATAATATTTTTATAACTTTGTGAGTATACTTCAGAGTTGGTTGGGTATATTGGTTGGGTTTTGGTATATTGGTATATTTGGTATAGTATGTTTTTTGTTGCTACCAACAATCAGTAAATTTAGATATATGCACCTTGTACTATAAGCCTCTCTCACTTCCTCTGTATCAAATACAAATACAAACACCATTCACCCTCTCTCTACCTTCTACCCCATTCTCTCTCTCTCTCTCAATTCAATTCAATTCAATTCAAGGGCTTTATTGGCATGGGAAACATGTGTTAACATTGCCAAAGCAAGTGAGGTAGACAACATACAAAGTGAAAATATAAAGTGAAAAACAACAAAAATTAACAGTAAACATTACACATACAGAGGTTTCAAAACAGTAAAGACATTACAAATGTCATATTATATATATATATACAGTATTTTAACAATGTACAAATGGTTAAAGGACACAAGATAAAATAAATAAGCATAAATATGGGTTGTATTTACAATGGTGTGTGTTCTTCACTGGTTGCCCTTTTCTCGTGGCAACAGGTCACAAATCTTGCTGCTGTGATGGCACACTGTGGAATTTCACCCAGTAGATATGGGAGTTTTTCAAATTTGGATTTGTTTTTGAATTCTTTGTGGATCTGTGTAATCTGAGGGAAATATGTCTCTCTAATATGGTCATACATTGGGCAGGAGGTTAGGAAGTGCAGCTCAGTTTCCACCTCATTTTGTGGGCAGTGAGCACATAGCCTGTCTTCTCTTGAGAGCCATGTCTGCCTACGGCGGCCTTTCTCAATAGCAAGGCTATGCTCACTGAGTCTGTACATAGTCAAAGCTTTCCTTAATTTTGGGTCAGTCACAGTGGTCAGGTATTCTGCCGCTGTGTACTCTCTGTTTAGGGCCAAATAGCATTCTAGTTTGCTCTGTTTTTTTGTTAATTCTTTCCAATGTGTCAAGTAATTATCTTTTTGTTTTCTCATGATTTGGTTGGGTCTAATTGTGCTGTTGTCCTGGGGCTCTGTAGGGTGTGTTTGTGTTTGTGAACAGAG